>NC_134711.1:264679104-264979104 GCF_049634645.1 Pelodiscus sinensis
ACATAGTAAAATGAAGCGGCGATTTAAATAATCACCGCTTCATTTAAATTTACATGGCTGCTGTGCTGAGCCAACAAACAGCTGATCAGCTGTTTGTTGGCTCAGCGCGATAGTCTGGACGAGGTTTACCTGGGGGGTCGACAAATACCTTTGATGTCGCCTTCCACGCATCCAGACTACCGTGCTGAGTGGACAAACAGCTGATCAGCAGTTTGTCGGCTCAGCGCGGCAGCCATGTAAATTTAAATGAAGCGGTGATTATTTAAATCGCCGCTTCATTTTACTATGTCTGGTAGCCTTGTCTGGTAGCCTAATCTACATGCCTCTGGCGACAGAGACATTTAGTCTAGACCTACTCTCTGATAGAGGTAGCAAGGGTGGGGACAAAGCGACTAGTTAAGTCTCTAGTTATCTAATCACTTTCATCCCTAATATGGGTGGAGGAGACAGGCAGAAGGTTTGGGTTGTGACTTAGGACAGGAGAGTGGATTGTGACCTGTGGATTGTGGGGCAGAGGAATGGAGTGGGGGTGCAGTATTTGGGAGGGGATATGGGGGCAGAGGTTTGGTATGCCAGGCAGGCTCTGGTCAGGAGATTTACCTGATTGATTCCTGGACAGCAGCATTTTCAAGCAGACTGCTTGCCTGCCTCACATTGGCTTCAGGGGCCATGTGGTCTTTGAAGAACTACGAGCCTGAGGGGAGGAGGGATGGTGCATTGCAAGCTGCCTGTTGACAGCATGCAACTCCCATTGGCTGGAAATGGGCCAGTGGGATTGTGCTAAGGGCAGAGTCAGTGTGTGAAGCCTTGCCCCCTTCCCTGGGCTCTCAGCTGTTCAAACAGAGCCGTGCAGTGGCCAGATGCGTGGCTGGATCCGGCAGCTTGGTGGGCCATATTTTGCCCAGGCCTGGGTAAGAGCCACGAAGTGTTCTGGATAACTTCTTGATATTAAAGAAATCCACAAATAAGAAGATAGTACAGTTGTGCTCTTTTTTGCTGCTTTATGATTAAGGCGTAAAAAGCGATTCCTTTTTTTAAAATGATAGATTCCTGAGTCTTTAAAATGAAAGCTCCAGAGGTTTATATTTTAAGTAAGACCTGCAGATATTTTCTGTCACTTGAGATAAATAATTTAAAACTCTTAAAAACCAGTGAGACCTAATGTTCCTTTCCCTCCTTAACTGTTGAAGTACATAATATAGTGCTGTTACAATAGTGCTGTTTTCCTAACCTTCCATAATTTTTCCAGATAAGCAGAAAGTATACAAGTCCTGGATTTCTCAACTAGAAACAGATAAATGTCCATAATTAAAGTATGGTTGTTTCTTGACATTGGCACATAGACAGAGGACTGTTAGACTTTTTGACCAAGCATATTTAAAAATAGAAAATGTGAACAATTGAGTGTTGATGTGTGATTATTAAAGTACAGTCACATACATTACTGTTTATAAATATACATGTGAAATATCAGTTCTGTCTGCTCTAGAACCCAGTCTCAAAAAACAGATGGGAGATGCTGATTGCTGCCCTCTGTTATGTTTCACTGCATATTCCATGTGTAGTACACAGACCATCCTAAAGTTAACTTGTGTTGGCAAATTTTTCCATGTACCAACTTTTCTTTGCCCCAACTTCACATTGTGAACAAAAGACCACAAAATACAGTATCTTCATGTATACTGGTACTATATAGAAAACATTCTGCATCCATCTTTCTCCTATGAGGCAGACAGCCCAGTCTGCCCTCTCCAACCTTAGTATATATACAATAAACTCTGCTGACTTTATCTGAACTGTGTTCCTTACATCCTATATATAAAAGGTCCCATAGTTTAAGCAAGTAGTGTGATTGATTTAACACGGTGAATAAACAAAAGTACTTCTAGGTGCCCATGTTACTTTTGAAGTCTTTGGCTTTTATTCTTTAAGTTGTTCAAAATGCATTTATAACTAAGCATTAAAATCAGAATGATCGTCTTCTAGTCAGACATGACACCAGGTAAAGATACTTTTTCCACATAATTCCTGTAGTGACTAGGTATAGAATTTTCCATAATCCCCTCAGCCTTCCCGGTGATTATACTTTTTGTGCATTTATTTAAAACTGTGAAATATTAGGGTGTTTGACCATTTAGCAATCTTCCCTCACTTTTGTTGAATATTTTATACCGTCTTTACTATGTGTACATTTATTTCAAGTTTCAGATAAAGTTGCTTTTTGACATGAAATGTGTATCTTTTAATTTCCTTGTGGCCTTCAAAATATTGGTGTGGAACAGAGTTCAGAACTTCTGCAATAGCTCCATGTTTCCTTGGCTTGCATTATGTAGGAGCTCTGAATAGTTGCTGGGTCCCTACACTTTTCCTTGCCATTTGGTGCTTAGAAGCTCTTCTGTATATCGTTACCTACCATTGGCCTCTGGAAACTTTCACAACTCCTCAGGTTTCTCAGGAGCATGAATTACAAAGATTCTCCCACTCTCCATTACAAGGATTCCATCTTTCCTTTTCCTGTATACAGTAAAACTCCAGTTGGCCGGCATCCAGTGGTCCAGCACTCCTGATAGTCCGGCACCACCTGGAAGTGCTCCAGGCAGCCGGACAATTGGAGCTGCTCTGCCCCAGACTTCCCCAAGTCAGCGACTGCTGAAACTGACCAACGGCTGACTCTGGGAAGCCCGGGGCAGAGCACCCCAGCTGCTCTGCCCCGGGCTTCCTGGAGTCAACCGCTGGTCAGTTTCAGCAGCGGCTGACTTGGGGACGCCTGGGGCAGAGCAGCTGGGGTGCTGCTGGGTTGGTCCCGCAGTGCCCCTCCCCCCCCATGCTCCTCACCCCACCCCAGATCCCTCATAGCCCCCCCTTCTGATAGTCCAGCATATCTGATAATCCGGCACCTCTGGGTCCTAAAGGTGCCGGATTATCAGAAGTTTACTATAGTATGTATAAATTATACTTATGGTTAATGCACACTTTGACATTTACATCATTGTGCTGGAAAAAGCAGATTTCAAAGCAATTCATTTTGTTAAAATTGGCCTATGCATAACGTTTTAATTCGCCAATATAGTTTTCCACGCAGTTTTCTTATTATACCCATACATGTAAAATCCCATTTGATTAGTTAAATGTTAGGTCAGCCCAGGACTACTCAATACGTGGTCCATTTGTTTGTGGGCCGCATTATGGTTTGGGTTTCCACGTGGTCCGCGGGTGGGATCCTTTGAACATGGCCTCCTCTGGGAATACGCTCCATAATGGCGAGGCATCTCCCAGGTGGAGTGAACATTGAAAGATGCAAGCGGACGGGCTGGCTGGCACAGACTAGTACAAGGTGTCGGCATTTCTAGCCCTCAGGGAGGAGGTGCTGGGAATGCCGGGGCATTGTGGGAAGTGCTGGCTGCTTGGCTTTGTAAGCAGAGACTGAGAGGGGCTGACTGATTCACACTGGCCAGGTTTGGGTCTGGCACCGTGGCTTAAGGTTTAATCTGTATATTCATGCCCGTCAGTGTGAAAGAAACTATTTCATGTATATACAACCACACTTAATTTGTGGCCCTCAGCATGTGCTGTGAGTATCATTGTGGCCCTTGGGGCTTCTAAAGTTGAGTACCCTTAGGTTAGCCATTTAAACAACTAAGTGGGATCCCTGGTCTCGAGCTGGGGCTGCTGCTTCTGTCAGCAGTAGGGCCCTGGCCTTGGGGCTACTGTCACAGGAAGTTACTGCTGCAGGCAGCTCCCCGGGCATCTGTTAACCAGTACCCAGTAAGCATCATCTGGTAAGGATAATGCTTACCTGGTTATCTGTTCACATCCCTGATTATAACCATAGTTATGATGCTGCCACTGAATAAACTGTATTATTCCAGAAGAGGGACTATTGAGTAATTTCTCTCCGCTATTTGGAAGAGACAGAATTTTTTCTAAGTGACTGTGTACATTCTACTCACTCTTCTAAATGTGTATGTTTACTGTGATTGATGTTTATTTACTTTTATATTGCAATCTAATGTATCTTGGGCATTACTGAGCTATATATGCTGCCGAAACTTGGGATATTTTAAATTGAAAATGCAAAATAAATAAATGAAAATCTTGGGAGGTGTGATGGTGGTGAAATTTTAATAATACCATGGGAAGATACTAATAACATTTCTCATTGGCTTGATTGCTTAACATATATTTCTAACTGACTGAAAAGAAAACAGGCTTATTTTCCTTGCATAAAAATATATATACTGAAATCATGTTAAATCAGAAAGCTGATGTATATGAACCTCATGCTATTATGCTTGCACTGATCTTTAGTAAGGATTATTTGTGTATGTAAAGGTTTCTGTTTAAAAACTGTTCTGTTTCAATTTAAACGTTTATAAGTGATCTCATATTACCAAATTTTCTTTGTCTCCCAATTTAAAAACAGCCAAACTAATGTCTACACTGTTTATTATAAATAAATTCAGGCTAAAGTCATGAACACCAAATACCTAATCCATAGTGAATTTCAGTTGGAAGTTTTTGAGCTCCTGAAAATAATGGCTTAATTATGATAGTGACATGCCAGTTTCACTATGATTTATAGGAGCTGCTGTGTTCTAAGTTGGACTTTTCTATATAAAATCTTAGGTTGCCTATCATGGTGATCCAGAAGGTGCCCTTATCCAGTTCGCCACACACGAAGAAGCAAAGAAAGCTATATCAAGCACAGAAGCAGTATTAAATAATCGCTTTATTAAAGTCTATTGGCATCGAGAGGGCAGTGTTCCGCAAATGCCATCTACTATGCAGAAGGTAAAGAGGTTTAGTCTGTTTATTAGAATGTTATCTAATTTTGTTAAAATTTGTCTTTGTAATTAAAATATTGGAAAATAGAGGAGACATATTTTGAAAGAACAATAACTAATATTAGGCATAATTGATTTTAATTCAGAAGTTATATAATAGAGCTTTGCTCTTGGATCTCAAGCATGAGGTTCAAGAGCTGATTAGCAAAATACAAAATAAGGCTCACATGGTGGTCTTACATAGGTGGTGTTGTGTAACCTGTGGAATATTTCAATCCGTGTAATTTCTGTTCTTCTGAGATAAAACAGGTATTTAAACTAGTGTCTGCTCTGCTAAATGACTTAATTCTTTTTAGCTGGCATAGTCTTTTTCTTGTATGCATCTCATTTTTATGGAGAGTATCTCTGTTCTTCTTTACACTCCCAAAATCTCATGTTTTTCCTGCTTCCTTTCCTGATGTTTGCACTCACTCCTGTAGGAAAGTGTAGTGGAATATACTTCTGTACAGAGGTGCTCCTGTAGAAACACAGGAATGTGCCTCTCCTTTGCAAGGAGAGAGTACATCAGAGGTGTGCTTTTAGAGAACATGGGATTTGGAGAGAAATTATGGGCTAATAGTTTCTTGTTTGTGTGGGCCTGCAGAGTTTAACAGGTATGTGGAGAATTTACTAAGACTTAACCCATAGTGATAGCCTTGTTAGATTGTTAATCACCAGGGGAGCCCAGTTTGGCTTAATAGAAGCCTGATGAACCTAATAAAGTTTCTACTAAGCCATGGGTGCACAATAATTTTTATGGGAGGGCCGTCAAATTAATTTAAATCCACTTAATTGTTTAGTGGAATTTGGGAATTATCCAATGGCTGCTCTCTTCTATGATTCTAATGCAGGAATTTAAGGGTCTGGGATAGAGGTAGGGTGCAAAAGTGGATCTGACCTGGAGGAGGGATGCAGGAGAGAGTATAGGGGTTTAGGTTGTGCCCTAGGACAGGGAATTGGGATGTGGGAGGGGGTGAGGTGCCAGGTGTAGGCTTTGGCCAGAAGGTTCTTATCTTAGCTACCTCCCAGCCAGCAGTCCAATGCAACTTTGAGGCAGGCTCCCAGCTTATTGGTTAATGGTGTAATGGACAATATGCTAACATCCCTAGTTAGCAGCACAACTTAAAAACAGCAAAGGGACATCATCCTGCAGTGTAAATAGCCCTTAGAATAAGGTGAAAAAAACCTATTCTTAAATGTAGAATTAAAGTGCGTGCATTATCTCAAGAATGTATATTAAAAGAAATGTATCTTGCTTAATAAAATCAGCAGACTTCAGAGAGACCAGTTTGAAAAAGTGAACTGGAACTTCTTAAAGGAGACACTCCACCCTACTGACTGCTAGAAGTAAACATCCCAAACTGCCAGACAATAGATGGGAAGGACTCTGAGCTGCTACAGTCAACACACTTCCATGTGTTTCTGGTTGATCTTGCTCACATGCTCAGGATGTAATTGATTTCCATATTTGCAGTTTTGGAAACAATTTATGCCCTGGTTGGATTGGCACAAGCTCTGGGGTAGGGAGGCAAGCTTCCTTTGCAACATGGGGCTTAGGACAATATCTACTTTTAAACTAGAGTAAATGGTAATTTTTTGTCTCTGGGTAGCCATGTTAGTTTGTATCTGCAAAAGCAACAAGGCGTGCTGTGACATCTTAGGGTGCGTCTGCACTGCATCCATAGCTCGAAATAACTACGCAATTTGAGTTACACAAATCGTGTAGCTTATTTCAAGTCAGTTTTGAAATAGCGTATTTCGAAATTTGGCGCTGTCTACACAGCACTTATTTCAAAATAAATTGCTATTCTGAAATACTCCTTACTCCTTGTGGAATGAGGTTAACAGGGACATCAGAATAGTGAGCCTGTGGTATTTCAAAGTAATGGGCGTGCTCAAAAGATGCGGAATAGCTATTTTGGGATACCTTCAGTATCCCAAAATAGTGCTGCAGGGTAGTCGTAGCCTTAGAGACTAACAGTTTTTTTCCTCTAATAAATCTGTTCATCTCTAAGGTGCCACAGGACTCCTTGTTGTTTTGGTCATTTTTTGCTAACTTGAGGTCTTTCGATCATGATTTAAGGACTTCAGTAACTCAGCTAGTGGCTATCAATCTATAGCAGGAGAGGTATAGTGATGTCGTGCTTACAATGTTCAGGTTAGACTAGATGATCATGATGGTCCCTTTTTGGGCATGCTGTCTGAGGTATATGGGTATCCATTTAAGCACAGGTTTGGTCATATATATGTGAGAATATGCATTTATGCACAAAAATCCCACCAGTGATAAATCCAGTTAGTTACATGCTATGCAGTTAGTCAATGAAGGTGCTTCTTTTAGTAGCAAGGATAAAATTCTGTAATGGTAGAAAAGAAATACTATAAATTTTAAAAAGCAACATTAACAACTTCGTTTTGTCTTTATTGGTGTACATAGCTAGCAGTCCTCTGTTATTAATATTAAAATGTTAGTAGGCTTCAATTTAAGATTTGTTTTTCTTTTTAAGGTAATACAGCCTTTAGTTCAGCAGCCCAGTCTACCAGTAGTGAAGCAGTCGGTCAAAGAGCGATTAGGTCCTGTACCTGTAAGTAATATTGAGCCATCAGAGGCTCAGGGTGCCAGTGCAGAAGTTGCTCAGGTATGTATAGCTTATCTAGAGAAATGTCTACATTAGATAGTTGAATAAAAACACCATTCCTCATGATTTGTTTGTAATGTTTTCATAGCTCAAAAATATATGTACAGAGAAAAATGTCATTGTACTTGTAGAGGACACCATCTAAAAAGTTCCATATTAAAATGTATCCAATTTTGTATGAGTAACATTTCTGGAGAGTCTTTCTAAATCTAATGATATTTGGCTAGTTTGGTTGTTTGCAACACTGCAGAGGAATATTGCCAGTTTTTCAATGACATTTTAAAAAAACTTAAACATTCTGTCCATGTTAAATATTCAGTGAAAAAAACTAGTTTTATTAGCATTTTGAAGTTAGCTAGGATTTTTTATTTAAAAAAAAAAAAGTGATCTCTGTTGCATTGCCAAATTGAGTTTCCACATAGTGGTTGATATGGAGGTGCCTCTGAACTCATTTTGAAGAGCAATTTTTAGCTGCTGAGTTTATCATTCATTTATTTTAAGTGGCAAAATATGTGTTGGAAATCAAGATAAATAGGAAATCAAATTGACTCGTCCAGTCTCTCTTCGTTGACTGCAGCTGAAGCTGTGGAAATAGTCCGCTTTCTTGCAATTCATTATGCTTTCATACGGCCTCATCGACTTGCAGGATTGGAGCCAAACTATCAGTACAAGCATCATAGCCTTTATAATGTGTTGAAAATGTCTATACTCAACAAGTGCTACAGCTGCAGTACTGCAACATTGCTTCTATAGTGTAAACCAGTGGTTCCCAGCCTTTTTTATACTGCAGACTGGCAAACTCATTAAAAACTTTTGGCGGACGGCCATGGAAACGTGCATATTTGTTATGGAAATTATATAATTTGCATATTTATTGTGGCAATTAATGTTAAGAGGTCACGTGTTATTTTATATTGCATCTGTGCGCGCACAATACATGTCATTGAAATGGATTTTTCTTGTTTGGGTGATGTCCCCATGGGTGCTCCACTGTAGGTGACAGGTCTTCCCCAGAGCCACAGGATCGGAGACTTTTTCATAGCAGTTAGCAGTCGGGCCGCGCATGCACAGCAAGCATCTAGCACTGCTGGCGGTTTGACAGTTGAATGCGACCCGACTCCCTTCCCTCAGTTCCTCTTCTACCGCCCTTTGCCACAGATGGAGCTCAGCTGCCACCTCAGCCGCTTCTCTCCTCACAGAAAGATTTTACTCTCGTCACAACCTTTTGACCTCATTCAATTATAGATCGCCTTGTTACTTTATTTCCAGTTCAAACAGAAAAACAAAAACAACCGGGGGACACTCTGTTCCCTCAGTGCTAGCCACTTCAGTGGCTTCTCTCTGCCCCAGTCAGTTACGCTCCAAAGAAAGACAGACAGACAAAAAGTATCAAATCTCATAAAATGGCAGTCTCTATGTACAAGCTTGCCAACAGTTGAATTAAGAGCCTCTCCCCTTCCCCCCAACCGCCAATGCCTCAAATATGCCTGGCTCACAGGTGTTTAAGAAATGCCGTAACTGCAGCGAACCCATCCCAGCTTCAGATGGTCATAGCTGCTGTATTTGGATGTTTGGGGGAGTCACACACCCCACAAAACTGTGAGCATTGCAAGAGCTTGTCAGTCAGATCAAGAAAGCTTAGGTTCTGCATGTCCCTTCTGGAGAAGGCTTTACAACCTATGGCAGATCTTTCAGGGGATCAAGTGACAACCTCCCTCCCCCCAGCACAGATCAATCTCCCTGACACCTCAAGGATGTCAGAGGACCAGGGTCTCTCCTGCCAGGTCCTTGCTGCCTGATCCGTCCCCCAGATTAACCAGGGAAGATGTGGCGGCCATCTCCATCTCAACAGTGCTGAGGTCTGCCTTGGAATCACCTGCTCCGGCACCGAACATGAATACGGGAGCTGTGCGCTTATCCTCCAAAATGATGAAAGCACGCAAACAAACCCTGGCACCAAAGCAAGCGCCTACACATGCGGCACCAGCTAGGGGAGTGGAGCCAGCCACAGAGCAGCCCTGCAGATCTTTGGCACATCCGCTTAGCGCAGCAGCTTCTCTAGTGCCTCCCCCACTGCAGGCTCTCAGCCCACAGACAAACCAGACTGGCTCTAAAGGAAAGACAAACTTTAGGGGCCTCAGGGAAAGTGGTAGTGAGCAAAACCAAACCTCCCCAATCCCATCAAGGGAGCAGTCTCCAGCACCGTACCCATCTTACTCACCACCACGATATGGACACGGGTGCTCAAGGGAGATCAGTTATGACCAGAGGAGTGCATACTCCTTGCAGCATTCATCTTCTACCCCATCGCTACACAGCACGCCAGTGTTACCCTAAGTTGCAGTCAGGCTGGTAATATCCACCTCCTTATTACCAGCCGCATTGGGCACCCTGGGAGTATTGGGCACCGCCTAAATACCTTTCCGCTGCCCCATCCTCACAGAAAAGGCTACTGCCAGTTTCACCATCCCACACTATGGGATCCATACCAGACTTAGAGGAGGAAGACGGTCAATTACCAGACGATCAGGACGACACTCCACTGGTGCAGTCACAAGGTAGCCCCTTTTCCCCTCCTGAGGAGGTGATAGCCCCTGAAGATGAACATACTACAGCGGACCTGAAACAGTTTCACGATCTTTTTAAGAGTGTCACCACCTCCCAAGAAATAAAATTACTTTAGTTGAGAAACAGCACTGTCTTCTAAAGAATATTCGCCCATCATCCCAGGACAGAATTGCAGTGCCCATAGATGAGGCAATTATGGAAGTGTCCAAAGACAGGGGTGGGCAATAGAGCCTCTGCAAGCCTGATCTAGTCTGCCAAGTGGGATGATCGAGCATGTGGATGCCCTGCTGCTTCCCACCCTCAGACTGATCAGAGCCTCTTCCTCTGCCAGGGGCACGTGGCACTTAAAGTGAACTGCCAGCTAAACTCTAAGTGGTGCATGCCCCTTGCAGGGCGGGGGCAGGGAGCAAGAGACTTGGTGCACTCTTCCACTTCCCCCAAGTCCTGATTGACCTGGGGAGGAGGAAGTGCATGAAGTCTCCTACCATTACGAGAGGCGCAGGTGACTATAGGGCACTGCCAGCTCTTCAGAACAGCTGGCGGTTCTCTCAGGTCGGGGAGCAGGGGCAAAGACTTGATGCACTGCCCCACTCCCAGGCCAATCAGTGTCTGTGGGTGGGGAGTATGGAAATGTCCTGGCCCTGCCCCTTTGTCTCAAGGCCCTGTCCCTTTTGGGATGGCCCAGGGCCACTTGAAAAATTTGTGGTGTGGTCCCCCCTTCTAAAATTATTCCCCAACCCGGCTTATAGGAAACACTGGTTGTTCAACTGTATCAGTTATGAAAATGGTCTGAGGCACTATCCTGTGATGGGTTTTGTCCTATTTGCCTTCACAGTTAGACTGTTTGGAGAACTGTTTCAGGGGATTCCATCATTAACACATGCTTGTGATAGATCAGAACCTAGTTAATATAGTACTTAACTTCTCTGTAGAAGAAACTGAAATCTTCACCTGCTACAAATCAACAGATCTAATAGATGCTTCAGGCTTTTGGCAGTCAATATCTCTGCCAGCTCACCAGCAGCATTACAAGCACATCATCAACTTGTGGGTTTGGTTTCCAATAAATGTATATAACTCTTTAATACAAGGAGGCAAGCATCATAACGCAAAATGTAAGTCCTGGAGGTTTTAAAGATGAATCTCTGCCTTTAAATACTCTTCAGGTCTGGGATCCATGTCCAGAAGTAGACATTTTCACCATCTGACATGAACAATACTTTTTCTCTGGATGCTCCAAAAGAAGAAGAAAACCTTAGTTTAGAATTCACAAAATGAACAAGTCCTGAAATTGGCTCTTTGCAATTGATGACTGCAAACTGCAGCTTATAATGTGCCAACTGGAGCAGGGTTTCCTTTTAAATTGTGATTTACTTATAAATGCCTATAGATATATCCAGTTGCAGCATCCACGGGCCAAAGAGTGTATTTGGCCACTGTCGGAAGACAGGGTACTGGGCTAAATGGGCCTTTGGTCTGACCCAGTATGTCCATTCTTCCAGTTTTGGAATCAGTGCTTAAGTTATCTTACCAGACCAACTATTATAGTCAAACATAGAATACCATTTTACCTGAATCGTTACACTTAAAATCTGATAATTTTTAGATCTTAAAAAATCTTGGGTGAACCCATCTGTTATAATCTTTATTCAACATTGTACAGTTAAAACTTGAGTACTTATTTATAGACTTACATAAATATGATTACATAGAGTTGAAAAAGAACAATTTTTTTCTTCTTCTTAGAATGTGACTAAATTATCTGTGAAGGATAGACTGGGTTTTGTGTCAAAATCGCCTACTTCAGCTACAGAGAAGGTAAGAAAATACATGCCTGATTATTCCTTCTGTTCAAAATGGTTTATCAGCTGTATCCTTGATACAAAATTAATTTTGTGTGAACTTTGCCCTTAATTTTGTTTGTTAGATTTTATAACAACTGCCAAAAATAGTCTGAGAGAGTATACAGTGTACTTGGCTTAATGAATGGTTAAATTGCAATAGGAATAAAATGTAGTGGGGCATGTTCTACTACTGCTCATTTTGAATTTGAGAAATTGGGATATATTCTTTCCACCACCAAAAGTTTGTGTGAACAGAAAGGCTTTCAAAATCTAGAGCCTAAATTCTTGGCCCATTACTTGGTTGAACTTAAACTGCAAATATATTTTAAAATAATATTTGAGGAATGGGGCTGGTCTCTTTATTGCTGCTGATTAAGCTTTGTTTCTATGTAGCCAGAAAGTTCAGGGGATAAGACTGGATTTACGGCACATACCAGCGTTTTTTTTCTTTCATTGGGTCCCTACCTGTTTGTGATGCAGACTGTCCTGAAGATATTTTTAGAAATGTAGTTCAGAAGAGTGTGAAATTTTGTTACTTTTTAAAACATGATTTTAGGTCATCTGTAAATGCCCTTTGAAGGCACCTCTTTTACAATTGGCATTGGTAATAACACTGATTTTTTTTTTCTACTCTCAACGCTTCCATTCTCGAAAACCTTACCCAGTGGAAGGATTAGGGTTAATAGTAACATAAAGTTATCCAGATCTTTTTGTGATACATTTCAGTTGTTAATCCCTCTTTAATTTACAGCTGACCTTGTCATTCCTTCCTTTCTGCTGTTTCTTTTGCTGCTTTTTTCTCTTGGTATTAAGAGTGTAGTGGAATACATGGCTGACCAGTGGACTTGCCAGCAATCAGCATGCAGATTTTAATTTTTACTACCCTAAATTATACTGAAGTTATATAAATGCCTATTATATAAATGGCCTGCTGATGAGTCAAGTAAGGTCATACCTGCATTTTTGTGATATTCGTTTAATTTTGAAAGTGACAATTCCAAGGTAGCTTAACAGGCTAAAGTAGATGGTTGATGTTTTTGTTAATCATTTAGCTCCAAGCTACTCCGAACATGTTTGTTACTTCAAATTTTGATATGGTAATGAATTATAATTAGAGGAGGCAGAAGATATCTGTATTGTAGAAAAGCCAGTACATTTTGAAAAACTCTTCAGAAAAAATATCAACAACTGGGGATAATAGAATGATTTCCTCCTGTAGGTGTTGTCCACTTCTACTGGCTTGACAAAAACTGTATATAATCCTGCTGCTTTGAAAGCAGCACAGAAATCTTTGCCTGTTGTTTCCACTTCCATGCTAGATTCTAATGAAGCACAGAAGAAAAAACAGGTAAAGTAAATATGCTTCTTCATAAAATGGGGTAAAGTACATTTAGGAGTTCTCTGTTTGGTAGAAATAATGTCTACGTATTTCTTGAGGACAGCATAAATGGAACAAGTTAATCAAATGACCTTCACTAATAACAATGTAGTTGTTGGAAGGACTAGGAAATATTTTAGCATTTGTTCCCACTGTTGACTTTTTTAGTATGTTTTCTAGGAATATAAGATCCTATAGGAATTCAAAACCTGAAGCAGTGTTCATGAAAATAGGATCTCAAGTTCAAGACACAAATTCTTGAACAAAACAACCCTAACGTTATCTTCCAAGCCTTCCATACCTTTTAGAAACTGACCTCTGTTTTTTTTAAATTGAGCAAGTATATTCACCTCGATTGAAAACTGTCCATCTTTTTACTTTAATTCAGACTGCCTTTTGAAGTTCTCATAATTTTATTTTGAGATCATGAAAAATAAAAGCAAAAAAGCATGCTAATTTCTGAATGGGACAGACTATCTCAGATAACATTAGGTTTGAAAAATGCTTTATGCTCATGTAGTTAACTTTTCTAATTTACGTCAACTAAATATAGAATTAAATGTGTCGAGTTCATAACAACTAAGTTGAATCCATGGAATGTAGGCTCATAAAAAGCAATGAGGATGACATAACTTGTGTATAGAGAGTGTAAATAATAGACACTAGCTATAGAGATCTGTGCCTTTGCAACTGCATGCCACCTGAAAATCAGGTCAGATTTTCAAGTTGCCTTTGATATTGGAGTGCTAACATTATACAGACCTAATCTGATTTTTCAGAAGGCCTGAACATCCATATTTCATAGTGACTTACTCATTAAGTCTTAAAGACAAACAAGTTTTGCCCTGTTGCTGGTACACTTTTTCTGCTGCTCTTTGCTATCTGAAGAGATGTATATTTATTATAATACAATACCCGTGAGAAATCGATGGCTTGTTGGGACTGATGTCAAATGTACCTACACTCTCCTCTTCCTGTCTTCCTTTTAGTTTTCCCCATCTGCCTTTTCTGTCTCCCCTTCCCCTCTCCTCATTCTCCTATGTTTATAATCCTTTATGGACTGCAGCCTCTGGAGAACATGATCATACACTGTAAAGCAATTTTGATATTCTGAACAGTCAGAAGTCAGGTGGGTGTTCTGGATGAAAAAGAGACAACACTAATATTAGTATTTGATAACTGTTGCCACATTTGCATTCTGTATAAGGTAATTCACTTTGCAGCGTGAGTCCAGCTATTGGCTGACTTGGAAATGCTGATTCAGAAGTGCAGGGTAGATTTTTGTTCCTTCACCCTCATGAAGTATATTTGTATAAAATTCCTTAGCTTTTCTTGAAAATGTGCTGAAACATGAGCTTCTGCTCCCATTCTGTTTTTTTGAGAGCAGGAAGTGATTGATTTCTTTCAAGCTGCAACAGAAGCTAAATAACAGCTCTGGCATTTCCCCTGCTGCCTCCTCCAAGTACAGATATTTTAGTATTTTACAGATATAGTAATATAATTCTGAAGTGGACAAATATTCCTTTTTATACCTCTGTATTCATAAAAATATGTAGGTCCTACCAATTTCATGTCAGAATAGGACCATGCAGTAAGCCCTTCCTCATGAAATCTGATGTTGTCTTTTTAGGAATGCCCTGTCAAAGGGGGCTTCCTACCTTTGACTGGGCAGGGAAGGGACAGGACCTGTATCTGACCTGCAAACTGCTCTAGTGGTAGAAGGGGGAGTGGGGGAGGAAGACCAGACCAAACGTACTTCTGGGTGCCTCCCCTTGCAGCAGGACACTGTCTGAAACTGGTGGAAGCCTGAAGTTCCTGCAGCTGGAAGAGACTTGTTGGTTTGGATCTTACCTTGCCTGTGCTGCTGGGAGGGCCCCATCAAAGGGGGCTTCTTACCTCTCACTGGGAGATAGCAGCTGTCCCTCCCTTGCAAACTGCCCTGTCAGCAGGAGGGGGAATCAGACCCACACACTCACTCTACCTTCTGGAACTTCCTGTGTTTGCTTCGTTCAGAATCCAATTCTGAAGGCATCATAGAAGTGATGGTGACAATCCCGATGCCCCCCCCCTTTACAACTGGTTTGTGATTCCCTGATTTCCTTTTGGGTTGGGATCCCATGGTTACAACACTGAAATTTCAGGTTTAAACAGCTGAATACATGGCATTGACCAGTTTTTAAATCCCGTGGCCATTAAATTGGCCATAATGGACTATGAATTTGGTTGGACCCTAAATATATGGTAAGAATCCACTTTTAAAACTTTGAGTTATGTTCCTTATAAGTTATGTTAATCAGTAATAAGGTTACTTTCCAGGTAACGAGCTTTTGGTGATGTTATTAAAAGTTTTTTTTTTTTTAAAGTCCTATCAACTTTGGAGTTTCTGGCCTGAGTCTGTACTATGAAATCTGTCTAATTTACTGTAGGACTCAGCATATGGTTGCATCTAGGATAGTTCCCTTACATGTCTGAACTCTTGCAATACACTCGTGGTTGCACTATAAAATATACCAAAATTCCTCTTCTGATGTTGTAATATGATATTCTGCTTTTCACACCGTGGTAGTGATCCGTAACATGATTACCCTAGTCCTAAGTAAGTGATAACAAAATTTGAAGCTTTCTTGGCAACTGTTTAACTAAGTCTGGTTATCCGATCCATCACTAACCCTGATGTTTGATATACTGTGTCCCTAAGGATAGCTTTGATATCCCTCGTTTAGTACATTAGGTGAGC
Organism: Pelodiscus sinensis; assembly: GCF_049634645.1. Taxonomy (NCBI): domain Eukaryota; kingdom Metazoa; phylum Chordata; order Testudines; family Trionychidae; genus Pelodiscus; species Pelodiscus sinensis. Next base: position 264,695,094 of record NC_134711.1, read on the forward strand.
TTATTTCTATTACTAGAATTTATTTTGTCAGAATTTTTCTTTTTGTAATCACTTAGTACAGTAGACAAACTTATTATTTTAGTTTATTCAGTGACCTGATATTTTCTTGAAGAATTCTTGATTCCAAATCTTATGAACTTTTGGTAATTTTATTTTATGTTCCTAGGAAGCACTAAGACTTCAGCAAGATGTGAGAAAGAAGAAGCAGGAGATCTTAGAAAAACACATTGAAACTCAAAAGGTGAAGTATTTAGATGCTCTATGATTGAAGCTTTCTGCAGAGATAATAAAAGTAACAGTTGACAGTCTGAGTTAGAAACTCCAACTATTCTTATGATTTTATCATAATCATGAATTGCAATTATTGGAATATAAAAATACAATAATACTAGCTCTTACATAGTGCTTTTCATCCATAAATCTGAATGCAAAAAAGGTCAGTGTCTCACTGTGTTCTGGTGTCTGGTTCTCATGCTTTCATCATTAGACGGTGTCGGATTTGATTATCTTTAAATTTTTTGTTAGTGGGGGCCAATGTTTGAGTTTCCTACATTTTCCCTATCATGAAGTCCCTAGAACTTTCCAACCAGGTCTTTCTTGATGGTGGTCAGCAAAGGAGCCACACACAGATTTCCAGCTGTTGCTACTTCTGACCATCTTGCCAGCCTTGTTCTATAGGTATCTCTTTCTTGGTGTCCTTTCTTGTAGTCAGCTGCATAAAGAGAGAGGAAGAAATGCTGTAGTACTTTTATTCATGCTCTGGTTACTTGTTATTCATGTTCTGAGTCTGTCAGCTCTGTGTTTGTCTACAGAATTGTTCGGCATTTTGTTCTGATTGTTAAGTATCTTGGAGTACTGTATTCAACATGCTGTTCTTCTTGATGGTGCATCTATATTTCTTAGTGCCTTGGCCAGTTTTTGTTGATGCTGCTTCTTGTTGGCCAGATGAGGGCAAAAGGGCCTCCATGGGCCGGATCCTGCCCACTCTCCTGCCCACGGGCCAATTAGAGTCCGGGGCAGGGAGGAAGCACACGAAGTTTCCTCTGCCCTGACAGGAGCATGCGGTACTTTGAAGCACTGTGTGCTCCTGGCAGAGCAGTAGGAGGTTTTGCGTGCTCCTCTGCCCCCAAGCCCTGATTGGCCTGGGGACAAGAGGATCACAAGACATTTCCTCCCACTTCCAGTATGGGTGCTTAGAAGGAAGGAAGGGCAAAGGGTCTCCCCCACCCCCAGACCAATCATGGTCTGTTGGAGGGGAGCAGAGGGGAGGTGAGGCAGAAGCACCCTGGCCCCACCCCTTCCAGTGTGGCCCGGGGCCACTTCAAAAAATTTTTGAAGTGGCCCCTGGCAATAAAGTATTGCCCACCCCTGATGTTGGCACTCACGTGCTCTGGCACTGCTCCTCAGCACTTTGTTGCATTTTTCTAATGATGTTTTCTTCAAGAAGGAGCATTTCATGTGCTTCTTAATTTTATCTAGGGAAATTTTAGGACAGTGGCTCCAAGATTTGTACTTGAGGGGGAAAAAAAATTGTTTACAGATTAACCTGATTGCTGTGTCCTTTACTTCACAGTTGATAATGACATGCAAGGATATCAAGTATCCCTGGAAACCTATGCAGAGCAGTCTACTTTCTTACAGAACCCATCAAATACCCCTAAATACATTCATAGGAAACATAAATTCAGCCAACATCTGGCTTGGAATACTTTGAAATGAAAACCTGAGTATAGTTACCTTTGCTGAGCCCTAGGAACTTGGAATTTGTATCCTCTACATCATTCTGCTTCCCCACATAATCATTTTCCATTGCTATTGGGGAGTCTGATTTGTAAACCAGGGATCTAAAATTAAATGTTATGAGCTAAATTGATTGCAGATCAAACATTAGTGATCATAATTAAACTTAGTTTTATCTAAAATAGTTGTTGTCAAACAGTGAATCAGTGCTAACAAATATGAGCTCTTGAGGTTAAAATTGAAACTGAAAAGTTGAATGTAGATAGAACCTTGACCTATAGGAAAACTGTGGTAATAGGTTATTAAACTCAAATATTCACTAATAATGTGTATAGCACTAAGTAGAAACAGACTTGACCCTTGTCTTCTGTTTGAAAAAACAGTGTTTTTTAACGAGTTGGGTGACTCCAGTTAAAATTGTGGTAATAATCCAAATAGTTTGTACATGAATAGTCAGGTTGAGTTAGTTTTCCCCATAGTCTTTAACTTGGCCTACTGTCTCATTTGCAGACTACAAACTAGGGAAGTGAATGGTTAACGAGTAAGCCTCACTCTTAACAGGACAGGTTTACTGGTTCTGATGAACTGGTAGGGGATAGAACAGCTCCGTGCCCATCAGCCAGCTGGAGCAGGCTTTGCGTGTACAGAGGGGCTGCTCCATCCTGCTTGTCCCCTTTTAATTAGTTATGTTTAACCGGTTAACCATTTAGATAGGATTTTACATCTCTGCTGCAAACTGTCTTGTCTTAACTAGGATTTTTACTTGAATTAGATCATTCTAATTAGGAAAATACCTTTTTTTGTATTAATGGCATGGCCACAGACAGTTCCTTCCCCTAAGAGCTGTTGAGATGAGTACAAGAAAGGATGCGTAGAACCATCAGAGGGAGAAGGTAAAAGGACAAGTCAACATTTAGATAGGGTAGAACTGAAAAAGTTGCATGTTGATCTCTCTTTTGCAGAATTTGAATTCCCTTTTAATAAGATCCTCATTAATCATTTCAAAAAGTAATAGCTAAATATACCCATTTACTTGAATGTAAACTATATCAATAATCATGTTGATTTTGAAAGCCTAATCTGTTCTCTGGTGTGTCATTTTAATGAGCACATTCAGAAAAACCCACAATTGCATATAGAATACAAAATACATTATTAACCCTCCAAATTATAATAAAACTGATTTAAATTGGACAGATTCTTATTTCAAAGTTGGAGAAGAATAAAGCCATGATGAAGGCCGAAGACAAAGCAGAAATAATGAAAACACTGGAGACTTTGACTAATAGCATTACGAAGTTAAAAGATGAATTAAAAGGCGTCCCATCTGGAGCTCCTCCTCTGAAAAGCATGAAAACTAAGGCTCAGGTACTCAATTTCTGTTTTTTATAAGTTATATAATTGTATTCTGCTGATGTAATTGCGCTCAAAACCTGAGGTTTTCTCGATTTATGCTCTTAGTTTCTGTTGAGTTTACCATTCAGTAAGATTATTCTATTTGTTCCCTGTACTTTAAAGGGATGCTGTCAATTTATAATCCAGCTAGCTGTCTGAAAATGTTTTTTTACTATTGTTATTTGTATACCTAAATTTAGTACATCTGAAATATATCAGAAGAAAAATGTTTTCCCACTTTTTTTCCTTTCTCTTATCTTTGACAGCACTTTGTTAGTCAGTTTCACTGCTTCCATTGAATAGTCAGTCATGTTCTCCTTTTTATTGTGGGTCTTTCACACAGTAACAGGGGAAATGAATTTTTTTAAATAAAAGGAATTTTTCACTGTAGGAGTTGATTTAGAACAAGAAACAAATTACTACTTCGTGAAATTGACTAGACTTAAGTTTGTGTCTCCACGTCTTGATTGAATTATACAATATTATAACTAACTAAATTGTCATTTGGGTGGGCTATCATAGTATTACATACTTCATAGGTATTTATAGATCTCTCACTGTGAATATCTCCCATATGCCATACTTTTTAGGTTGGAGACAGTGTCATTGTATTTATTCTTAGTCACTGATCATAATGAGATTTTATCTGGGAGAGAAATTTCTTTCGGTGGTTTCTTTTGTTGTTGTTGTTGCTATAGAAGGCTAATCACTCATTTTGGTTGTTCCCAGAGTTAGATTTGGCCTGTAAACCTTTGCTTTCTGACATCATCTTTTTTGAGACACTTATAATACTTTATTTCTAGGACAATCTTCAGTTCCTGTTGTTTAGAGTAACTGAATAATTTTCGAATTCCTAGAAATTAACTGTGTTAAGCAATTAAAACAATCTTCTAAACAAGTCAGTCTAAAGAAGTAAATCACACATTTTCTGTTCTACCCTATTATCAGATACAGATGCATACAGAAAAAAACTCATTAGTTGTGCTGAGTTTACTAGGTACTTTTCTGTAAGGTAACAGCCAATCTATATCTGTTTCAGTTTAAGTTCAGAAATTCAGTCCTGAAGAATGTGATTCTCTTGTCTACAGTTTTAGTTTTGGATGTTATTTCAAAGACTTCATGATTTTTCAAGAATCCAGTCTGACATGAAGTATCTTGAAGGATTATCAGTTTTAAATTTGCAATCATATTTGAAAAAAATACAAATACTTATTACTTAACAGATAGATATGAGCATGAAAAGTAGTATCTATACAATAAATGATACTAGCACGCAAACTTATGTGTTAAGTGAAAAATGCACATCATCCTATAACTTGATCCCTTTCTTATGCTAGTACAATTTTATGACACAGCACTTTTTTTCTTTAGGGATGATGACAGACTTTAATCTCTGAAATAATAATTGATTCTGGCAATTGGATTTATGCTTCAGTGTGACTGCTCCTGAAACAAATGTTAGTTATCACCCTGAGTTCTTTTTACTAAACCCCTGAAACTACTCTATTAGGAAAAGGATTCATTTGGTGGCAGTAGTGCCTCCTAGTCTTTTTGGAATTGGTGACCAAGTTGGTGACCAAGAAATGTTTTATGCCTCCCTCCCCCAAAATCTCCTTCCCTAACAAGTAGGGTGAACTTTTTCATACCAGAAATAACTGAGGTTTTGAAAAGTGATCTCAGTTATGGAGATAAATTACAAAAATATTTGTTAAATTGAATTGTATTGCTGACGAAAGATGTTCCATGAAGTTGAATTGCAGAAATAGTCTTAAATAATTTTGCTACGTAGTTGATGGCATCGCTTTTGGGGATTTTTTTTAAACCAAAGCTGAAAAGCAATCTGACTAAAACTCTAAAAATAGACAAAATCTGCTGAATTCCGGGTTAGAAAATGTCAAATGTAGGGTCCTTTTACAGGAGAATTATTAATTTGTCTTTCATTGTGAGTAATTAACAAGATAGCTCTACAAGCAGGTCTGAATTAAGATTGAATACTGAATTATAAGTTTTTGTTAGAGCGCCTCATTTTCCTTGAAGACTGAAACAGGATGAAGCACTTCAAGAAGACTTATTTCCAAGTATTTTGCTGAATGATTTTAATCTGTTTTGCATGGACAGAACATTTTTTATTTCAAGCCAGACGAGAATAGTTCACTTCGCTAGGTGCCCAAAGAAGTCTGCAAGACAGGTTAAGCTTTGTCAAACAAGAGAAGTATTGACAATATCAGAAAGGAGAGAGACTCCATCTTGAAGAAAAAACTGCACTCCATTTCCACTTTAAATTTAAAGGTTAGCAGTCTGCCTTGTCAAAGTGCTGCATTATGAACAAGGTAATAAAAGAAACCCATGGCATCTGGGCAACTGCAGGAAAAAACAGCATTCAGTATGTAGCATTAGGTGCTTAGAGAATTTCATGAAGGTATTAGCCACAGGTTTTAAGGCAGTTTGTTAGTAGTTAAAGCTTGGAAATGTATGAAGTCCTGGAAGCAGAAGACATTAGATTCAGTTCATTGGATATATGTGACCAGTCCGTGAATTGTATTTGCCCTTGCCTTGGTATGAAGTCTCTGCAGATTACATTACACTGCTCCCGCTAAATGTAGAAATCTTTGTCTCCTGAGATGTTGGAGGGACCTTTCACAGCTTTACAAAACAGTCTTCAATAGAAGCATCAGCAATACACTCAGAAACTTCCAGTAGTTATGAAGCAACTGAGTCTTTATCTCAGGAGTTTGAATTGCTAAATAATCATTTTTCATGAGTTTTGAAAACAGTTGTTTTTGTGACATTCACAGCCATATCACTGACATGCCTGCAAAACAATATTTATCAAAAGCACCGTTTTTCAATTTGGTAATTGTCTCATCTCTCTCTCTGACAAGAATTTTCCTGCGGGACGATAGTGACATTATCATGTCACTCTGCATTGCACTGCCCTCCCAGCCTTGGCAGAGTCAGAAGGGGAAACACTGGCCATGTTGGGGGATGGCTGCAGGGCGCTCAGTGAGCTCTGTTGCTCCCCTATCCCCCACTTCCCATCCAGCTGCCTTTGGCCCTGCTTCTACTTCTGGGGAACTGCCTACTGCCGTGGGCCAGGAGCTCAGGCTACTGCCTGGTGATCCAGCCTCTCCCCCCCACCAAGATTAGCAGGCCAGCAAGTTGGATCCAGTGTGGAGCCTCCAGGCTTTCTCCTCTCCCTCCCCTCCACCCCCAGAAGCTGGCACTGGTTTTCTAAACTTGTGGGGCGGGGGGCAGGGTGTCGGGGAAGGCTGGAGCATCAGGCAGTGGTGGTGGCTCCCTACTGGGTCGCGGAGCTTTGGGGCCCCGGACCCAGAAGTGGAAGTGGGGCCAGAGGTGGCTTCCCCATTGGAGCAGTGTGGCATGCCTCTGGTGCCTGGGAGTGGCACACTACATGAAAAGAAGTGCCCCCTCCCCCCAACACTCATGTTCAAACCCTGCACCTCCAGCACCTCACACATCTTCTCCCCTGCTGCACACCCCTGGCCAGACACCCTGCCCCCAGCTTGCTCATGCACCCTCCCTCTTTGTGCCCCCTGTCTCTCACTGTACCCCCTACCTCTCACCCTGCCCAGTTGGGACCTAATCCCCATCTCGACTCAGCATCCTGTCTCTGGCCCCAGTCCTGGGGCAGGCCTTGCAGACCAGCCCCCATCTAGGTGCAGGAAGGGCTGGTGGCAGCCCCTCTCCTGCTACAGCACAGATAGGAGGGAAGGCCACAATCTGGCTGTAGCAGGGGTAGATGGGGGGGTTGGCGAGTGTAGCAAGCAGGGGGCGCAGCCCCCTAATGACCTATAACTTTGGAAACTATTTTTTTTATTGTGCATTTTATTTTTTCCTTGAGGCATGATTTGGAATTTCTAGACCTGGATTTCTTCACAAACCAATCCATGCTTCAAAATCACTCATTAATCAGACCCAGACTCCAATAAATATTGACAAATGGTACATGATCATATGAAACTCATATGTGCTCCTAAGCCTCAAAAATTACAGCCAACATGTATGATTTTCAGTCCAATGACACATTTTGTCAAGATTTGTGTGAATAGGTACTTGAAATAGATGCATATATAATTTTTTAATGGTTCATGTACTATGTCGGGGTGGCCAACCTGTTACAGGCAAAGAGTCAAAATAGTTGTGCATATAGCGCAAAGAGCCGGGGGCGGGGGCTGAACAAAAGAGAGTCCCCAACCACGTTTGCTCAAGCAACAACAAGGACTGCCCCTTTTAGAAACGCAGTTCAAGGCTTTTTGGCCACATCAGGCTCCCACTGACCGTCGCCATCTTGAAGACCCCCGATGAGCACAGGGAGCTGGGGGCCATTTTTAGGGGCACAAGGGTGGCTTCGCGAGCCTCACTTTCCCCTCATGCAGCTCACAAGCCGTGGCTGACCTCAGCTGTACTATGTTCTGGAAGGTAAAGCCACATACACAAAGAGACTGACTGTTTCATTATCAGAAGTACAAGTAATCTAGTGCTGATACTTTTGTCCTGTCTTAATTTGCAGTGACGTACCATTTGGGGTTCTTGCATTACAAAAATACTTTGGTATTAAAGGAGGTTGGCATTAGAGGTGTATAGTGTATTCATTTGTCATTTAAAATCTATTGACTTATGTTTTACAGAACTTTTTAGATTTTGGGGGAAAGGTCATCCCCACAAGTTGCAACCCACTATTGGGATAACTCCTGCTTTAAAAGAAGACACACCCAATTCTATTATCTATTAAATCAGAACTGGAGGCAATAACACCAAGTTTTTTAAGACTTCCCATTATTAAACACAGAATTTTACCTCGCAGTCATGATCTGCTCTTCTTAATCTTCTAACTTCATGCATTCTTCTTCGGAGGCTGCTCACAATACCCAACATAGTAGCAAAAATTGTGCTAAGTTACAGCACTTGTATAATGTAATAAGCAAAAATGAAAAGCCCGTCATATAATTTCTGAACCCCTTTCTTCAGTGCTTGGTTTAGATTTCTGTTCTCCAGCTAGAGCTAGAGAGAGAGAGTGTACATTTTCTGATACATTGTGTTGTTTAATTCATTTGAAGGCTCTGTTTATTTTTAAAATAGCCAGTTTTGACTTCCCACTATTAACTGTGTTGTTCTGGGCCATCAAAACCCTAGTAATTATCAGAGGAGTATTTTCCCCATTCAGGAGTAAAAGATGTATAAACTAATAACTTCACCGTGGCAATTTCTCAGATGCAGAAAGAATTACTGGATACTGAGCTTGATTTGTACAAGAAAATGCAGGCTGGGGAAGAAGTGGCTGAACTAAGAAGAAAGTACACAGAACTGCAACTTGAAGTATGTTTGTTTTTATTTCCTTAGTTAATCATGTGTTAGAAAAGCTTTCATTAAGTGTATTTTGCTCAGTTTGAATGTTAGTTTACAGTGTAATCTGTTATGCAATTAAAAGTTTCAAGTGTAATCTTAGTTTAGTAAGTAGTATACAATCCTATTGTCTACAGTCAAGGTGGGTGAGGTAGCATCTTTCATGGGAATAGTTTCTATTGTTGGAAGAGACAAGCTTCCAAGCTACACCAGGTGGTTCTTCAAATCTGCAAAAAATAATCTGTGTGTTGCAGATAAATCCAAGGTAGGACAAAGTATTAAGCATGACTAGTGGTTGACACCTAGTTGGAAACAAGTTAAAGGACAGTGGGCAGTTAACACCTGTGCAGTCATGGTGGAGGGCGGAATAGAATTTGTGGTATATAAATTGGTATAATGAGCCATAAAACAAGTGTCTCTAAGCCTCTGAATTTGGTCTCTAGCAAAGTTATGAATTTAAGTCCCCAGACTCATCTTTGGATGGTTTTTGGCAGGTTTTGTTTGAGGGTGAGGACTAAGGAGATCCACTGTGGAGGAATTGCTTTGTGAGGAATTGCTTTGTGGCTCAGAGATATGAGAGAGAGAGAGTGTGAGTGTGTATGTTTAAAGTCTAGACAGCTATATCCAAGACACCCAAGCATCACCATGCTTACTTCCCTATATCCAGGCACCATTCCACAGACCCCCCAAAATCTGTTTTTTTTGCAGCCAGGCAGTCACTTACCACAGCATATGCTGTGAGGAAAAAGTCCAGGATACACACTGTGACACACTTAAAATTGCTTTCACCAAACAAGGATACTCCACCAGACCAGCTGATCACATAATAGAACTAGTCATCCAAATACCTCAACAGAGATGGCTTCAATATGGAAAAAACGCAAACCACCAGTCAGACAAATTGAGTTTGTCACATACTGTCCCACAGTAGAACCCATACAAGAAATCACCAAACAATTATTTCACTCTAACTGGTCTCTTGAAACATTTTATCCCATATGTTTAGCAAATCTGACCCACCTTGTATTTATGTGTAACACTCTGATTACTTTTTCCAGCCCTGAAGACAAGCTCTTTGTCTCTTGAAAGCTTGTCTGTGCCATCAATAGAAGTTGGTCCAATAAAAGATACTACCTCACCCACCTTATATGTCTCATATCCTGGGAGCAGTGTGGTTACAACACTACTGTAAACATTTCATCTTAGGGCATTTAGCAGGGACACTTCACATCTTCAGTCTCTGGACTTGAGGTATGTCATTCTGGCTGTCATCAGTTTTGATAGCTCAGCTGCTGAATCACTTAAAGATTTTTAAAGGGTATTGTTACCTGATATTTATAGATTTGCTATAGGTAAATTTATTTAGTTTGCATTTTTTTAAAAAAATTTGTCTGTAGGTGGTGCTGTGGATGCATATAAAGAAAGGCCAAAGCTTTGAGTCCTTTTATTTTATACATATATAGGGTCACCTCCTTTAAAGGAATGCCAGCATGTTAAAAATAGCCTAATATTAACCAAAGTGTTAAGGGTGCTAGAGATAAACAATATTTTTCTCTAGTAGTTTTAAGAGGCTGTCAGTTCATTTCTGTCCTGAAATTAAATTTGTTACAAAAACTATATGTAAATAGAATTGGTTCAATAAATGTTCTGTGTACAAAAAATGTGCCTGCATACCTTTTAGAAAAAAACTTGTTTAAAAAAATCATACCAGCTTAAAAAAAAACCTTTTTATTTTTCATATCACGCACTATGCAGCAATTTTGTGTACCATTCAGGATTTCTGACAAATATTAAAATGCTCAGGGACGTGAAACTTCTTTATATTGAATATATTATAAGGTACTGTAACCCTTTCTTTAACATAAGTTCAAGACTTAATGGTCTGCAATCAAAAATTAATGGAAAGTTTTGCTGATAGCGTATCGAAATAGAATATAGATTGCTCTTCATCTATAGTTGGTGTACAGCACTGACAATTGATAAAATGTGCCTCAGTAGTTAAACTGAGCAGACCACCTGGGAATGGAATCCATTTTCAAACAATACATTTTTAAGTGCTAAGGAAAATAAATATACTTTCATAAATTACTAAGAACATACATTAAAGCTGTCAAATTTCACATAACTGCTTACCACTATGCAAAATGCTAGATTTTCACCAAACTGAAGGGAAGGCGGCTATTATGATTCACTTGCATCTTGATCATTATTCCATTGCTGACTAACAGAGCTTTCCTCTCATTTGTACTATGTAAACTATTTCTGACAAGTTTTGCTCTCAGTTGTACTCTGTAAACTATAATTCCCTTTTTATTAATATAGTTTCTATAACCAAAATGAAAATTAGCATTTGTGGGCTTCTTTTTAATGAATGCTGGGACAATACTGTTAATTCCCTACATTTTCCTTTTGGAAATGGTAGTGTAAAGCCTTGCTGATAATCTGTAAAACTTAAACTTCTGAAATACTCGCTGCGGCAAACATATTATCACTCTTATTTACATCTCATATGAGGGATATGAATGAAACTTGCATTGCAAGATTGAGAGCATTTTCATATTAATTTCCGCTGAGAGATAGTCTTAGGGAACAAAAATTATTTTCAATTTATAAAAAGAAGCTTCCCAAATAAATTAGCTTGAGAGCAGACATCTGACACGGAAAATAATATTTAAAAATTGGCAAAGTTAAAAGTTATTGAAAACAGATTCTCCTAATAGGAAGTAAGCAAGCCACTTTTACCATATGTTGTGCTACTAAATTGCAGAGACAAAAAAGGTACACATTATGTCCAGTATGTACATATTTGCTTAATTACATAGCCATTTTAACTGTTGGATCTATTCCAGGTGTTTGGATTTATAAGCACGACGATTGGAATTTCTAGAAAGGGAAATTACACATTTTGTAGAGTAAATTGGTATGAATGGTTCTGAAGTCTTTGCTTACTCACAATACTATGACTAACAATACTATGACTGTATATGAGGAAACAAGGAACACATTGTCTCTTTTGCTCAGCAGTGATACTTTAGGATTGATGCATTAGAGTTAGATTGCAGGGGGTCAGACTAGATTGCAGGGGGTCAGACTAGATGATCATAATGGTCCCTTGTGACCTTAAAGTCTGTGAGTTCAGATTTATCTAACAGCCCTCAAGTTATCAGGGAAAGGCACTCTTTTATAGGCTGAGTCTCGAGCAGTATTGCAATCTCTAAACCAGTTGGTAGTATAGTCTTTACTAAGAAAGTGGGGTGATTGGTAAATAGACTGGGGCTTCAAGGACCACTCAATATGTATCCTGTTGCATAGTTTAAGTGAAGAGAGATCCAGATTTCCTGAAGGTTATCTTCCTGTATGATATGCATCAGCGCTTTCTATAAAGCTTATCTTCTATTTCCATTCCCTATATCCGCAAGGAGTACAACACCCTGGGGACCTGAGTGGTCACCAGTTATGTAGTTTGACCAACCAGGTAAGGTCAGAGCTCCCCACCCACCTGTAGGCTTTGCTTTCAGCTGCAGCTGAGCTCCGTCACCAGACCAGCTGTCTCCAGCCCTTCATGGCATCTGCCCAATCCCGGGGAACGGCCCTACTGCCTCCAGGTCTGGCTGCACTCCCCACTTCCAGCTCCGGCTGGGTCTGCCTCCCCACTGCACTAGCCAGGTCTATGATCTTGGCTTTTTAGCCCTGCTGCCTCCAGCGTCGGCTAGGGCTGCACTCCCCACTGCCAGCTCAGCCCAGGCTGTGCTGCTGAACCTGGCCTGACAGGGCTTGGTACAGCAGGACCACCGATGTTACAAGACCAGAGAGTTCCAGATTTTAGAGGTTCAGCCTGTATTAACAAAGAGAGGGAGCAAGCTTATACTTGACTGAATTCTTTGGCTGTATCAATTCTGGTTATTCTGATTTTCTGGGCCTCTTATCAGTCTCTAAATCTCTCTGTGTTTCTGCATCTTCTGTCTAAGAATAAGGTCAAATTCTCTGTTATCAGGTTGCTTGGATCATCGTGCCTTTTTAGAAATGAATGTGGTCTGAGGAAGTGTGTAATGGGTCCACCTGCTGGTGAGCGCCCCGCTGTGGTTAATCGGCACCGTGCAAGGTCCTTGCCTGGTTGTCCAGTCGCCTTCAAAGTCCTGAAACCAGGGCCTGACTAGCCCTGTCTACAGTGCTAGTGAGACTCTGTAGTGCTCTTGTGGCCAGTCTTCGACATCTGCATCTTAAAAGGCTTTGGATCAGGCCCTGAAATTGGAAGTTATGATTGCTGAGTTCTTTTTCATCAATTTAATTTTATCAGCTTAGTGGAGAAAAATCAATTAATCATTCAGGGCGGTGCTTCTCTGATTGATTGCAGGGGAGATTGTCAATTTTGGAACCTGATGACCCAAAGTAGATGGGCTGGAGTCAAGTTTCTGTTGCCTCTCTTTGCTCCAGCCCATCTGGAACACGGCGCAGTGAGGCTGTCTCTTCTGGGAGAGCCTCGGTGAGATGAATGCTGTGGCCAGCTGGCTGGGCCACGTGACAGTGGGTGGCTGCCTCTCTTTGCTCCAGCTGGAGCCAGGGTGTGGTGAAGCAGTCCCTGCTGGGTTCCAGCTCCAACAGACCTTACTGACTACCATGCACAAATAAATCACGAAAAATTTAAATTTTAAATCCAATCAGCTTTAAAAAGCTGTCTTCAGTCTGACCCTGACAATACTGTCACCACACTGTACCAAAACACAAATACCCCAAATTTGGTAGAAAGTGCTATCTTACTTTTTATTTTAGCTATACATCCCTGGCTGGCGATAATATGAGTGACGAACCTGGCACACCTAAGAAATCGAAAATGTACAACTTCCACATGGAATGGGAAAATTAATTTCTGTTTGCAAATGTGAAAGATAAGAGTGTAAGCCTTATATGTCGTCGGTTTATCACTAAGTAAAAGGGATAATTTGAAGTGATACCACACAACAATCCATAGTACATTCAAAGACCATTTTCCCTTGAACAGCATGCTTCGTACAAAGAAAATTAACAAATTGAAGGCCATTTTGAAAGCTCAACAGTCATTTTTTAAACTAGCAGCAAAAGGCAAGGCCTGCACAGAAGCATCATTTCACATTTGCCATATGCTGGCAAAACACAAGAAATCATTCACAGATGGCAAAGTAATTAAAGAAACAATGACTGTGGCCTCTGACTCTTTATTCAAAGATTTTAAAAACAAAGAAGAAATAATGACAGCAGTTCCAAGCATGTCATTTGGTACTTCCATAGTAGCATGACAAGTGAGATCTTTGTCTGAAGACGTCTGTCAACAACTACAGCAGGACCTGAAGGACTGCAAATGCTTCTCGCTGCTGTTCGATGAATCTGTCAACATGACCAACAAAACCCAGCTGATTGTTTTTGTGTGTGTGATTTTTAAGTATATGACAGCTAAAGAGGGTCTTCTCACCCTTTTGCCTCTTAAAGAGAACAAGAAGTGAGGATATGTATCACACTATAATCCACCAGCAAGTATTAGCAAGTAAAGTTATAGACTTCTGTCATGTAATGAAAGTTAAGATTTTAACCTCGATTTGAGCATGACCCTTTTAACATCACTTCTTTAAATCCTTACTCGACCAACTCGATGCTGCCTACGGTGAATAATCCTCCATGCTAATGTGAAGTGGTTAAGTCGAGGGAAAGTCCTGCAAAGATTTTTACATCTGATGCCTGAAATCAACACTTTTCTTAAATCAAGGAATGGAGTGTGCAGTGAGCTGTCAGACAGTGCATGGTTGCTAGACTTCAGGTTCCTAACACACACAACATCAAAACTGAACAAGCTGAGATGTGAACTGCAGGGAAAGGACAGACTTAGCACATATGGTCAGTGCTGTGAATGTGTTGAAATTGAATCTGGGCCTGCGGTTTTCCCAATTTAAGAATAAAATTCTGCATCACTTCCGGAGTCTGGAGAGAATACTGGAAGAAATCAGAGACACAAATGGTTCCACCCAGAAAACTTCTGTGCACATCTGAGGAAATTAGCAGAGGAATTCAGAGGTGATTTCAGGAATTAAATGTGATGAAACAAATCGTCATTTTTGTCTTGAATCCATTCCTTCAAGTAGAAGACATTGGCAGGTTGGCTACCAAATTCCATCAGGTGTTAGATTCACAAAGCAGTGAGTTGATATTGAGATAATTACTATGTGAAATGATATTGAACTGAAAGTCAGAGCAAAGGACAGGGATTTTTGGAGACTTGTAAACAGAGAAAAATACCTGCTTCTGTCATCATATGCTTTCAAAGTGAAGGCTTATTTTGGCTCCACATGCCTCTGTGAGGCAACATTCTCCCATATGAAGGTAATCAAATCCAAGCATCACATCTATGTGCCAGATGCCCATCTGACGGACTATATATGACTAGCAATCTCAAACTACAACCCAGACTTCAAGGCACTGGCAGCTAATGTTCTGTTATAGGTGTCACACTGAGACTTGGTGAATAGAGAACAAAATGTATAATTATAAATACTTGATTTAAGATTTGCGCAGTATAAATTCAACATATTTTATTACTGTATATACATAATTTTAGATGTAGCTAGCATAAATTAAAAAATAGACTGTTTATCTACAAGATTATCTTAAGGTGATCTTGGGCTGAGAAGTTGATGACCACTGATCTAGGAAAACTGAAGAAATGGTCTGAGATAGGATGAAGTTTATTATGGATAAATGCTAAGTACTCCACTTAGGAGGGAACAACCAGTTGCACACACACAGAATGGGAAGTGACTGTCTAGGAAGGAATACTGCTGAAAGGGATCTAAGGGAAATAGTGGATCAGATGCTAAATATGAGCCAACAGTGTGACACTGTTGCAAGAAAAGCAAATGTGGTTCTGGGATGCATTAACAGGAATGTTGTGAGCAAGACACAAGAAGTCATTCTTCCCTTCTTCCACAGCTGAAGTACTGTGTCCATGTCTGGGCACTACATTTCAAGAAAGATGTGGAGCAATTGGAGAAGGTCCAGAGAAGAGAAACAACAATGATTAAAGGTCTAGATGAGGGAATACTGAAAGCATTTGGCTTTTTTAGTTTGAAAAAGAGAAGACTGAGAGGGGACATGATCAGTGTTCCCTCTAAGCTGCTTGGCAGCACAGATTCACAGGATTTGTATCAGCCCTGCCTAGTCAGTCAGCTCCATGCAGGAGCCCTGAGCCTCTGACTAGGCAGGGCTGATTTATCACCTGTGAATCTGTGCTGCCATGCAGCTTAGAGGGAACACTGATCATGTCCCCTCTCAGTCTTCTCATTTTCAAACTAAACAAGCCAAATGCTTTCAGTCTTCCCTCATAGGTTATGTTTTCTAGACTGGGACAGGGCACTTGCCCTGCACTGGCCCTTTAAGGGCAAACCCCAGCCCTGAGCAAGGGCTGAGAGTAAAGCCCCAGCTGAGGCAGGTCTTGGCAATTAGGGCCCAGCTGGGTGCTGTATAATGAAGGACTCCTGGAGGGAGTGGGAGAACTGACTGTGGCTCTGGACAGAGAGTAGCAGGGACCTAACTGCTGGGGAAGCAGGAGGCTTCCTGGTGGGGCAGCAAGTCCACCCCACCCCTGGAAGGGGATGCAGAGAGACCGGAGAGGGCACTGCTGGAGGGCAGTGTCTGGAGGAGGACGCTGTGACCAAGGAGAAATGCAGGGAGACACCACCTAGAGAGAGGCGTCCAGCGAGGGAAGAGAGCTAATTCACAGGGCGGACGGCTGGGGGCACCAGGCTGGAGAGTCAGCCCGTGACATAGACCTTTAATCATTTTTGTTGCTCTTCTTTGGATCTTCTCTAAGCTGTCATACAGCTTAGAGGGAATGTTGGACATGGTAGCTGTTTTCAAGAACCGAAGAGGGTGTTAAAAGGAGGAGGGAGAGAAATTGCTCTTCTGACCTCAGATGATAGGACAAGAAGCGATGGGCTTAAATTGTAGCAAGAGACGTTTAGATTGGACACTAGGAAAAACTTCCCAACTGTCAGGATGGTTAAACACTGCAATAAATTGCCCAGGGAGATTGTGGAATCGCCATCTTTGGAGATATTTAAGAGCAGGTTAGATCAACATCGATCAGGGTTGGGCAAAGGGGCCTCGGAGGGCTGGATCTGGCCCGAGGCCACCCTGCCGCTCCCACATCCCCAGGCTAATTGAGAGACAAAGTCTCTTCTCCTTTCCAGGGGCGGGAGGAGACTTCGCATGCTTCCCCCACCTGCAGGCCAGTTAGGGCTGGAGGGAGCACGGGAAATCTCCTCACACCGCCGGGGTGCACGGCACTTAGAAGGAACTGCCAGCTATTCTTTCTAGGTGCTGTGCACAAGACTTCACACACTTCCCCACCCCTGGCCAGTCAGGGTCTGTGATTGGGGGAGCACTCAAAGTCTCTGGCCTCGTCTCTTCTGGAGCTGCCCGTGACCACTTCTGAAATTCATGAAGTGCCCCCCCCCCCCTCCTTGAAAAATCATTGCCCACTGCTGATCTAGATGGTGCTTGGTCCTGCCATAAGGGCAGGGGACTGGACTTGATGACCTCTCAAGATCCTTCCAGTTTTCATAGTGTCTGATTCTATCTTCCATTGGTGTGGAGGGGGCACCACTTGAGGCTGCAATGGCAGCAGTTGCTAATAAAAACAGACTGATGTCCCAGTAGATTTACTACCAAAAGGGAAGGGAAAAGATACATTAAAAAAATTACTTGCCTTACTCCCATAAAAACTGTTGGTAAAATATGCTTATTGATGCTTCAGCTTTGAAGCACCTCTGCACATATTAGCCTCCACACCCAGCCATAGTGACCGAGCTTATTAGGGCCGAGTGGTTTGGAGGGAATTTCAATTGTATGAAACATTACAATTTCAGTCTCTACTCTATGAACACAGGTATAGGGAAATTGCACTAAATATTGTGATAATCCAGAGATAAATGCCTGTTTTTATTAGAACAAAAGGAAAACTGTGTAGCACTTTAAAGACTAACAAGATGGTTTAATAGGTGATGAGCTTTCATGGGCCAGTGGGTCTGGCCCATGAAAGCTCATCACCTATTAAACCATCTTGTTAGTTTTTAAAGTGCTACACAGTTTTTCTTTTTGTTTTAGTAAGATCAGACTACCTCAGCTACCTCTCTTATTGTTTTTATTAGAAAAGCAGAGCAAATTGTGATATTTTGCTGGTGTCTAGAATATCCTGCCTGTTAATGAGGCGCTAATAAAAACTTGCCAAGACTCTTGAACTGATAGCGAAGAGGTTTGATGAATGTTTTTAGGTCCCTGTTTAGGCTTATGAGCAATTTTATTTACATTTCACCTTGTGCTTCCTGGTAATCACAACTCACATAAATGCTGGTTCCCAAGTCATTTGCTCACTGTACCAAAAGAAAAAACACTAATGAAACTAGCAGGAAAATATAGTCCTACTTGAATTTATAGTTGTACATATCTAACCACTAGCTCCGTCTATTTAAATATGAGTATATATAGAGGGACTCCATGAGTAAACTAGTGGGCAGACTTCTGGATGCATTCAGGGCTCTTGTTCCTAAAAACTGTTTCACGATGGTATGAAGAGATTTGATTTGGCCTCAGAACCTGGGCATTTCTGCAGAAGTGCAAGAGATCATTGCATATTCCTCAATGGGCAAGTCCTCAGTCTTTTTGACAGATAAGAGTGGAAATTAGGTCTAACATAGCCTTAAGGACTCACTTGACAGACAGTTCAATAGGGATCTATATGGCAGACCCCTGAATGAAGCAATATAGACCACAGCAACAACTATGGCAACATTTCTACCAACCCAGATATTCTGCCAAAAAGCATCTCACATCATAAAGGAGGAGGTGACTTATGATAATATGCTTCTTAGTAATTGACTAAACAGCAGTTAGCAGGATTGAAGCAGTCCATTTAACTGCCAGCAAGATAGAAACATACCAGTAATATAAGGTCTGTCTTTTTCTTCCCTTTCCTTTTGGGGACAAATTGAGCAATTTTCTTGGTGCTTGGAAATCCATTACCTCACAACACTGACTCCTAAGTATTAGGGGGCAGGGAGTTTATCTACACAAATACTTACTTTACAGTAAACGGGGTTGTAACCCCACCCCTCGCTATCCTGCTAGGCTGTAAGTGTTGATGTGGTTCCTATTGCCATGCATTAAAAGTTTTACAGTACATGTTAATCTGTTCTTGTATCAAAGCAAAATAGATTGGCTTGTTCAGGGGAGATTTATATGTCAGCACTATGAGCTACGTGTTCATGTAGACAAGTCCCAGTGACACAGTCCAGTTGAAGTCTCTCTTCAGGGACAAACTTGTTTCACATATCCTCCTTCGCAGTAATTGTCCTATTTCTACATCCTAATAGCTGTTGAGGTCCAAGATATTTTTTTCATGTGGCAAATGAACCAGACCACAGAAAGTCTCTGTGACTTTTGATTTTGGACCAACTTTTCTAATGTACTGTCCTTCCGTTTGCCCCAAGAAAAAACATGTGGCATGGCACCTCAGGAGGCTGGACATCAAGTTAGTCACCTATCTGGACAGTAAGTTGGTCTGCAGCAGTTCTAGGCATCAGATGGAAATCAGCATTTTGCAGATTCAATCTTTATTTGTTCAGCAGGACCTGTTAAAAAACCAAAACAAGTTACTTTCCATTTCCATTCAAATAATCTAGTTTACTGTGTGGCGGAAGGAGGAAATGTTGATTTTATAATGGCAATGGCATGCCTGCCTCACAACACATTTCAAGTCATCCTGGGCCTGTGCAGGAGTCTACAATCTTACCCCAACACATCAATGACATCTTGTATGAGACTTGGAGTACACCACATCCTGTACTGACTTGGCATTGTAGACTTTCTCAGATGTTAACAGTGTTGGCTGTTGTTTGTTTAACCCCCAACCAATCATCTGTTGGACATGATAGCTGGCATAACTTCTAGGATGCTTACCTTACTGAAGAGGTGGAAGAATCCCACTAGTGATTATAGAGCAGTGCTGTTCTCTTCAATTCCTTTTCCATCCATGACTTGAGCTACTGATGCTTCCCTCTTAGAGTAAGGATCTCATTGGAAGCCTCAAACATAAAGGCTACATCTACACTGTCCAGATGAATATTGCCATGCCTCATTTGCATACTTAATGAGCCACCATTTTGCGCAAGAAGGAGCAGGGTAGTCTAGGTTTTTTTCTTGCACAAAAATGGTGGCTCATTAAGTATGCAAATGAGGAACGGCAAGATTCATTGCTGCATCTCATTTCCATATGTTCTTGCGCAAGACTGGCCAGTGTAGACGTAACCAAATTGTATGTCAAAGAAAGAAACATCACTTCTCATCTATATATTAGAGCTATGACCCGTACACAAAGCTTTTCAAGTCTTCCTATCTTGAATCAAAGCATACACTATCCAACTCCTGCAAGATGAGACGACATGGATGAGTATGTCAAGAGGCAAGGAAGTTACATATCCATACTGTTGTATGTTACTCCTGCATCCAGAATAAAATCACTCTGTCAGCATTTCACCTGGAGCTCAGAATGTCCTAGCAGACCACCTCACTGGGACTTTTCAGGAGGATCACAACTGGCCATGAGAGGCGTAACATACTCAGATTTAATTTTTGCAAGTATTCGATTATCCATATGGACCAGTTCACAAAAATACAGAACAGAAAGAGCCTTCAGCTCTGTTTTAGAGGAAGTCTGAGTCCATATGCTTTCACGTGATTTCCTCCTTCATTGGAAATCAACTCTGAAGTATGCAGTTCCTCAAGTACCACTCCTACTCAAAATGAAACAGAATTGGGTAGAGGTAGCCCATATTTGATTGAGGCAATATATTTTTTCCCATATCTACACAGACTCTCTGTACAATCACTATTAACAACCAAATCCAGGCAGAGATCATATGACAGCTTATCTAGACAACAGGGAAAAGAGTTGGTCTAACGTAGTCCAAAATATTATTTTGACCAGCTGTAAACTGTCTATTGGGGGAGCTTACTTCTTTAAATTGAGTTTTCTCATGTTGAGCAGAGGCTCATAACCACTTTCCCTCAGAAATATACAGGAATTTTTGGATTACCTTCTTCATCTTAAAGAATCTGACCTGTCTGTTAGTTCATTAAGAGAACATTTAACTGCTGTCTTCACTGACCATCCTCCTATACATGTCTTTGGAATTCTCTGACTCTTGGTGGTTCAATATTTGAAGGAGGTAAACAGAATGTATTCCTCTTCCTCCCGCTCCCCATCTTCCAGTTAAACAATTGATTCCACCTTGATATTTGAGCCTTGTATTGACAGTTTTTAATGGGACCGCTGAGCCTTTAACAGCCTGCCTGTTAACCTACCGGTCAGCCAGTTTCTTTCTTGGTGGCTGTTACATGAACAAGAAGAGTAGATGAGCTGCAGGCTTTAATGGTGGGATCACTTGTATACGGTTTCCTTTTAAAGTCTTCATCAGGGTACACCCAGTATTTATTCCAAAAGTGATGTCTAACTTCTACCTTAATCAAGCTTTCCATTTACTGACATTTTTCCCCTAAGCCTCATACTCATAAGACAAGGGAAGGCTCCATATGTTAAACATCTGATGTGTGTTGTCCTTTTATATAGACAGGACTAAATCATTTAGCTAATCTCCATGTCTTTTTGTACAGATAGAATGAAAGGGCAGATGACATCAGCTCAGAGACTTTGTTACTGGATAACAGTTTATAACAAGAAGTTATGATTTAACAAATACTGTATCTCCTTCAAAGGTGTCAACTCATTCCACCACAGCTCAAGCAACTTCCTTTGCCTTCTTGAGAGTTGTGTTTATAGAAGACATCTGTAAGACAACAACCTGGGCATCCGTGCATACTTTTACCAAGTATCATGTGATTATTGCTACCTGTATAGAGGAGGCCCCCGACTCGTGACGCGATTGGTTCCTGGAGAAGCGTCACAAGTCGGGGGCATTGTAACTTGAGCCCTCATTTACAATAGGCGCCATGCGCTGTCGTAAACACAGGTTGAGGATGTAAGAGGTTTTGGGCCCCTTCCGCACTTACAAAAATGGTTGTAAGTGCAGGGAGTGGGGAGAGTCAGAATTCAGGCTGTCGCAAGTAGGGGGCCTCTTGTAATTGACTCAAACTTTGGAAGAACAGTCCTGCAGTCTCTCTTCAGATTCCTTGTCCCAACATCACTTGGGAGCCACCTAAGAGGAATAGATGTACTAGCACTCAATGAAGAAAAAATTATTACTTATCTGCATTGTAAGTGTTGTTCTTCACGATGTGTTGAACATGTCTGTTTCACGACTTTCTCTCCTGCATGTCTGTATTAGATTGTATTCTTCATGATGCTGGTGTGAAGGAGCTCGAGTGTCAGGGCAGCTCCATACCTTTAGCATGAAGCAATAAAGGGTACATGGTGATAGCTGCTGCTACATGGGATTCTCTGTATGAAATACATGGAGTACATTCACATACTTAAGTGAAAGCCATTTGCAGCACATCTCATGTAACCGTTACAATGCAGAGAATGGTTTCTTTTTTTCAAAATCATAAAGGCATTCACAATGCTTTCTGAGGACAAATGTGATTTTAATTTGAAGAGGGTCATCTTAAAAAAAAAAAAAAAAAAACCCTTAGGTCAGTTACTCTTGCTAAGTATAATCTTCAGAATTTGACATTAAGCAAAGGTTGTGATTGGAACAGGATTATATTTTAATTGCATATTAATATGTACATAATACATGTTTAAACTTTTTAGGCTGCCAAACGAGGAATTCTTTCTTCAGGTCGTGGTCGAGGAATTAATGCACGAGGTCGAGGTGCATCACGTAGCAGAGGCAGAGGAATACGAGGTCGGGGTCGTGGAAGAGGGGTTTCAGTTCATGCAGTAGTGGATCATCGACCTAGGGCACTGGAAATTTCTGCATTCACAGAAAGTGACAGAGAAGATCTTCTTCCTCATTTTGCGGTATGTAATAACTTGAGTATTTATTCTCTTTGGATGTAGGTATTTTGAGTTAGTGTAGGGGAAAATTTCTTACGGCTGATTCTGATGAACTAGAATCCAATATTTAATTAACTCCAAGGAATATTAAAGTACAGGCAGTCCCCGACTTACGTGGATCCGACTTACGTCGGATCCCTAGATACGAACGGGGTGAGGCAACTCCCGCACATGCGCAGCAGCATTCCCGGGGCTCACTCACCTGGGTCCTAGGATCCTCCTCCTCCTCGGGCTGGCTCCGACTGGGGTCCTGCAGAGCTGCCGGGCAGAGGAAAAGTGCCTCCCCACGCCCGCTGCCCCCCCCACCCTCTGCCAGCAACAGGCTGCCCCCTCCCCTGAGCAACAGCTTCTCTGCCCCTCCTCCCCTCTATACATGCCCCGGGCTCCCGGAGCGCAGCAGCGTCCCCGGGGCTCGCTCACCTGGGTCCTAGAATCCACCTCCTCCTCCTCTTCAGCTGGCTCCAACTGGCCTCTGCCTGCAGCAGCTGGCCACAGGGACAGGGATCCCACAGAGCTGCCGGGCAGAGGAAAAGTGCCTCCCCACGCCCGCTGCCCCCCACCCCGCGGCCTCGCATCCTGCACGCCTTCCCCCTCCCCCCCTGCCAGCAACAGGCTGCCCCCTCCCCTGAGCAACAGGCTGCGGAACAGCAGACAAAAGCAGCCTCTCCGCCCCTCCTCCCCCTATACATACTGGGCTCCCTGGGCAAACAAAGACTCCACCAAAACAAACAAAGTGCTGGCCTCATTGTGTTAGCAAAAAAAAGGACCCTCCTCCTAGAACCCTGGGTGGTGTGTGGAAATAAAGCTATTAGCTCAAAGCATGGTGCAGAGCTGTTTGGTATTTGATGAGTTACTCCTTTAGTCCTGAGTTTGTCACAGGGACAGAAATAGATGTGAAATTTTCTGAACAGGGGAACAGACAGCAAAACAAACATTAGAGGGGAGTTAACCTTTCCCTATGCTATCCAAAACTAAAAAAAATGTTTGGCTAGAGTTTCCCCTACAATATGTACCAGTTCCGACTTACATACAAATTCAACTTAAGAACAAACCTACAGTCCCTATCTTGTACGTAACCCGGGGACTGCCTGTAGATTCTCTTTTAAAAG
Source organism: Pelodiscus sinensis (assembly GCF_049634645.1). NCBI lineage: Eukaryota > Metazoa > Chordata > Testudines > Trionychidae > Pelodiscus > Pelodiscus sinensis. Next base: position 264,718,740 of record NC_134711.1, read on the forward strand.
AGCATCCTGTTTCTAAACTATGGAAGGTCTTCAGACAAGGTGAGGAAAGGAAAAAAGTGAATTTATCTCAATCTGGTGATATCTTTAGAAACAGCTGAATAACATAATATGCCTGTGCACAAAAAAGCAGCATAGGAGAAAAAGGAAAGAATCAGAAGTGATTCTAACTTGTTTCCTGTTGTTTATGTGGATGCTGTGCACACCGGGGAGAGAATCTGGAGGGTATTTTTTTTTTATCAATTGTCTATTCTTCAGTTCCCTAGCAAGCTACTACTAGAGAGGTAGTAATAGTAAGAAAAATAACTGATAATGTGCTTTTGCCAGAACTGAAGGAGAAAAGAATGAAAAAAATCGTGGACCAATTCTTGAGGTAGTCTAAACCACAGAACACTATAGCTACAAGGAATTCCATAGCTACAATGTCTTGGTTTCAACTGACATCTGTTTTGCAACAAAACAGAGCAAAAATATCCTTTTTTGAGATTCAGTTACTTCAACTTCATTTATGCCTGACAGTCCTGTTCCAGTGAGTTGTGCCCAATTTTTTGGAGTTTTGGAGTTTGACAGTACAGACCAGAACTGTACAACTATTTCAGGATCTTAGTACCTCTCCCAAAACTCTGTCACCAAAATGGCATGCAGGCCGAGCCAGAATTCCTTTAATACAGCCTTTTACTAGCTTCTTAATTTTAGGTCTGCAGTTCAAAATTTGATACTGGGTTTATATTTGTCAGTAGTATGTTACATATGCATACAATGTAGGTGGACTGTAAGTCAAACAAGAGGTAAAAAGCGTCCATGTCTCTTCTCTTCAAGCCTGCAATGAAGGAGAAACATGCTCATTTTGTGAAACGAATTATATATCAGTGTTACAGAACTCTCAAAGATGAGTCCAGACAATTATTTTGAATACAAGATGTATTGAAATTACTTTTTATTATTATTGGAACATTGGCTATTATGGGATCATTGGTAAGACTCTTTAGTCAATATTACATTTAGATTTTCAGTTAAAACAGAGTATTTTAAATCCCTCTTCTAAGCATTAAAACAAATATGAATCAGAATTAATAATGATTATACCACTTTTGGTATTAATATATTGGAAAATTAGCCCTCATATTTAACCTGTGTGCATATGTTAAGGCTGAATATTTGCTGATATTACTGGAGTTGTGGTTATAGTTGGCCTCTAAAGTTTGTTTGATTTTTCTTTTTTAACTAATTCCAACTAATATCTATGAGGAGCTGTGTTTGCCTCTGTTTTTATCATACTTTAAAAAACTCTGCCCCTTTCCTCTGGAGAAACCAGTGAGAGAACTTGAGTGCCAACCCCTCTTACATCAGTGCTATATGTATTGCAAGCAGATGCAAATAATAATTTCACTTAATTTACACTCTGCTAGATTGTATTTTTAACACAGATAAATTGCTGCCTCTCTGTACAGATAGTTTGGGGCAGGAGGAGAGAACTCTGTAGTCTGTAATGAACATATCTTTAAACCGGGGTTTGTCATGTCATTGTTTTACAGAAAAAAGTTACACAAACTGCCAAAGTAAAGGCATGTATTTGAAAAACACCAACTTCAAGGCAGAATAAAAGATGGAAGAAAAGACTTGTTTTGGGCGGTGGTGGGTAAAAATCTATTAGGACTTAAAAATATAAGTGGACATGAGTGCTATTAAAAAAAATAACAAAAAAAACCTTTGCCAGGTCACCTTTAAGATTTTGCCTTCTTCTACGGGGTAGATTAATGTACTGTGTTTAGTGTCTCCTCATCTGGGGACAAAAATAATCTCCTTGTAAAGAGGTGGAGTCTGCATCTGACCGTGGAAACATGCTGTGTGGGCATTGGTTTGTTCACATCTCCTATCACTTGGCTTTTCTCTGTTTTAAAAGATTTAATTGTTGATAGTGTCACCTATAACTAATTTAAATTTCTCTTAATAAAAGTATTTCAGGAATATAGAGAGTTGGAAGGAATTTTCTCCAGTATCAGATTGGCAATTGACTTTGGATGTTTTCTTGCTCCTTAGGCAGCATGGATGTGACTCACTTGTCAATTTCTTTTTGATGTATCTCAATCAGTTCCTTGCCATGGCAGAGATTTTGGGCTTTAGTGTACATTAGGACCCTACTGTGTTCTGCCTGTACACGTAGTAATTTAATCTCACATATATCATAATACTTTGGTCTAATTTTGGTTGTTGAGTGTAATTTGCTGGTGCTAGGCAGCACATGATAATACCTGATTGGAAGAATTAGATTTTTATATGTAAACATAGGTAAACATCAGTTTTACCATATACGTATGAGCCAGTGGAAATTAGGCTAAGGAAGAAAAATACTGATTGAGAATTTGTTTTATGTAAGGATATTGGTTTGTATATTTTTGACAAGCAATGTAGACATTTTGCATTTTAAGCATTATAACAGTTGAATTTTGAACTTCAACAGCCACTCAATAAATAATATTCTGACCTCTGTCCCCCTTTTAGTTCCTGCAAACTGTAACAATTTAATTTGATAACAGTTGGAAGGGGAAAAACCCCTTAAAATCCATCCTTTTGTGCTGCTGAATATTTAAAGGCATATACACTATTTTTAAAAATCCTTACACACACACACATCAATATTATGATATTTTTTTAAAAAATAGTGCATAATCCTTTGGAATTTGGTCATGTAGCCGATGGAGTTCTACATAAGTGTTTATTTTTTTTCGTATGTGTTTGAAACTTTGTTTCAGACCAGAATACTTCCACTTGAGGGAAAATATGGTGAGATCATATTTCACTTGCTCAGCAATTTTTTGTTTTAAGTTTGTCATGTAGTTTGTGTTAGTATGCATATTATCTGCTCTTCTATAAATCCTTGAGCAGGCCTGATATCAGTAATCTGAGACCATATCTAGATGCACACCATCTTCTCAGATTTGATCATTTGAGATGTTTGTGATGGAGCCCCAAGATATGCTTAATTAGGCACCAGCACAGAGCTTTCTTGGTAGATTACCTTCCATTCTAGAACTTGCTGTCACTGAAAATAAGGACGGAATTTGAGTCTTCTCACCTGGAAACATTGTGACTTGAGTCTTCATGCAGACATTTTTCTAAGAGATTGATTGAGTCTCCGGCTCTGATGAAGAAAGAGAGCTATGATTCATGTTTATACGTTACATTAGTATAAGGGAGTCCAAATACTATAGTGTTCAGTGTTTTAGAAGAGAATATAAAAATTATATAGTGTTTCTCACAAAGATAAGTTAACTATTAAGGTCTTTTAAGTGTGCATCATTTCAGGTTCTATATAATTTTCAAGTTAACGTGATCCTTTAATATAGCATTTTTGTAGAAGAGGGACAGTTCAATTAATTTACATTTTCTCTTGTTGAAAGCAATATGGTGAAATTGAAGATTGCCAGATAGATGATTCTTCTCTTCATGCAGTGATTACTTTTAAGACAAGAGCAGAAGCAGAAGCCGTAAGTATATTCTTCATACTTTCATACTTTAAAAAGATCTCATAGTAGCTATACTTAAATTTAATTCAGTTTAAGAATTAAGCGTAATTTCAAAGCAGTTGAAGTTCGTGGTGACTCCTTTTAAGTTATTTATCAAAGAGGCAGCTGACAAACACAGAGGCTTGATTTTAGATGAAATTGAGTAACATATTTTTCAAAAAATCTTCAAACCAGCATATTAGTTGAAATCTTTTAAGAAGAAGGAAATTCTGACCTACTTAAAAGTATAACATATATATTGCATGAGTCAAGACATCCCCCTCAGTGACAAATTCATGAGTTAGTCTTGATTTGACAGGACCCTATCTGTTCATTGTTTCCTATTTTTGCCCACAAGAGTTAGCTCAGATCCAAACAGCCTGATTGTTTTTCACTAGTTTATATCAGAAATGCAGAATCATGAAACAAGTTATAGAATGGATTTTCTTTATGTACTTTTTCCCATGACCCTTATTTTATAGAAATTTGATTTCTTGGGAATTTGTAGGGTAAATCCAGTCCCAGAAGTTTGTTTTGGATATATATAATTGATTTCTTAATTTGACAACATTTCTAAAAAATTATACATATTGTGATTATTGAAATTTAATGTGGGAACGAATGCATTATTCTTTGTTTACCATGCATTCACATTTAATACACTCAGAATATAAAGTTCACTTTAAAATGAAATTATAATGCTTGCTTATGGTACAGGTTGTGCCTCTCTTAACAGGGACTCTAGTGTGGCAACATCCTTGGTCCGATAGGTATAAGGAGGTTGGGCTGCAGAGCAGGAGTGGTAGGGGGAGAGAGAAGTAGCGACTCAACCAGGAGCCCCGTGTTGACAGAGGGAAAGGTGGCACAGCAGGGAGTTCTGGCCCCTGTGTCTGGGTGATAGCAGGAGGCTGGCAGCAGCCGCAGAGCTCTAGGAGCAACAGCTACAGAGCTCTGGCCTCGGCAGAAGCCACAGAGCTCCAACCTGAGCAGCCACAGCCGGGTAGGCAGTGGCTGGGCTGGGCTGGACTGGAATCCTAGCTGGGGGCAACATGGGGCTACATTGGGAGGGACTTCCCCTCGTTCAGCGAATCGTCTTATTTGGGACCCATCAGGTCCCAAGGGTGCCAGATGAGGGAGTAACGCATCAGTATGAAAGTTGTTCATAAATATTACTGTTTTCTAAACATGTAATGAAATTACTAAATGTTAATTTAACTAAATGGGAGGAAGCATGCCAGGGTAGTGCTTTAGGAAACGAGAATCAGGAAAGTAAGGTTCTCCTCTTTGCCACAAATGTTCTGTTTGTACTTGGACTAAGGATGTTAAAATGTGGTTAATTGACTAGTCGATGGAATTTCCGTCGACTAGTCAATAAGCTGGGGCTCTTGTACATTTCAAGGAAGGAATGTGGAACTCACCTACATCCCAGGGCCAGAGGTAAAGCCCACTGACTCCCGTCTGCAAACAGATGCCTGCTTTGATATGCACACTGGTCCCCAGCGGGGGCTCTTGTGCATTTCAAAGCCATGGAGCCCAGGATCAGCAGGGGAATCCCTCAGCTGATTCCAGGCTCCATGCAGCATTTCCCCAGAACCCAGGGTCAGTTGGGGAGTCCCCAACTGACCCTGGGCTCCACGGCAGCTGCCCCTTTAAAATGCTGCCCCTGGCGTTTCAAAAGGGAAGCTGCCGTGGAACCCAGCTGATCCTGGGCTCCCCTCCGCACTGGAACCCGGGATCAACTGGGGACTCCCCAATTGACTCCGGGTTCTGGGGAAATGCTGCACGGAACCCAGGATCAGCTGGGGAGTCCCCAGCTGACCCTGGGCTCCTCTGCTGCTCCTTTGAAATGCGCGGAGGCGGCGTTTTAAAGGAGCAGCCACCGCACAGCTGATCGGCTGCCCCTTTGAAATGGTGGCTTGGGGTTTCAAAGTGGCAGTGCAGCACTACCACTTTGAAATACCCTCCCCCCCATTTTTTGCCTCATAGAGGCAGCAAGGGCAGGGGGAATTGACTACTCGACTAGTAAAAAGACTATCCGATAATCAAATGCTTATTGGATAGTCAATTAATCTTCAACATCCCTAACTTGGACAAGTTCCCTCTGTGCTTCAGTTCCCCAACTGTAAGATGAGGATGATTGTACTTCCTTACCTAGCTGGTGTTGAAGATAAATACATTAAAGACAGAGGCGTTTAGATATTATAATAGAGCTATAGAAATGCATAGGTCTGGTATGTATGTTAGAATGTATAGGAAGCGCACTTAGTGATGACCTATATATTGTAAATATGATTCTATGTAATGGGATCTAATGTTGTTGTTTCAAAAATTTAGGAAATGACCTGTAAAGTAAAAATCAAGTGTTCAAAAGTTAGGAAATGTTCACATTGAGATTGCCAAAAAGACAAATCTAGGGACATATGCATTTTTGAGGTTTTGGGGAATCGCTCAAACCAGTCCAGGTGTGTGCTTACCATCTGTCATATAACTTTCTGTGGTTTAAATACTCACCACGGCATGACTTCAGTAGCCCTTCCAGTTCTGAATCTCTCAAGATCCATCTTCCTCAGGCTCTTAAGTACCAGAGGCTGATTTTTCACATCTTGTTTGTCATTCCCACAGGAATGAAACCTGCGCCCCAGTTGTTGTTTCTCTTTTGGGGACACACTATGCACCATTTGCCCGACATGGGCCCGATTGGGGTAAAAATAAATGTTTATTTAATGGAAAAATCACAGGTTCAAAGATGAAGTTAGAAAGGAAATAAACACTTTCAAGTTGTAGAGAAACTAAACATAGACACAGCCTCATATTTTACATTTACCTATTAGATTAATATCCCTTTTCTAATACAAGTTATTTACTGCTTTTGCTCAGGTTTACAAATTACCCCATAACCCAGGGATGGGCAAAAGGGCCTCCATGGGCTAGATTCAGGCCACCAAGTGGGTTGATCTGGCCCACGGAGGTCCTGCCACCCCCTTGCCAATCAGGGCCTAGGGATGGAGGAGTATGTGGTGCTTAGAGTCAGCCCTGGCAGTTGAATCTCAACTTCCTTGCAGGGTTAGGGCATGGCGAGAGGAGATTTTGCATGTTCCCCTCGTCCCCAAATCCTGGGGGAGAGGAAAGCATGCAGTTTCCTCCCGCCCTGCAAGGGCCTTGACACTTAGTCAACTGCCACCTGCTGCTCAGCTGGTGGATGACCGTAAGTGCAGTGCTCCCTTGCAGGGCGGGGGCAGACTTCACATGCTTCCCCTGCTCCCAGGCCCTGATTGACATGGGGGTGGTGGGGAGAGCGTACAAAGTCTCCTCCCATTGCCAGGGACATAGGTGGCTAGAGGGAACTGCCAGCTGTTCTGAACAGCTGGCGGTTCTGTCCGAGAGATCCGGGGTGAAGACTTCATGTTCTTCCCCACCCGCAGACCAGTTAGGGTCTGTGGGCGGGGAAGCACGGGAGTGTCCTACCCCTACCTCTTCTGGAGTAGGCCAGGGCCACTTAAAATTTTCTGAAATGGCCCCCTGTCAAAAATTATTGCCCATCCCTGCCATAGGCCAAAGGAGAGATCAAGGGTTCAATAAGACATTTTTGAAATTATTCTTCAGCTCTGGAGGGGCTTTCACTTCAAACCTCTTTCCCTTTAGCAGTGTTCAACAGTGGTGTTTTGTTATGTTTTAAATTTCTCAGATTATGGTGAGTTGTAGTGAGGGAAATTCCATCCTTTCTTCATTTTCCCAGACTGGGGTTTTCTTTTCAGTATCAAATTGTTTCAGTGTTTTTGCATTAACTTAATGTCCTGTCACCTGTGCTTTCCTGGAGTGTAAAGTTGCTAGGTGCTTAGAGCTAGCCTTTCCCTGTGTAGCTGACCAACTGCCTGTTGCAAGGTGGAGCTGAATATTATAGTACAGATTATGAGCACAGCTTTATTTCTACACTATAATGTAAACGTATACCATGATCTGTACACGTAGTTCAAAATGATTATCCAGTTCAAGTTTAATCTTTAGACTAGGACCAATAAAAGATCTTGTTATATTTTTATATACAATAACAATATGTACAACCACCTGATTCAGTTGCTTCAGTCAATTGGAATTCAGACACTTTATCACCTTGATGATAAAAATAAATATTGAATAGTTCATTTATTTCATGTCATGCAGCTGTCCACTGAACACAGCAAGGATCCAGTGGGGAAAAAAGTATATCACCGTGTAACAAAAGTCTATATCATAAAGTATACTCACAAGGGAGCCAGATTGTTCACAGCCTTAATTTTGAATGCTTGATTTGGTACTGTTAATGTTCTTTTAACACCGTTTTTATATGTAAGCAATATAAAGTGCATATAATGTTAACTGAACATAAACCCCACCCGTACAGTAAACATTATGAGCCTTTTTCACTGTAAGCTCATATGGCAATATTCTTACATAATGATGGAAAGAAGACATTTGAACTTATTGAAATAGGAATTTGCTGTTGCATAGTTCCCTCCCACATTCACTAAATATAGAACTTTCCAAGACAATCAGATTAATTTCATAATTCAAAAACATGTTGGATTTCAGATTGTTTGGTGCTTGTTAGTAAATCAGGTTTTAAGTGTAGTGATTAGTAATGAAGATTAGTTGCAGAACTAGTTGAATCAAAAAAGCTTTGCAGTTTATTCAGAAGAAAATGTAACTAATAATTTACATTTGACAAAAAAAAAGCTTAAGTTTTATGGTGGTGGACATTATAGTCTGGGAGCGAGTATAGGATTCCCTAGCTGTAAAATGTTGCATTTTTATGTAGCAGTAATTTCTTCAAAAGATTACAAGTTGTTTCTGAACCTAAATGTCATGTATAAGTACTTATAAAAATTCTAGTTGGGTGACATTGTGATGAGACCATGAACAAAAAACTCCTGAGCTGCATTTTAATAGGCATGGAATCTTTTAAATTTATCATAAATTTATATGTACAGATTTAAAATTTATACCTGGGGACTTCAATATCACACAATTCATGTTCAGATGTCATTGAACATGTAATTGTTTCTACATTTCACATTATGCTGTACTTTCAGATTGTACTATAAATCTTTTGTGACCATGACAGTTATTTTGGAATGTTGCTAACGCTGATTTATGCTAGTTCATGTTACTTTAATTTGAACATACTATTTCCAAAGCAGCCACTTAATGCATCTGGTACTTAGAAAGGCATGAATAAAGGCATGAATATCCCATAAGATAAAATTTTTACATTTCAATTACAAAGGTTTGGACAAAGTGGAACATTTTCCAGTAGAATAAGTTATAATCACAAAGTTTAATTTTTGTTACATTGAATCATTTGTATTTGTGGAATGCTTGAGTTCTTGTAGTAAGTGAATTAAATGTTTTTTCAATTTGTACCAATCTTTAAAGGGTGTGAAACACAGATCACAATACAGTAGGGTGTTCATAACAGTGTGCTATCTACATTGTGAATTGATTAATTAGTTGCTAAGCTTATTTTGTTTACTTGCATTTTGATTAACACTACATCTGTACTCTGTAATGGTGTATTTATTAAATTTATGTAATTTTAAACTCTTTAATTGCTCATAGATCAGTTTTATAAATGCATAAAAGTAACTTTTTTTTCCAGTGAATGCTTAGTGTTTGTTTACTTTTGATTTCTGATCAACTGAAAGGGAAATAAAATATTGTGAAACTAACAACTTTCTAACTTGCTTCAGGCTGCTCTTCATGGATGTCGATTCAAAGGACAGGATTTGAAGTTAGCATGGAATAAGCCAGTTACCAATATGTCTGCTGTTGAAACAGAAGAAACTGAACCAGATGAAGAGGAAGTAAGTTAGCCTTTTCTTTTGATTTTTCTGACAAGATGAATAAATATATATTTCTTTCTAAATGTAGACATCATCTGTTGATTTCAAGTCTGTTCCTGTACCACAGAGGTTGGTAACAATCAGCTTGTAACCCGTTAGAGTAATGTATTGGCAGATCATGAGAGAAGTTGCCTGGGCTGAAGGCCACCACTTTTTGCACTCCCATTGGCCAGGAACAGCAAACCGTGGCCACTGGGAACTGTGAGGCCATTCCTGCAGGTGGTCAGCATAAACAAAATATCTCTCCGTTCGCCAGTGGATTTCACTGATGGGCCAAGTGCTGAAGGTTGCCAACTTCTGCTGTGCCGTCTATTTTCTGTCACTTGACATTGAGATGTAGCTTTTAGTTTGATCACCTAATAGATATTTTCTTGTCTGTACTACTATTAAGCTAGCCTTCTCCATACTGCCATTGCTATTGTTCATTTAAGTCAGTCATGGGCAACCATGAATAGTGAGTGGCCTTTCATCTCAGTGGGCCTGACACAGCTCCATCCCCCAACCTGACACTATGCGTAATTCCCAAAGACAATGTATTCAATCTCAGTCCTGAGATTAAAAAAAAAAAAGACACAAAACCCAAGACTGGTTCTTTGCTGCCACCACCCAAGTGATTCCAAGAAAATCAGGGAAGAGATCACTTTCCCTGCCCCCAACCTCCGCTTTGCTTGGAGTTGGGAAAAACAGAGGGAATCCACAGACAACAATGGACTTTGTCCTTGTAACTAGTTACTTAGTCCTAAGGACACAACAATCAACCAATACCGGTTAATTAGAATAAAAAGAAAACTTTTATTATTAAAAGATACCTATTGCTGGAAGCATAGAAAATTGGCTAGGTGGAAAATAGCCACAATTTGAGATCGTCAGTCGCTTGCTCTCTGTCTGTGTGTCTCTGTCTCCGACTCTGTCTCAGGGAAATTCCCTGAGCTGTAAGCCTTAGTTATAATAGAGAAAAACAATTAGCTAGCTGAGATATGATTTCCAAACAAGGAAAAGAATAAACCCTGACTGTCTGAACTTTTCCCTATTTACACATTTCAATAAGTCAGTTCTTCGAGACAGAACACATCTCCTGTCTCCCTCAATACCTGGAGAAAACTGCTCTCAAACAAAGGAAAGAGAGAGAGAGAGAGAGGAAAAAACCATCTTTTCCTGTTTGAAATTCCTACCTGCATTGTTATTGGCTGATTGCCCTACTGATTACCCTAGCTGACACCTTTCCTAAGTACCTGAGTTAACCACTTAGTCACTGGGTGCTGGTCAGCACCCCTTCTGATCATGACAGGGCTTCAACAGCCCGGGGCCCATTGGGGCTCCATCTGAGGCCCATGGGACCCTCTGTGTGCTCCCCTTCCTCCACACACTTCTCGTGCACTGGGGCACTGGAACCCCACATGTCCTCCTCCTCCTCCTCCCTCCCAGCACTTTTGGAGTGCCATTGCACTTTCTACAGTGGAACAGCTAATTTATGAGTTTCTAACTTTGGGAGGGAGAAGGAGTGGGAACAGAAAGCATATCAGCGGAATCCTGGTGCTCCGAAAGTGCAGGGGGAGGGGGAGTAGGAAATGCAGGGGGGTCCAGTGCCCTAGTGCACAAGAGGGGCAGACAGGGGTGTCACAGGTTGCTAGTCACTGGTTTAAATCCTCCATCCTCTTCTATCAGGAGTAATGTCTTTCACAGCAAAGAACAAAATGTTGATGCTTTATTTAGGAATTTATCAAAACAGCACTGTTGCATACAAACATTCAGGGGAACTCATGGTTCATGCTCAAGACAATAATTGGAGATAATTATAAGCCACCTGAATTATGAAGTAATCTCTTTTTGCATTTCTTGGCTTTCTAGAATTTTGATTTTTTTTTAAGCTTTACTTTATTTTTTTCCTTCAAATTAGGTCTGTTTCAACATTCCACCAGCTCAGTTATTTTTGTCTTAGATCTTTCCCATTTCTGTTTTTAAATATTCTGATACATTATAACTAAAAAGTATAATGTGAGACTTGACTAATGTCTTTCCTCCAAAACTGATTTGTTGTGGAGAGCTACTAGAATTTTGCTTCCTGTAAAGGTGCAGTTTTTTTTTCTTATATATTTTTTTTTAACCTACTTTGTGACTGGTAGGGAAAAAAAGTTGAGACCAGCTAGCTACATGTTGGTGTTTTCCTGTGAACATAATTCACAAACTGTTGGAAAGCTTAGTGAATGGGTGAGATTTCTCTAACTTATCATCGTCAAAAGTAGAGAAGGTGTGATGCAGGATATTCATTTTCCTGGGACTGAACTAACAACTTGGAAGTTAATTTTTGGTGATCCTTTGCATTGGTCAAGGTTGTTCCCCACTCTGGCACTTCAAGTATAAAAGGTGGGAGCCCGCAAAAGACCTTGAAATATTTTGCCACTAAAGGCTTCTGTTTAAAACTACCCAAGGCCACGGATTCCCTGACCTTGGATGGACGGTGGCACCATGCAAATGCAAAAAACCCCTTTAAGTCAGGAAGTTGCTCTTGAGAACTTCTCCCTGTGGGGTAACCCTGAGCACTTAACTCCCCTTTAGGAGAGTTTGAAAATAAACTGTAATATCTTAATAGGTGACCATCAGTTTAGCCATATGGACACAGGAATTAGATTGTAGACTTAAAAAGGTGATTTTATTAACAAAACAAAAAAGATATATTTGGTAAATCATACTTGCTTGCTAGGTGTTACAGAGCAACTAAAAAAAGTTAAAGTATAGAGAATTGCTTCTCTGGGATTCACTTTCAGTTACACTGTACAGAGACGTTAAGTAGATGAGTTTAACCAAACTAAATACAAAGAAAATAACCTGACCCACTTACATAACCTTTATTCCAGGGTTCAGTCTTTCCTTAGGCATAGATATCACTAAAAAAATGCATGCCTTTATTCTTGGTTCAGTCCATCTTTCTCTCCCCAGCTCCTGCTCTAAACTCACACACAAAGGGAAAATTGAAACAGGCAAAATCTATTTCATTTAAAAAATCTTTCCCTCTTTTCCCATTGGCTCTCCTGGCTCCCTGTCAGCACTTTCTGGCTACCCTCTATTCTGGGTTTAACCCTTTAGTTACTGAATGCCAGGATGTTTAGAAAAGGGTAGTACCCCTTAGGGATGTAATAGTGTAGCCAGCTAAACAGTTAACTGATAAGTGGATGCTTATTTGTTAATGCTACTGGCTTCACACAGCCTCCCAATTCCCCGGGCTTTGCCAGTAAATTTTTTAGTGGACTGGCCAGTACCGTGGTTCAGTCCTAGCTTGCACTAGCTCCTGGGAGTTACTCCGCTGTGGCTCTGCATGAGAAGTAATTTGATAGCCGGCAGGCAAGCAGCCTGGCTCAGTCCCAGCTGACGCCGGAGCCTGGGAGCTACGCCCACTGCAGCTCTGCATGAAAAGTAATTTAGGAGCCAATGGGCCAGCATCCTGGCTCAGTCCTGGCTTGTGCTGTGTCCCGGGAGCTACCCCTGCTGCACTATTAATGAATTACTTGCTTAACATCCATAGTATCCCTCCCATCCATTGCAGTGTTATTGTTTTAATCAAAGTTTTTTCCCCAATATTCCCTTTAAGTCTGACATTGAGTCCTGTTTTGGACATCAATCCAATGTCCAATATAGAAGGGAAGTTAGAGGCATGTCTTCTATCAAATCTGTTCTTACATAAGCTCTAGTTCATTGGTGCAAGCTTCATGCAGCCCACTGGGATTCTACCTGTAGCCTGCATACTCCATCTGCTCTTCTTCCCCCATGCATCTCTTGGGCATTGAAGCCCCTCACTTACTACTACTCCTCCCTCTCTCTCTCTCTCTCTCGGCTGTTCAAGCTGTGGGAGAGGGGAGGAGGAGGACGAGCAGGAATGGAGCGCCATTCAGCAGATTGATGGTGCTCTGGAAGTGGGAGGGAAGAGCAGGCAGTGTGTGGCTTCAGTGCCCCAGTGCACAAAAGGCATGGGAGAAAAGAGCAAGAATGGGGTGTGTGGGCTGCAGGTGAAATCTCAATGGGCCACGGGCAGCAGGTTGCCCACCGCTGCAATCTATTGAGACAAAGGAAGGCCACTGATGTGGCCTACTCAATACTTTAGATTTCCCATTGCTGCTCTGATTCATTGCTTTTGTATGCTTCCTAAAATTTTTCTACTATCCATTGCTGGAATAGTTCGTGAAATCTTATATTCAGTGTCTTCTGTTCAGTTTTCCAACTGGGTAGTCTTTTACCCATATTATATCCATACCAGGATGATTTTGGTATATGTATGTTTTAAGCAATCTAACTTCTTATGCCATTCCCCCCGCCCCCCCATCCCTTCTTAACTTGCCCTTTTATCCTCTTTACTTAACCAGGTTGCATTAATTTACATTCTCTCCAGTGATTACTGAACTAGTCCCCTCTTTCCTTTAATAAATTCCCATAAATAATGGATTTTCAATCAAAAATCTTTAGAGCATTTTGTTTTCCTTAAATGTCAGCTTTTCCTTTGAGAGAACTTCTGTATTACTTCTAGCCTATGCACTTATGGGTATTTGAAATATAATGCTGTATTCCTAAGTAGACAAAATCTAGAATAACATTTCAGAAAATGCAGTGGTCATCAAATTGCATGAAAGATTCTACGTTACATTTTCCTTTCAATTTCGGAATTATCCCAACCAATAATAGAAATTGTTAGTTGTTTCTATAATAAATGGTTCTCACTTCCATGCACACATCTCATGTAAACTGAAAATACCTGACTGTCTCAGTTGTATGTATGAACACTCAGTTCACCAAATTATTCATGACTTTTTTTACAAGCTCCATTATCCATAACAGATATAGCGAACCTCCGGTTTTGCCTCATGACTGACTTCAGCTCATGTAAGACTTAAGAGGGCCAGGCAAGTTGAATGTTTGGAGGGCACAAATAATACCCTATCTGACAAAAAAGGTGGTTAGGTGATTCCATAGATAGTACTGAACCAGCACCCCAGAATGACATTAGGCAGTGGATTTTAATAGTTTTAGTCTGTTGGATGAGACTTAAATATAGATCCTGTCGACTTTGTCATGAGATTATTAATGTCCACTTTTTGTTGGAGTAGGTATAATGACACTAGTTTTCTAGTCATACCCCCCATTTGAATCATTACATTTTCTCTGAAATTCATCTTACTCTTTCATTTTAATTTTGGTATTCTATCTTTCTAGATCTAGATGGGCCAAATGTCGAAAAACCTCTTACAACAGGAGGATCAGAAAAAAGCGGCAGTGTAGCCATACCCTGAGAATGTGTAACCTCAAGGAAGGGGTGGGGTCTTGGGGAAGGGGTAAGGTAGATCTTGGCTTGTCCTGACATTTAAAAAGTGATCTTGGGTGCAAAAAGATTGGAGACCACTGCCCTATGGTCATGCTTTACTACATATCCTTCTGTAAGAAAAGCTTTAGCCAGTCTCCATTTGTTCTCTGCAGCTCTTGCACAAAGTCTTATTTCCTCTTCAGGTGGAAGTGATAGCAAGCTATCACTGCGTGGTAACTAGGTACTCTTGATTTCCAGAGAAAAGGAAGAGAATACTTTTCTCCCAAATGCAGATATCGTCCTTCCCTTTCTATCCAGTAGGGTAGAATGATCTTTTCGTGACATAAACCTGTTACTAGCAGCTGCCCCCATCCGTGATTTGTGTTTTTGCATATTGTAAATATGAATGTGGAAATAAGAGTGCATTGTGTGGCGTCTGGTAGACTACCTTTTTAGACACAGATTTGTCCTGCCATGAGTGCAGAGGACATGACTTGATCTCTCGATGTTCCTTCCAGTTCTGTAATTCTATGATTCTGTGAAGCAGCAGTTGACCAAATGGCCTTAGCAGGCTACTGCCAGCCATCCAAAATATTAAGTGATCTCTTATTCATGAAGGTAACTCCTAAAATACAGTATGGAAGATCTATTCCACAGTCACCCAAGGCAAGTTCAGCATGTCCACCATACAGGCCTCAAAAGCATGGAGGCATCCTCAGAAGGGGAGGATACCAAAGCCACACACATGTGCTTGTCCGGTGATAAATATAATTGCTCTAGTTCAAAAGAGGAGCCCCTTTTTCTTGTTTTGAATTTCAATTTTTGTGGAATCAGGTACTCCTGTCTGCACTGATGAATGGAGGAACCACATCAGAGGACTAACAGGCCACTGGATCCTTTTCAAAGGAATCTTCACTTCTCTGTTTGTGAAGAGAATAATTTGAAAATTATTTTGGCAGAGCTCAATAGGGATAGGAAGACGGTAGATGCTAGACTCTCCAGTAGCTTGAATCTGGGAACACATACATGGAAGGAGAAGCAAGAGGTTCTTGGGTATGGATATCATCAAATTGGTTAGGGAAAATGGCGTTTGAAGAGGGAACAAAGGATGAGAGATCTTCCCAGAGATCCTATTAGAGTCTTGAGAGAAGGCATACGTGGATCTGGAGAAAGAATTCTTCTTCCCCTTCACTCCTCTTTTCATTCAGGAGGCGAGGTCACTTGTAGAACTGATGAACTTCTGTTTTGATGCATCTGCAACCATCACAGCTTTAGGTTCCTCGACTGGCCTGACAGGCTCTCTCCAATGCCTTTTGAAGCTTGCGTTGCTTTCTTCAGAGGATCAGAACCCTGCACAGGTTGAGGTCTCCTTTCTGGGAAATCTACCAAAGCCAAATCAGTCATTTTGCTGTTCTGATGAACTTCCAGAGCTGTACGGTTTAGTGGACAGAGCTTTGTTGAGCAACAGTAACTGACAGCATGGTCTGCCTATTCTTATAGGTTCTTGAAGTTAGTTTAGCAATGGTGGACAACAGAGAGCTAGTGTACCTTGCCCAGACATTTCAAAAGCCTTATGTGCTTTGTACAATATCCAGAAAACGGCAGAGTGCCAAACGAATCTAAAATCTTTCTTGTGTTTGTTCTGCAGTTCTTCCATAACACAAAGGAACTTACCTTGCTATGTGTATACTTTATCTATATTGTAACATATTTCCCACTAACTGTACTAGAGATAAACAACTATAAATCAAACAAGGAATTTAGAATGCCCTGCATCTGAAGGATCAGGGCAGCTCACTTCTCTTTCCCACTGTGATTGAAAAGAACTGAGGTGGTATAAGGACACAGCACTGCTTACATAGCTTCATTCTCAGAACATTCACAGATACGGAGAAATAGCATGGAACACAAGTGCAATTCAGCACATACTGTTTGAAGAAGGTTTTACATGAGGTGTCACGAGGTGGGATAGTATCCCTATATGGAAATATGAAGAGCCACTTGAGCAAAAGCTCTGAAATGTAATGTATTTTTTAAGAAGTTTAACTTTCTCTATAGCTGACAACATAAAAATAGAGATACTTTGAAGACCAGAAGATGTACGCCTTCCGCTGCATCTTGCCGCCTGTCTACACCGGCCACGAGTATTTGCGCAAGAACACTGACATTGTAATGTACAAAATCAGTGGTTCTTGCGCAAATACTCTGACGCTCCCACTCAGGGATAAGCCCTCTTGCGCAAGTATTCTTGCACAAGAGGGCCAGTGTAGACAGCAACGTTAATTTCTTGCTCAAGAAAGTCCAATGGCTAAAATGGCCATCGGAGCTTTCTTGCGCAAGAGAGCATCTACACTGGCATGGATGCTTTTGCACAACAGCAAATGTTTTGCGCAAAGGCACATGCCAGTATAGACGCTCTCTTGCGCAAATACTTTTAATGGAAAAACTTTTCCATTAAAAATATTTGCCCAAAATCATGCCAGTCTAGACCAGTGGTCCCCAACCTTTTGGGGCTGCCGGGCACCTGGGGCGAGGCTTCTCACAGGCTGAGCACCCGGGGACGGGGCCGCGCACGTGCTTGGGCGCCGGGCCACCCAGGCGCCGCACTCCCGGGACTGGTGCCACAACTGTGCTGCATGCCCAGGGGTGGGGCCACTGGTCTAGACGCAGCCCTCATGTTTTAATAGCTCTAACGATTCTTCAATATGTCCATACTATTATGCTGCCATGAATCTTAAGACAATATACTGAAAAACTTTTATGTTCGTGGTCACTTTGCCTCTTTACAACCAGAGGAAGTGATGGAGGGGAAAGACCTTGGATGTACTGATTAATCATTGGATAAACTGAGTCATCAGTGTGATACAGCCATGAAAAAGGCTAATGCAGTCCTAGGATGTATCAAGGGAGAGACAGGGTTAGTACCATTATGCAAGGAATGGTGAGACCTCATGTGGAATACTGCGTGCACTTCCAGTCTCCTATGTTTGATACATTCATTCAAACTGGAACAGGTGTGGACAAGGGCTACTTAGATTTTTCATTCTTGAGATTATCCTGCCTTATGTAACAAGACTGGCTTGTTTAGCCTAACCAAAAGAAGGCTGATGATGCTCTTTATAATATATTAGAGGGATAAATAGGAAGGAGGGAGGAGTTATTTAAGTTAAGCCCCATTGTGGATACAAAAACTAACTTCTATAAACTGTCTATAAACAAGTTTAGGCTTGAAATTAGATGATGGTTTCTCTGTCAGAGGTGTGAAGTCCTGAAACAGCCTTCCAAGGGGCGTAGTGGGGTAGCACCCTGTCTGAGCTTATAGTTTATTGAGGGAATGGTATGATGAGAGAGTCCCCAATGGATCACATGCCATCAATGACTGGCAGTAACAAAAATTGCCAGCTGTTGGAGATGGGACACTAGGTGTGGAGGGCTTTGCGTTACTCCAGAGAATTCTTTCCCAGATATCTGTCTGATGAGTCTTGCCCATATGCTTAGAGTCTAACTGCCATTATTTGAGGTTGGGAAGGAATTTTTCCCCAGGCCAGATGGATTGCATCCCTGGGGGGGGGGGGGGGGGGGGCAGGAGGGCAATATTTCACCCTTCCTATGCAGCAGGGTCATGGGCCACTTTAAGGTTTAACAGGTATAAATGGTGAATTCTCTGTAACTTCCAATCTTTAAACCGTTATTTGTAGACTTCAGTAGCTCAGCCAGGTGTTAGGGGTCTATTTCAGGAGTTGATGAGCTTCTGTGGCCTGCAAATGTGCTGGAGGTCAGACTAGATGATCATGATGCTTTCTTCTGACCTTAGGAGTCTGAGTTATATAACACATGCTTTTCGAAAGGATCCTGTCCATTTTGGGATCTTAATTTGGACTCATCTGTGCTTATGAAGTCATCCTTTGAACCATGTTCTTTATTTTAATTGTATCACTGATAATCACATGCAGAAAGGCACGTGCCTTGATAGTTAACCTGACATTTACAAATGTTCTTGAACCCACTCTAAGAATGTAATGAAAGTGACTGAGCAGTTTCTTTCTGAAAGCTCATGTTAATAAAGGGTAGTCTTTTTCATGCTTGAGATGCTAGGTGGGATCTTGCATACTATTTAGATAGAACTAAAAGTCTTGGGAATCCATCTAGAGTGTTTCTTAGGCAAATGATTATGGATCATAGCATGTCCAATCAAATGATTTTCCAGGTGAGTTAAACGAGGAATTTTTCAGTGTTATGAGTTACCTGAAGTTCCTGAGCTGTTTGTAGTGTCTCATTCTGCTAGAGCTATAGTAGCATCTTTTGCTTTATTCAAACATATTCTTTTTTGGGAAATTTGCAAGGCTACTGCTTGCAAGCCAGTGCACATTTTCACTAAACACTTAATTTTTCTTGTGGAGTTTTGCCAAATTTGAGAGAGCAGTGTTTCAATTATTACTTGATTAAGTCTCCATTCCTATGACTAGAATTTTTCAGCATTACTTTTCAAACTTCTGCTAAGTAGGAATATGCAGATCCCTCAAAGAGGAAATGAAGTTTACTTACTTGTTACCAGACTTCTATAATTCTTCACAGTCACAATTCAGCCCCACCTTTCTTCTTTCTCAGGTTATAGCTATACTGTAATGTAAGCTCACTGTTAGTAGAATTAGAGTTACCAGACTCTGGATTTCTTAAAATAGGGATAGGATGTCAACATTCGTTCGTAAACTGAAATTAGGAAATGTTGAACTCTGGGTCCCAAACTGGGACTCCTTCCTTTGTACTGCATTGTGGGTCACTATGTCAGCCACTCATATCCAAGGCTTCCTAGTACCGTCAAAAATGTGTCAGCTCTAGCCTTTTTTTGTTGGTTAGTGTGGGAACACTTGACTGTCTACCAAACTTGGCTGTTGAGAGACAAAGGCAGTCGCCCCTTGAGGCTGTGGGATGTTTTTGTTTAACTGTTAGAATGTGAGTCCAGTGGGACTGTCTCCAAACTGCAAAACAGTAGGACTTGAACCCTTGACACAGGTTCTACCTCTCCATCCTCATGTGAGCCTTGGATTAGTGCAATTTGTGTGTTAGATGTAAAGGGGGTTAGGCTTGAGCTTAAACTTTCAGCTTACATTGTAGTGTAGACATATCCTCAGAACTGAAGTAGTACAGGGCTCAGTGCAGCTTATGTAGCCTCATCCTCTGAAAGATTAGACCCATCAAAGAATGAGGGATTGGAAGGAAGAGGGGAGGGCACATGTACATCAGCAGGCACTGCTTAGAGAAGGTTCAACCCTTAGGTGCCACCTGGTGTGCAGTACCATGAGCGTGCTCATGAACTCATCTTGAAGGGAAAAAAAGGGTTAGAAGTAAATATTTGTTTTCTCTTTTTCACATTAAGAAAGGGAATGTCTGCATAAAATCTTTGTTCACATTAAACTCTGTGTAGCAGAAGTCGGTTTTCATTTCTCTGAAAAGAAGCCTAACACATTTTTCTTTTAAAGTTTCAGGAAGAATCCTTGGTTGATGACTCATTGCTTCAAGATGACGATGAAGAGGAAGAGGATAATGAATCTCGTTCATGGAGAAGATGATTCAGCTGATCAGAGAAAGTGCTGGAACTGTACCTGCATTGCATTAGTATTACCTAATGTACTTTTGCGTGTTTGTACTAAAAGTTTTTTGGTAAATGTGATGAAGTTGGATTTCAGAAATAGATGAAAAGCAGCTGATCAATCCTGTATTTTGCGCGATTCATGTTTGAGTTGTTTCAGTAAATGATTGCTAAAGACATCTTATTAGGAACATATGCAATGTTTTTATTACATACTTCTACTGAGAGTTAGAGAATTCTTTGGATTCTTTGTAATTTAATGAATTGGTCAAAAAAAAAAAAAAAAAGACCAAGAGTTGTTATAACATAGGTAATTTTTGTTCCATTCCAGATATGGAATGAAAATTTGCATTTAAAATCTTTGTGAATGTTTTCAGAAATGAATAGATAACAGTACTAAACTGAAGTCTCTAAAGTTATGTATTCATAATATTGCATAGTAGTATGCTTAGGCTTTACTATGTACTAGCCTTTTGTTGGATTTGTGTACGTATTTTACGTATGGGTTTTAATGATACAGTGTATGACTGCTTTGCATATAAGTCCTTATGACTTTAAGATGTTTAAAAAAATAAAGAAATGGAATGGTCTTCAAAAAAGAAAAGAAAAAAAAAGAAAAAGAAAAGAAAAAAAAAAGCAATAACCAAAAAAGCTAAGACAATGGTCCTTGATAATGGTTTAAAAAAAAAAAGGAAAGAAAGACCATTCCAAATGGTGTGACCCCACCCCCATATTCACAAAAGGAGCTATAATCACTGTCTTTTTTTACAACTATATTATATTGAATATATAAAAAACAATAACTTGAACTGCGAAGTCTCCTGTTTAGGTGATTATATAATTGTATTTTGCTGCGTAAAAACCTTGGAAACCTATTTTAAATTTTAAAACTGATAATGTAATTCAAATCAAAACTGCTTCAAATAGAATAACTTTTCACGAATAAGAAGACCATTTGTATGCATATACTGTGGACCTGTACAAGAAAACTTGATCCCATGAAGATATATGCACTAAAGAAATGTAACATAGAACAATACATTAAGAAAAATGAATGGTAGGTATTATAGTGTTAAGAATTTTAAGCCTATACATTAATCTCCTTTGACCTTGTAAATAATTTTTGTATTTAAAACTACATTTGGCAAATGACCAGTCCATACTATGGTCTGTTCAATTAGCTTTTAAAACTTATAAATATGGGAAATGTTAATAGAACTTTGAGCTTATGTTCTGCATTGATTTCATAGGCTTGCAGCCCTTCTCTTCTTGAAAGGGGAAACACCCTAAGACTTAACCCTGTAGAAATAAGTAAACTCCTACACCCAAAAAGAAAGTATTTCACATCCCTTGAAGTAGATTTTTGTCTCCTCCTTAGGTCTTTTGTACGCATATCAGCTATTGGAATCCTTGTGTATCGATGAGCCTGCAAATAAGTGTAATATAAATACACCTCATCAGACAGGTGCAGAGGTGGTAGTTGGGATCTTATAATATTTTTCCACTGTATATTCTTCATTTAATTGGGAGCAAATTACCACTTTGTAAGACTTTTCTTGGAACATCATTATTCTTCCAGGAGCCTTTTTATTCATAAGATAAGAGTTGAAGGGAAGTAGAAGTAGTACCATTTCTGAGGTAAGAGGGTCTCTGAGAGTAGCTGTCTAGTTCTGTGTTCTGAGGGTATTTTTTTGAAGGGAGAAATGGGTTAGTTCTGTAAGCCTGAATTCCGGTTCTTTTTCATACTGCATGCATGTGTGCTCTCTTACTCTGTATGCACACGTTGCAAAAATGTGTTCTATCATTTTTTATAGAACTTAAATTTATACAGAAATTTCATAATTGTCTGCTTTGATTTCTGATAACTTTTAATGTTTGTCATAACCTTTTTTTTACTGAACCTCAAGCAAAATAAAGTAATTTAAGATCTCTCTCTCTCCAGCACACTGAATGAGCTATTCTACTTCATTGAGTATATACAAACTTTTTAATTTTTACTTTTTAAATTTAGTACTTCTGAAGAGTCCCAGTCTGAAGGATGCTGGACTGAAATGTTGGGAGACTCAAGTTTTGTGTTTTTCTACATATCAGGTACTACAGATTGAGGAGTGTGCATGTTCCTTAGATTGAGTAGTTTGTTCTATGATGGTATAATCTTCCTCTTTATTGACTTCCACCCATAATGCAAATTAGTGATGGTGATACGGTGTAGTTTTTTTTATATTGATCCATTTTCAAAGAAGCTGAAACTGTTATTTCACCTAATTATCTGATGGTCAGGACTTTTGGTTATTGCTCAGTTGGAGTGACTTCATTTGAGTTACAAGTCTGTGTGAGATTCCATTTCCTATTAATCCCTTTAGACATATAGTCTTCCTGTGAATAACTTAGAATGTTGTGCCTCCAGAACTAGAATGCAGTTGAAAAAAATTGTTGCTGTAGTGTATTTGTACTCTGCCTTTCTGTCACATTCCTTCCAGTTCCTGAATTATACCAGGGTAACAGAGCTTCAGCCCACTTTCACACACATTAAAGAAACAAGCACCGCTATTTCATCCCCCAACTAGAGAATGCCACTGTTTGTGTTTAGTGCCCAGCAGCTCCCAATTATAATACAGGTTGGACCTCCCTCGTCGGGCATCCTTGGGACCTGACTGGTCCTAAACAAGGGAGTTTGCTGGACCAGGGGAGATCAATTTTGGCCCCTCTGCTACTAGTCTCCAGTCTCTTCAAGCGGGCTGCCAGCCTCCCAGTTGAGCATCCAGGTTTCCCTTTTTGTTGGTGACCTGGCTCCTGACCCTGGCTTACTGGTTTCTGCTCCTGGCCCGAGCAGATCCAGCTCTGATCCCAGCTCTGGCCCAGCTGCACTCCTGGCCCCAGGCTAGGCTCCCGGCTGCCACTCCTCTGCCACCAAACTCCCAGCTGGTCACTGTTTCCAGCTGCTGGGCTCTCTGGTCCAGTAACATCTGTGGTCCTAGTGGCCCATGGATGTTGTCAAACCAGAGAGGTACAACTTATAATAAGTATAGTTTAGCATAAAAGAAGATAGACCCTTCCACAATCTAAATTGGTTTCCTGTTTATTTCTGAATCCTTTTGAAGTGGTCCTTTTTAGTTTTAAGACACCTTATAGTTTGCTCCAACCTATATACCATGTATGTCTGCCATCTTCTTGGTTCCTGCCTATTGCCTACCACCAGAGTCCTCTTTGTCCCTTTACACAGTCTGATAACTGTTGAAAGTCATCACTAGAAGTCTCTCTCTTGTAGAGCAGCCTTGTGTTTTACATCAAACAACCCAGCAGTCTCACAATTTTCATTTCCGTACTGGGTTGATCCTCCTGAATATGATTCTGCTCATATATGCATGTGTGCTTAGCTAAATTGCCCTATTTTGTATCTAACAGTTCTACAGATGGATTTTGCTAATCTGAAACACCAAGAATGATTGCCTAGTTTTTTCCAGGAAACTTTTCCCAACTTCTAAAGGAAAAGGTAAACTTTTCTTTCTTGTAGATGTTAGACAACAAAGGACTTACGGCAGAAAAATACAAAGATGTAACTCAATGCAAATTTTGAGTTAAAAGAAAGAAAATGGGAAAACTATTGAAGTTGGGTAACAGGAAATGAATGTCAAAGAAATTGAAACTTTTCTGTGTCACAAGATTTTATCTTTAATATTTCTTTCTGCATCTATCATTTTATTCTTAACCATATTTTGAATCTATCCACCAAATATCATGGAATTTGCATTTATAAATTTCACTTCAACCATTTAAAACTAACTGAATCATTAGTGAATGAATTGTCAAACAAACGTTTTGCAAGTCATTTAAGTTTATATTTTCTCCAATAGATAATTGCTTTGAAATTCACAGTGTGCAAGCTTTTTGGCACTATTATTACATAATCAGCACCTAAACTTGAAAGTTAATATTGCATTTTTTTTTCTTTTCTTTGTCCAGATGAGTCAGGATTTCATTTTTCTAGTGGGCTTGTAATGCCAAGAGCCTGGTGATGTCTTGGAAACTGCATATTACCTGAACCTGAATTACTTTGTGTTATTGACGTAACGTTGTGTTCCTGATTTCCATCACACTCCAATAGAGTAATTCACCTTTTTTCTTTTTTGTGACCACGATTGTGCAAGATTACATCCTACAATGTTAACTGCACAGGTGTATGAACAGTATATTACCCCTTTCCTATCAACAGATGGAAATGCACAAAATGGAGGAAGTAATTCTTCAGACTTGATTTCTTTTTAAAATGAAGTGTATATTGCAGCTATTTCCCTTCTACTTCAGCCTTTTTAGTACATATATTGGAAAAATGTTTATTGTGAAGTGACTAATAGTACTTACTTCATTTATTCAGTATTATTTACAAAGACTAATTCTCACAACACCTCTTTGTTGTAGATTGCTTACTCACATGTGATTTTTTTTGTGTGTGTTGGAAGCTTGACCACAATTTATTTTCTTCTAAAACGCAGATCTGTTCTCATAGACTCATAGACTTAGACTCATAGACTTTAAGGTCAGAAGGGACCATTATGATCATCTAGTCTGACCACCTTCACAGTGCAGGCCACAGAATCTCAACCACCCCTCTTAGAATAATCTTCTCACCTATATCAAAGATATTGAAGCATTCAAATACTTTGAAGGACCCAACATGCAGAGAGTCCTTCAGCTGTGATCTGTGCCCAATGCTACAGAGGAAGGGTGTTCATATCACCAAATCTCATAAAGAAAAACAGGGAGACCATTGAATTAGAGGTGTGATAGCCCTCTTAATAAGCAATGGTAGGACTTTCTTTAACAATTCACTGTGAAGTGCGTTTCATATCTAATATTTAGTCATTTGTGAAGCTAGTTCTTTTCAGACCTTGGAAGAGCATCAAAGCAATTTGTCTGTTTTATCAATAAATGGTGACTCATGGTTTTCATAGGCTTCTATAATGCCCCCTTCTAACTGTAAAGGAAGAAGAAAGTATTTCCAGATTAGGAAAAGAATTTGGATAAATCATCTTAAGATATATGGAAGGTCACCTCTCTTTGAGGCAAAGTAAACCTCTTTATACAATAATTTGCTCTCCAGTGATGTAAACTGTTTCACATATTGTACAGACCACAGATTAGTCCTGAGTTTATACGGTATTTTATTTAATAAAAAAATGTTTGGACTAAATTTTCTCTTCTGTGTATGGAAATACAAGACATTTGACACACATTTGTCTTGATATGTAATGCGTTAGATTGCATCTAAAAGTCTATATTCTTATGGCAAGAATATGCATCTTGTTAGTTCAGATCTGCTATAGGTAGGGTATAGAAAAGTTCTGAAATGCCTTCAGGGAACAGCTCTGCAGGACAATTCTGTATAAAAGCTGGGAAAATGTTGTTTCCATTACAGCATCCTGTTCTTTCAAAACATTTTCAAGTTTCCTTCTGCGATTGTGAAACTTTTTTATATATTTATTTTTTGGATTGATGAGGTGCAGCACTTTTTCCTTTGAATGCTAGAGGGCACTATGTGTACACAAGTGAAACAGCCAAAAACTGAAAGTAATGTGCTGTCATTTCAAGCTTTTCTTGCTCGTGCTAATATTTGCATTTCTAGCAGAAGAGTGTGTCCATCGCTACCAGGGCAACAGAATTTTTTTTTTGTGAATGAGCACTGGTTACTCGTGCTTGTAAAGCAAAGGCTAGAGTGTAGTCCTACACACTTAAATCTGGATAAGATTGAGAAGCATTTCCATCTGTCAGGATGACCCACACTGCCTTCCCTCCACTCACCTTCTTCCTTTCTGTAAATTAATTTATTGTATTTTTCTTGAGACTTTGATGAAGACTGCAGTAAGATAATAGGTTAAGCTATTGCTTCCCATTTGTCCAGGCTTTTTGTAAACAGATTATTTCATCTGCTGTCAGACAGCTCTGGAATGGGTACATATTCAGGGAGTGCAGAACTAAAGTCACATCCCAGCCAGAAATATGATCTGTTTATATGTGCAGTTTGGTGTAGCCATGTTGGTCCCAGGAAATTAGAGAATCAAAGTGGATGAGGTAATATCTTTTATTTGACCAACTTCTATTGGTGAGACAGACAAGCTGTTAAGTTTACACAGATCTCTTCTTCGGCTTTGTGAAACGTACTCAGAACCAGACCTAAATACAAGGTGGAACAGATAGTTGAGCATAAATAATTCACACACATTTCAAGTAGGGATGTAATAGTATAGTTGATTAACCGTTAAGCAAAAGTTTATCGGTAAATGCTATACACTGTGCTCATTCACCCCCGCCCTTTGCCAGTACATTTTTAGCAAATTGGTCAGCAGCCTGGTTTAGTCCTGCTCTGGGACCTACCACTGGTGCAGTTCTGCATTTAAAGTGTGTTAGGAGCTGGGCAGGCAGGCAGCCTGGCTCAGTCCCGGCTTGCATAGGATCTGGGACCTACCCGCGCTGCAGCTCTGCATTTAAAGTGTATTAGGAGCCAGGTGGGTAGGCTCAGTTCCAGCTCACGCTAGGTCCGGGAACTCAGACTCCCCCTGGACAGGGGCTCCTGCCACCCCGCGCTGCTGCCTCTTTATCAAGAGGAAGCAGCACGGGGTGACAGGCAGCCAGTCTGCGAGGGGAGCTGGTTTTTAAACTATTTGCTGGGACTGGGGCAAAGCAATTTACAGGAACCAAATTTTCAGGTATGAAATACCCATTTTTTTAGTAGATGCTGTCTTGAATTCATTTAGGGGTGTGCATGCCCAGTGCACTGAAGCACTTCACCTAGCAGTACCTGTAAGAAGTGATGTCCAGGCATCATTCTCATATTCCATCCTCTGGCTCTATAGGTGGTCCCAGCCTTGACCTCCTTTAGTTCCTTGTGTATCCAGGGTTGGAGTTGGAGCTCTATTTCCTAACCTCCCAATTTTTCTCTTTTCTCTGATGACTTTTTAAATTTTATACATTTCATTAGTGGAGTGTTGGAATTAGTTTATTCCCTGGTGATGCCCTCATCAGTTTTTAAAGATTGTCTGTCATTAGAAGATACTCAACAATGAGCCACATAACAAGGAGTAGAGTTTGATTTCATTCATAAAATGGATTCTGATGATGAGGAATCTTCATCTAAGTAGCACCTGTTTGAACAAACAATACAGTCTGCTTTGGCCTTTCCATTGGATTGGAGGCTAGTCTTGGGTTCTGGGAGTACTGCTGTTTTGTGCTCAGGATCCAGCATCTCTTCAAAGAAGTGGAGTCACTCTGTTGAGTGTGCCAAGGAAAAGGTTTCTCAGGACCAACTGAGGCTGCTTCAGTGTGTGTGAAGACTTGCCTGCCTCCTCCAGAAGAAGTGCAGAATGGAACTGTGTGAATGCTGACAGGATGGAACAGGTCCTGTTAACTGCTGCCCCAGTACTGTACAACGGGTGTGTGTCACCTTGTTTCATCAACTCTGGCTGCAGCCCTGACATGTCTGTGGAGTCCAGTACCTATGAGGGCGATGTCAGCGCTATCTGCTTCTGTGCTAATAATGTACCAGGAGGCGATGGACATCTGCTTTTCTGCCCTGACCCCTTCCTGGGTCCAGGACTTTTCCAAGGCTGTGTTTGTAGTACCATTGTCTGGATGGACTGTTGAACCAGTGGATCTGTCAGCACTGCACACCAGTGTTTCCCTTCCGGTCAGTGAAAATGTGGCTGGTGTCAGGCCCATAGGACCACATTAGCACCATAAACTTGCTCACTATCCTACTGTTGGTACTGCTGATGTTACTGTGGAGAAATCACCACCCTTCACTTCATTGTCAACAGTCACCTCAGTACCACTGCTGATTTTGGGGTCAGCACTGCTTCTTGCCCCTGAAATAATGAAGTGTACTTGATGCCAAGCAGTACCAGTTCTGCCATCAGTGACAGTTCTCTTAGTTCTGGGCTATGGGTTAGGCAGAGCAGTTGCTCGCAGCCTCAAGGCTGGCTCCATCCTTTATCTTCTGAAGCCTGGGACTCCTTGATGTCTAGGTTAGTATCTTCCTCCTACTGCTGCTCTCCATCACCTGACCCACATTAAGGGCTATTAATGGAGCTCTGGGAATGCCTTGATTGGTAGTCATCTAGCAGTTCGTACAGGGGTCTCTGGCTCAGTGCCTAATGTTGCCATTCTCCAGTCTGAGAGCTGGTTCCTCTATACTGTGTTCCTGGTAACAGTAATCTGTAGGGCAGAGTGAGAGTTACAGACTGATGGCATAGCCTCCTTACATGTGATTCTCCAAGGACAAGGTGACTTTATGACTTCACCCAAAATCGTAAGTGGTTTGTCAGTTACATCTGAACCAGGTGTGATCGTTACCTGTGTTCTCTCCTAAGTTGCATTCATCTCCAGAGATATATCATGCTATGTCTATCCTTTTATCTCTACAGGACTAAACTGTTGCATGCTTTGCTTGGCCTGTTCGTGTGATGTGCGGCTCAAGTGGTCTCAGTACTTTACATGGATAATATTTTGTATCAAGACTTCATATGAAATAGTTTCAGCTCTGCCTCCTCAGCAGGTATAAGCTCATTCTATGAACGTGCAAGCAATGTCCATAATGTTCCTCAGTGATTTCTTAATATTGGACATTTGCAGGGCTGTTGAGTGGCTGTCCATACATATATTTTCGCACCACTGTGCCGTTATCACATCTGCCAGAGCAGATGAAAGTTTTGGTAAGACAGTCCTGCAGTTAGGTAGTCTCCAGGGATGGTACTGCTTGTGCATTATCTATATGGAATATATAGTTGCATTTACTTGAAAAAGGAAGAAAGATCAGTTACTGTTAGTGTGATTCTTTTTTCAGGTAGTGTTCCTAGGTATGTTCCACTGAAGGTGTATTCGTGCCCTACGTGTCAGAGATTTTGGGTAGCAGTGTCCATTTGGCCATGCATGAGTTCTCTTGGTCCCATGTCCTTAACCAGAGCTATATAATGTTGCATGGATGAACCAATCAGTTCTTTCTAAACTGTCAGTCTGAGACAGAACTTGAGCAGCATCCAATTTTATATTATATCAGCTGTATACTTTCCCCTGTTTGTATAGGGTTTAGTACCTAGAGTTTCCATAGTTGTAGTAATCCCTTCTCTCTTCTCTTTTAGTTTAACTCTAAACCTTTTCTCTCCCTCTTCCCCCATCTAAAAGCCATGTTTTTCTTTTTTGGATACCAGCTGTTGCCATCCATTTTTTTTATTTCTTCAGGGGAATTGAAATTGGGTTTATTTTCTTTCATATCAAGCGACTGTCCCAGTCAATGAAGGACATTCCCACTGTTTACTCTCTCAAGGAATCACATGTCCCTCAAAAGTGTCATTTCTGCCTCAAATTACAATTGAGGGTCAGAAAGAACCAGGAACTGAAACTTCTTCTAGTTCTGGATGGAGAGTTTTCTCTGAGTAGTTTCTGACTTCAGACCAGGAATCTCTCTCCTGCATAATGGCTCCTAGCTAGGTTGACCACATCAACTTCCTCAGCAGAACACTGCATTTGAGCTTCAAAGTTGAAATTGCTGGAATCCTTTCAAATAATCTCTAGGAATGAGTTTCAGATCCCTTAGGTAGAGAATCTACCATAGAGACATCATCCCAGGCCAGGTCTAGAGCCTCAGCATTCACTGAGTATTCGGCTCAGTACAAACAAGGCTGCAGGTTCCTCAAGAATCTCTCCCACCACTATACCTAAGAACCTTGAGTTCAGGCTCCAGAAAATCAGTACTGTCAGTTGAACAGAGGTGGTAAAGAGAGAACCAGCTCTTCTACATTGATTGCAATAGAGTCTAACAAAGCCTCTGCTCCTAGTACTTTATCTCTACAGAAGACCAAAGAACGTGAGACCTCTAGTACCATTAGCCCTTTCTTCAGTTGCCTCTACACTTCTATGTGGAAATACACATCTGTATCACATCTTGAAGAACCAGTTACTAAATGACCATTAACTAGTGATTCTTCTACTGGAGTTGCACTATGCTGTAAGATTACATGAATTCATTCAGATGGTGCTGTTTTTATGTAACCTGGGTCTCTACTGATCTCTAACCTTTAAGTTCCAAATATGTACCATGCAACATGACCTCAGAACGTTTGAAAATCTGTCTAGAGTTACAGAATAGAGATTGTCTTTAAAGGAGTCATGAGTGATCTCATCTTTCAGTTACAGTTTTCTTACCTTTTGCTGTTGGGCATGAAATTGTAGATTCATCACCAGGGTGATATTTTTCTTGATCCAAATAAATCAGGTATGTAGATATTTATGTACACATTCATTAAGTGTTAGCGTCTTTTCAAGATCGCCTCTTCATTTGTGCAATACATGCCCCAGGGTTAAAGCAAAAATTGAATGTATAATACACCACCAAAGCAACAGCACCACTGATGGCAAGGGTTAGGTGTAATATAAACAGAACTAAGATATTTTTTCCACAATCTAACCTTGCTCAGAGATTCCATGAGGGAGTAGTTAATGCCTAAACTAGTCAGAGTTCTCTGGAACAGTGCTAGGTGATGTTGTAGAAGTACCCAGCTCCTGTCAGTCTCCTTTCCTGCCATATCCATCAGTAGTGAAGCAGAACGTATTTATTTAATTTACCAAACTATAGGGATAAAATAATCTGGTATTCTAGTTAATATTGTAAGGTGGCTTCAATATGTTTTATCTGTTTTATTTTATTTTACAACATCCAGCAAGTTGATTGGATGCCTCAGTAAGATGTACTGTTAGTAATAAAGTTTGTATGGCAAAAGGTGATCTCAGCTTGGGTGTCCAAGAATAACGAGCTTCCCTGGTAACGCTTATTTCTGCTTACAGAGCATTTCTGTTCACTGCACTGATTTGAGTTTTTGACTTTGCCTTATTTGCTCCCAAAGACCACCACAGATAACATTCATTATATGTAGTGCAGTTGGAGTTCTCAGAGGTCAGTTCACTAGCGAGTTTCCCACATTTCTGTGATCATATGGTATTTCCATTTTAATAAATATGCCTGGGAATCCTTATGGTAATGTTTGTTCCTACTTGAGAGCCTGTTTCATGTGACATAAATAATTTCCTGTATAATCTCCCACAAACAAATGTTTGACTTGCCATGGTTCAGTAATTGCAGTCCTGAAGATCTTGCGAATAACTTGCTCTTGGTAATAAATCGCTCATACACATACAGTTGAGGAGAATGTTGGATCATACTTTATATCTTGCAGCCCTAATTTTTGCCAGAATAAAATCAAGATGGCCCAGTGTTCAGAATCTATGTTCAGCTGTATTGAGACTGTCTAGTGGCTTGATACCTTACTGTATGGCTCCAGTGCCCAGAGCACGCTGATTTCTTAACCAGGAGGTCATGACTATCTTTCTTTTCTGTGGCTAAATGGACAGAAGCGCATTTCTTCTCCTGACATAAGACTGCAAAATGGAAAAAGTTGACAATTGCTGACCAAAGGAATATTATATCATACTTTTATTGTGATTTTAAAAAACACAAATGAGATTCTTGTTGGAAGTTTCAGTAAATAAGTAAAGGATTCAATTACTGTAGATTCTGAGCCTAGTCTTTAGATCTACTGGTAGTCTTTCAAAGTTGGTAAGGAATGTTTATATGGAATGGAGAAAGGAGCTAACACTGCTTCTGTCTCTAGCGATGTTTCTGAAAAAAAATTTTTTTCACTAAGGTGCGAAGTAAATTCTTAGTATCTTTCTGATGTAAAGAAATCTGAGCACAGGTCTATAAACTACTGACATTTTTTCTTTTAACAAAATTTTGCTTTGTCAATTTATAAAACCCACCTGAATGGAATTTTTTAATCTGGTAACCTAAAAGATGTAATTTTTGGCCTGGAAATTTTGATTTCCCAGTTTTCATAATCTGGCCTCATATTGTTTATTTTTTTATTGATACTAGAAGAAGTGAGTGGTTCCAGATTCTTTTTTCTGAAAATAAAAGTGTAGTGAAAGAGAGATCAGAGCAATAAGAATGGTGCTGATTTCTGTCTTCCGTGATGAGGGTAACAGAAAGCTAGCTACTGTTGCCAATTAGTGAACCTAGTGGTAGGAAGAGATGTTTCCTGCTATGAATTGCAGGAAAACAACTTGGGTGTAGGAGGCTGTCCTCACCAGAATCTTTAAAACATGATAAAATGAGGTAACATTTTTATAGTTGAATATTTTTAATCACAAAATGTAATTTACATGAGAAATCACCATTGCAATTTGTTACTACAATGTCATTCACTTATAAGT
The DNA here is from genome assembly GCF_049634645.1 of Pelodiscus sinensis. Taxonomy (NCBI): domain Eukaryota; kingdom Metazoa; phylum Chordata; order Testudines; family Trionychidae; genus Pelodiscus; species Pelodiscus sinensis. Next base: position 264,751,257 of record NC_134711.1, read on the forward strand.
TAGCATTTGCAACCTTGTATTAACTTACTACTAAAGTGCTTGTATCACTTTATTTTGATATTGGGATATTTGTTATTTTTATATTAAATAAATATTTAAAAGCTATGTAAACATTTCTCTATTTTTGAAGTATGACTGTGTATCCCCTATGTCGTGTGTCCGCATATGACTTTGTTTTGTCACTACATCTTTCAGGACACTTTGTATTTTTAGTTTGCCTGCCTTTTTATCTCTTTCTTTTCTCCTTCCCTTCTTCTCCTCCCCTAAAACACTAAATTATATACAAAGTTTTATGAGATCTTGTTATTTTAGAGAGAGAAAGAGCTTTAGTTTTAATATGTTCAGTTTTTAAATAGTATGGGCATAAGCAAGTAACACAGGAAAACAAAGTGGAATATTTTAAAATTGACAATGTATGGGATATCGGTGACAGCTTTATAAGATTGAATACTTAAGTGATAGCTGTAAGTAAGCTTTTTAAGGTAATTCTTAAAGATAATTGCGGGTGCTACAGTAGTCAGAAGCAGGATTGATGGCAGTTTGATTAGCTGTAACAGTTACTAAAGTTCACATTTTATGACCTTAAAAATATAAATGTAGAAACTTGTGAATTGCTCTCTGGAGTCATCCTGAATTAACAAATACTAGGTGATCATAGCTCCTTAAAAAATTCCACAAGATTATTTTTATCTACTACAAGTAAGCTTAATAGTTTTTGAAAGAGTTCGTGTGTAATTAGTGTAGACCCTTTCATAGCAGCACACAGATTTGTCTCAGATTATTCTCATCAAATTGCTAACTGCCATTCTAAAACCAGAGCTGGGTTTCCTGGCCTTTTTTGTTTCGGAAGGTTGATGAGGCAAATTTCAGTCTTCATGAATGTGTCTCAAAGGTATCTTGTTGCTTTCAGTCCCAGTCTTTCTGTCTCAAATAGCAAAACGTGCACATCTCGGGATTTTTTCCCCCCTCTGCCATGGCTTCTCTCCTTTCCCTCTAACCTACAAGATCCTGCTGTTTGAGAAACAAAGGTTTTGCTACCTCTGAAACAAATGTGACTCTCTACCGACCTCTCTTAGGACACCTCTGACACATTCACAGAAGGAAAATGTGAAATAAAACTTTAGAAATTCTATCTGTATGCAAGAAAAATTAGAGAATGAGGAGAAAGTGAGATTCATGTGAAAGGAAACCAGTACATCTTGGAAATATAAGGTGCAGTAGTTTTGGTGATGGTGCCAGACTTCCTGATCTGTTTCCCCTAGTTTCTTGTTGATCTCCCTGTGGTCTGGACCAAATGTAGAGATCAGAGTTCACTGATAATGTGGATAAAAGTTCCCAAAGCCCCTGGGCAAATATTTTCCAGATACTTAAATGTCAAAGTTATCTCCATGACACTGGGTACTGTTCTCTGTGCAGTCTTAGAAGCAGACTAGACCTTTCAATCATAGAATCATAGACTACTAGCACTGGAAGGGACCTTGAGAGGTCATTAAGTCCAGTCCCCCGCACTCACAGCAGGACCAAGCAACATCTAGATTAAACAATCCCTGATGATCATCTTCAGTGATGGAGATTCCACAATCTCCCTGGGCAGTTTATTCCAGAATTTAACTATCCTGACAGTTTTTTCTAATGTCCAACCTAAACCTCCCTTCCTGCATCCTATCATCAGAGGTTACAGAAATCAATTTTTCTCCCTTCGCATTGTTACATCCTGTGATGGGCTGGACCAGACCTCAGAGCCCTGTAGTGGAGGCTTATGGCCTTGCCATACCCCATCCCAGCAAATACTCCTAGCTATAGAAAAGTCCTCCAAGGAGCCTACAGTGTCCGCTGGAAGAAGCAACCAATTGTGGCCAGGGAGGCCATATAGAAAGACTGCAGGAAAATCTCAGCTCGGGTGCCTCTGGAGATCTCAGAAGTCCATGGGTGACTGTCTGGCTGAGGGAGTGGCAGGACTATGGAGAGCTCTGATAAATAGAGTGCTCAATATATACTCAAACCCATAGATGACTAACAAAACAATTTCTTTGTTCTACAATTGAGTTTGACATGTCTGATTTAGTTGACAGGGAATTCAAGTTTGTTCAAAGTACACTGAATATGCCATGCCTTGCACCAGTTTAATTTCATTGACTTCAGTGGAATTGCTTCTAATTTATATGGCTATAGGTGAGGGCAAAATCGAATTACTCCACTTTTTATTAAAAAAAAGTATTATGCACTTTTCATTTTGTGATTCACGAAGCTGATAATGTGCAATTTTGAAACTGTGAATATTCAGAAGCTATAGTAAAATTTAATGGTCATGGTTGAGATTTTCTAATGTGCAAAGAGCAATTAGCCATGTAAATTGCCCAGAAAGAGAGAAGTATAACCATTATTACACTTAATCAGGAGTGTGAAGTGGATTATGAACTTCTTGAAATTAGTTTGGAAGAAGACAAGTTAAATGCACAACTTAAATTTGAAGTGAAAACAACAAACCATTATATTTAAATTGTCCCATCCTTACTTATGTTCTTAACATTAATCTTGGGTGACTGTCAGAGTTGAATGGGAAATAGTTTCCCCATGGCATGACAATTTTCATGATTTGAGATATTTTTCATCAGGACCAGCCATCTTTTAGTTTTTTCACTAAAAGATGAAAAAGATCCCCATTCTCTCAGAAATTCCACCCTGGAACTGAGAACTTTTTTGATAAAATTTCAATGTAAACTAGTATGCTCCAGTGAAAAGTTTCTTCCAATGAATTGTTTTCCAACAAAACAGTTGGGAAATTCCTGACAATCTCTGCTCTCAGGCCACACTAGTGATCCACCCTCTTAGAGGAGATAACCAAAAAAAGTCATGAGCCGTCTTTAAAATTCACCCAGCATAAAGAAAACCACAGTGCACTCAGCAAGATTTTTTAATTATTCACTGCTGTGCAGTTTCCAATTTGCCAACAAGAGGGAGCCATACCTAGAAAATTCCTTCCTTTATGATTCTTTATCCCTTCATGTATAAGTATTCATTCTGATATTATGAGTCATATTAATTATTGTATCATCAGGAGCTCTGTAGAATTCACTGACCAATCTTTTATTTTGCTAAGCCACTTACACATACAGGGTGTGAATGTATTGTGTACTAATGCATGTGTTTCAATGGACATAATCCAGTAAATCAAAGTAGTTTAATGATTTAATTAAATAATTTGCTTTCTGGGCCTCTACACATATGAGAAAATTCCACAGTGAACAATATACTCAGAAAGATGCATAAACAATTATTACAGGCAGTTGTCATAACTTTTTTTGTTTCTTAATGAGCAAATAAGCATGTGGGGTTTAACTAAAATATAAATGCTGGTATTCATTGGTAGCAGTTTATGGGTTTTTTTCCTGTATTTTTTACAGTTTAGGATACAGTATATAAAGTGTAATTTATGTTCTGGGCATCATCCTTTAGAAGTTTTAAATCAGTTCATGAGGCTTTCAGCAATGCTCATGTCATTTATCCATCAGCACTCAGTCCATTTAATCCAGGCCTCTCAGCTATACAGACCTAGCCCCTGTTGTGAGTGATCGGCCTGCATGAGTGCTCCCAGCTTCTCCTGTCACATCACATTTGCATAAAAGAGGACAGATAACCAAATTTGAGCACACAAATGAAAATGCTAAGCGCTGAACCTGTCACAGTTGTTGTTCAACTAATTGTGAAAAATTTGATTTGCTGGCTTTTCACTGTTTATCATGTGGGACCCCCTTCTCAAATTTGCCTTGGCTTCTGGTTCTGTACATGTAGCTTTTAAACTCTGTGCACAAACAGCCCACCCTGGGGATTACTTACCTCTCCTACCAGCTTTTAATGTTGGCTCATCTACTTGACTAAATTAGGCCAACATGGCAAACAAACACATAATTAAAAACCTGGGAAAGACAACTGCAGTTGCACTCCTTAAATTGATTTTGCGGTCTTGTACTGGCATATGCCTTTGTATTTTGCTATCTTATCTTGTTTTCCCATAACCCTTGAAAATGTGTATGAGTTGGATTGCATACAATTGCAACATGCTTTGTAACAAAATGGAAAGTTCTTTTCAGATTTTCTGTTTACAATTGCACAGTGTCTTAAAATAATTCTCATGCTTGGATAATTTATCACAGGCTATTGCACATGTTCTGTATTCATCTTAAATAGCAATTTGTTGTTGTATGATCCTTTTGAAGTATGACAGAGTTGTATCAAGTATTTATATGTATTATCTGGTTTTTTTTTAAATCATATTAGTTATGTGACTTCTCTTTTCAAACATGCTTGTAACTGCTATTGTCTCTTTCTGTTTTAATTCACTGTATTGTAATTTACCTATACAGTTTATATTTTGCTTCTCATAATTGTATGTTGCCGTGTCACCAATTAAAACTATAATTTCTAATGCTGGTTAGATTTTTTTTTTAATTGAAATGGTGGCAAACATCAGTAAAAAGCTGTGATCTGAGATTTACTATGTGAAAATGCCATTAACATCCACGTTATCTATCATTGTGGTATCTACAGTGGATATACTTCAAATGTGCCTTTGTCTGGAAAACTGCATTGTAGCATACCAATAGTTAAGAATATCATTAAAAAATCTAACAAAGTAAGGAAATTCTCTATAAAGAATGTCACAATCACACACCCCATTTTGAATGTGAAGACTATTGTCCTTAATTAGGGCTTGTACAATCTGTGTGTATTTGGCAAAATAAGGATTTTTATTTTTCTGATTTGCCTTTGGAGTGTTTGCCTTCTATCGTTTCCTTGTTTTGCATTTTTAGCTTTCAACATTTTTCTGTTTTGTCTATATTTAAGTGTTTACACATATACTTAAAGTTAAAGGTATTGCAGGATAAAATGGGTTTTACTGATTTTGTAGATTTACATTTTAAATTGTCCGTTTTTGTTTCTTCAACTATGGGGTAACACAAGATTTTGTGTTATGTTTTCAGTAAAGCTGTTCATACATGCTGACCTTATAATTGTCTGTATATATAGTTAAAAACAAATTCCCTACAGATAAAAGTGGCAGTATTTTGGGTGGACAGAAAATATAACAGTTTTTTTATTATGTCTTTGTTTTCTTCAATTCAAAGCAAGGTTCAGAGGGACTAGTCCTGGGTCAAAGTTACCAAGTAGGACCGAAGAAGAACTTCACAATTTGGCCTAGACTGTGGAAGGAGCAGAAGAAAGCAGATCCATTTAGCAATGATATTGCTTGTAACGCTGGGGAACCAGAGCCCACAAGTCTTTTAACCCTCATAATTCAACTGTCTAAACTGGAAGAGTGGTCTCTAGTTGTGTCTTTCTAGACCTGCTGCAAGAGGCTAATGGCACCCCTCACTTAGTTCCTGTTAGTCATATAGTCCTTCTTGTGCCACATTGGTACTCCAGATTGTCTTTTCATACAGATGTGTCTCTCTCTTTTGTGATGTACCATCCCCTGTGCCCAAAACATTTTTCTTGCCTATGGTGAGTCATGCCATATTAATTGTCTCCTTCAAATCCCTCCTCAAAACGTAACATGTCTGAACAGCTTTCCATTGCTCAGCTCATGCTTGCCCTCTTTCTTGACTCTACCATTTGCTTACAATATATAAAATACACACATGATTTTTCCATGTAATTCCTGATCTGTAGATATTCTGTTATATTTAGGGGGTTTAAAAGGGATCAATCACCATAGTATGTCAATACCATAAGAGAAAATTGAAGGACATGAACAAATTCTAGACAAGAAATGCAGAATGGAGGAACTGGTGAGCCATTAATATATTCCAATCTCTATACCTTCATCTCCTGAGAAACTAGGAAGTGCCAGCTATTTTAAATCTCATAATTGTGGGAAAGCTGTTCACAAAAAGTTGGCTTGCATTATTCCTGAAGATTAGATTTTGGATCAGTCTGATATTCATTTAAAAGTTATTCCCTAGTCTAGCCTCTTTATAGTGAGCACCTTGCTTCCCTGGTCTTCCCAGCTTCAACCTGACTCCTGGTAGTTGCAATTTCCTGAATGAACAAATTTTTGTGGATCGTGGATTGGGTAGAGCTGGTCTCTGATCTAACATATTCCCAGTCCCAAAAGCTTTTTAGAGCAATGTTAGGCCTATTTAAATGGACCAAGAGAAGATTAGGAATCCAATTAAAATATCTGTAGCTGATCTGTCCTGCAGATCCCAAGCCTCATTGCCTTCCTGGGGAAGGAGAAGTCTGACAGTCTAAAACCTGCTGCCCATGGCTGATGGGCTGAAGTTCTGAACTCACAAAGGTCACAAAAAATCATGGAATTTGTCATTTCTGACAGTCTCGTAGCTTACAAAATGAGTTCAGACTCCAGTTTTCAAGGTTGTAGTTGTATCAGTCCCAGGATATTAGAGACACAAGATGGGGGAAGGTTCAGTCCCCCAGGACTACCATAGATTATAAGCATTTTTCTTTGAGTTTAGGGATAGTGACAAGTCTAAAGAATACATTGTGTTGATGGTGGGGGGAATGAATGCTGAGAAATAGGATAAGGTTCTTCTCCAAGTAACAGACTTGGAGGTTTTCTCACATTCTCACAAAGGAGCAGCCATTTATCTTCCCTGCAAGATTATAATATAAATCTGGAAAAGATTTTGACTAGTGACATCTTTGGGCCAGTGAAACCTAAGGCAAATATCCAGTTTGTAAAATAAAAAAATGGGAAGTTGGAATTTGGGGACAAAACCGAGAGCCAGGTGGGGGACAAAAGACATTCAGAGCTTGAGCTTCTTTCTGTTTGTTCCATGGGTGGACCGACATTGTACTTAGTTTTTGGAAAAAAAAAAAAAAAAAAAAAAAACCTATTTTTCATTTTTAAACTATTTCCTTAAACATTCTTGCTTCTAATTTTGCTATATTGTTTTAAGAAATCTAACACAAAGATTTAGAACAAAGCCTAAAATAATTTGTTTAAAATTTTGGAAAAGTATTAGATGTTGTGCAGTTTTCCCTTAGCGCCAATAAAATGTACCACTTTCATTTATCCTGCTACTAGATAGCTATTGATGTTTGGTTAACAACAATTCTTTCCTCTGCGTCTGTTAGTACCTTTGTGTATTTCACAGGGATTTTCTCATTTTCCCAGGTCCACCTGGGAAAATAACCATTGTCCCTTTGCTCAGTCTCTGCGGCGGGCTAGCAGAATAAACAAACTTCCATTAACCGCACTTTTGTTTTGCTACAGATGGTAAATCCTTTTGTGGAAATTAATTAGTATGTAAAAGAAAAACAATTCCCTGCCAAACACCACATGCTCACTGATATAAGGCCTTTTTTGTCCCTCCACTTTTATAAGTCTTGGTTACAGCTTAATCCAAGAATGCAAAGGGAAAAATCATATATTCAAATATTGAAAAAAGATTATTACAGTAGAGATTGGTCATATATTTTCTCTCTGGATCTGTGTGTAGCAAATAAATAGGTATGATGTAATTGTCTTCACTTTTTTAAATTAAAGAAATGGTTTAACAAAGACATCCTACAGATAAAATGTTGGTCAACTGATTGGGTTATATTGTGAGCGTGAATCTGCTTCCTTTTTTCCCTTTTTGTTAAGTAATAAGGCACTTCAAGCTGAAGGTATGCTAAACCATAACTTTAAGTCCCTGAAATTCATAGACTATAAGGCAGAAGGGGCTGTTATGATTATCTAGCCTGACTTCCTGCATAACACAAGCCATAGAATTTCACTATCACAATAGTTGTAGAGCATATTATATTTAATAACAGACTGTACATGTGAACAATGACTCAGTGTTGCACATAATTGTTCTTATAAATATCGTCGGGACCTGTGAAATGTTGTAAACTATGTCCAGATGTCTAAAAAAGTAATGATCAAATATGAACAGCAAATAATTTTGTTAAAATTGTGACTGCATCTAGTAAAGCTGATTCAGGACAATGGCTTTGAAATTAAGATCCCACTGGATATAATTGACAAAACAATCAAAATAACTTGTAGAAAGTTCTAGTGCAGAGTCTAAGCCTGGAGAATTATAAGTAGCATTACGTATGACCCCTGCTGGAGCAACAACAATGCCTTCCCAAACTGCCAGGTGTGGCCTTGCCCACACACCATCCCCAGAACACTTTCTGTGTCTGCAAAACTGCCCGGCTTCATCTATGCTGATGCTGGGACAGTGCAATTTCCCTATGGGCACTGGGGAGGCTGGGGCCACATGCCCTCTCTGGGCTGGGGAGGTTCCTGTGTGAGGGCTGGAGGATTGCCCCTGTGGTGGGAGTGGAGTTGTGGGCAGAAGGTCTGGGGTTAGGGGCTTACCTCTCCCAGTCCTACATTTACCCAGTGCCCATGAATACAAAGCGGTCAGACTAATTAAAAATTGGTGTATAGCTTTTATAGGCTTGAGCGTTCCCTGTGCTAAAACCTATTTCCACCAGATTAACAAAAAAACTAGTGTAACCCCTTCTGTTGGCTAGCCCAGTGTGAGGTTATTCAGCATAGGGGAAGCGTGTGACTTCTTACACCGGTGGGGTGGGGTGGGGTGGGGAGGGGTAGGCCTGAGGCTGCTTGGTGTGCTCTGCGTTGTGTATGTGTGAGTGCACCTCAGACCAGACCCACTCCAACAAATCACCAGGAACAGGCTTTATTCTGTAAAAAACATAAAAGAGGAAAACTGTTCAGCAGCCCCTTCTCTCAGCATGCAGCCTGTGTGCTGCTTCTAGCACAGACCTTGCTGAGACCCTGCTGGGGCAGAGGGCACATTCTGGTGGGAACCAGGAAGTTCTCCCAACATGCCACAGTTTGTAGTCCACAACTTGTAGTTCCCAGGGCTGCTGCTGAAACACACTGGACCTTGGGCTACACTAGGATGCTTCCTCAAATGGGCAGCTGTGGAATATCCCTGCTATGAAAATCCCAGTGTGGTTTGAATCTGGCATAGCTGGCTCTACTAGCCTCTCTTATTGCAGAGGGCATGTTGAGGGTGTGGTCAAACCCATACTGCATTTGAGCAATCCCCACCAGCATTCTTACAAGGTGTCATTGTGAAGTGATATAATTTATAGTACCTTTATATGGGGTCCTGGATCAGTCTGTAGCATCCTAAGGACAAGACAAGTGCAAAGATGGCATAGATATAGGGTTGCTAGGTGTCCGATATTGACCCGGACTGTCTGGTATTTTTGCCTCCTGTCCATTAAAAAAATTCAGAAAATAATGGACACATAAAATGTCTGGTATTTTCTGATTTCCCCCTCTCCCCCGCCCCCAACACTCCCAGCCCTCCGCACCCGGACCCCATGCTTATCTGGTTCTGCAGGGAAGCTAAGTTCTGGCTTGAACAAGAACACAAAATGGCTGCCAGCAAAAAACCTAAAGACCAAGGGGAAGCAATGCCTTCCCTGGGTCTTAGTGCTCAACTTCTCCCCTATTCCTATTCTAACTCTGCACTCACTCTGAAAGGGGCCATGCTGTTTTAATGCTATTTTATTTTTTACTTTTCCCCCCCCTTAAGTCTTGGAGTCCCCCCCCCTTTTTTTTGGCTCAATAACTTTGATCTCCCCCTCCCCCTTTTTTTTCCTCAACAGAATTTTATCCCCGGTGTTTTTTGGTTTTGTTTTTGTTTTTTTGCGAGGGGGAGGGGATGGGTGTTTGGTATTTTTGGTTCAACCATCTGGCAAACCTAGATATGTAAAGCACCCAGGGAGCCAGAGGGTCTAAGTATGTGTGTCTGGCTTTTCTGAACCAATATTGTTTCAGCTCTGTTATGTTTTCTTGTTTGTAAAACTGACATTCTCTCTTTCCCACTTATATAAGCAAGTACATGTAATATTAATTCTGGGTATAAAAAATAAAATATATAACTCTTAAGATTGCATTTCCCATACATGTGAGATCTGGAAATGGTTCTCTTTATTTTCAGTGGGATTCAGGAGCAGACGATAGAGCACACCCTTTGGAATATTTTTGTGCTCGCAAAAATCCTGGTTGAGCTGAGTCTGCTGTCTCCCACTGTTCACATCTTGGCATCATTTCATATACTTGATATTTAAAGATGGGAATCTAGATCTCACCCATGTTTGTATTTGCTGCTGGGAAGGGAGCAATAAAAAGGCAATTAGCATTTCTACTGATCATTGGTTAAAATGATTTAACCTGCTTCTTAACAAAGTAATAAAGGATTCTAAAGTAATTACATCATTTTGCTAAACATTAAGAATAATGAGGTAAAACAGCAGAAATATCATTGGTCAAGGCTATGGAGAAACATGTAGCAGAAAGATTAAGCAAGACTTTGTAGTGAAGTCTACACAAATCAGGTTTGTTCTTTTGGAGTCTCTAAAAACAAACACAAAAAGACACTTAGATTAATACCTGCTTCTAAAAGCGGATGAAGGGCTGAATTTTTCATTTAGCAAAAGTGTTTAGGAACCAGTTATAATTAATGGGGGGGGGGGGGGAGTTGTGCGAAATGTGGAGTAGTGTATTTAAAGTCCTCTGTTAAATAGAAGTTTTGATAACCTTTGGTGATGGATGCAAAAAGACAGACATTGTAAGAGGAGTGTATTTTCCCTGAGTTATCCAATTGCTACTAAATTCTCCTACGGCCTGGGTTATTACAGCGTTTAGTTCAAAAAGTCTAGTTTTAAAGCAATCCTTAAAGATATTTCAATGAAGGGGAACTGAATAGGGATGAAGAGACCAATTAACCAATTTTTCTTGGCCTTTCCTTTACACACAGACATGTTCTGTACAAACCCCAGTTTTGATGTATTATTTTAATTAATCCCAGCCTTTTGATTTCTGCAAAAAGAAGGTTAGCAAATGTAACAATGCTCGAGAGTTTCTTTATCGTAAAAGACACATAATTTCAAGCATTTAATAAGGTAGATTTATTCTGGGTAGTTTAGTTTGCACATTCACTCAAACAGCCCTCCCCAAAGACAACATTAAAAATGTGATTAGTTAGCTGCCATCAATAACACAAAATAGGAAAACACTCTCTGAAGGGACAGCTTTGTGGAGGGCACTGCACAGTGTGTAGTAAAAATATATGGCCTAATAAGTTTATATTTGCAGGCTCATTTGTTAAAACTCTTGAATTTCTAATTTGTGTCGGAAAGATAAATGGATGGGGCCTCAGTAAAGTGTGAGATTAATACTGATGGATGGGGATTCAGTTTTTTGCTAGCCTCTTACTTCCATACAACCCAGTAGGCAGTTTATGGGGAAAACCAAATGTAAATAAAAAGGAGCACCTTATTTACTTTGGTCAAGACCAATTACCAGTTATATTGTTCTTTTCAACTTTATTGTCTAGATGTAAATTAACCTTATCTCATTATTGTTTAATGCATTTTGGTAATCAAGCCCTTACAAAGTGTAATTAGATGCTAAAAAGGACAGGCATCCATCAGGTATTCTGAAAAGGTTGTGTAGCCAAGCAGTTGAGACAGAGGCCTTTGGAAACTTTTTTGTGTATCAGGTGGCATAGGAAAGATAAAACACGTAAACACACTTAATTGCCTTGCATCTCAGGATCAAACTTTGCAGTTGCAAGGGAATGTGAGTTGTTTAACACCATTTTTAAAATTAATTCTGTACATACCATGCATATAGTGTGGCTTTTTCAACAGCTGTACATGATCAATATCAGGTCAGTACCTTGTGTGGGGAAATTGAAATATAATATAGGGTATAATACATATTGGGTTACATAATTATAATTAAACTCTGTACATTCCTGTTTTGATGGTGGTGTAGCTTTAAAAAGTTCTGTTTTTCAGATAGCTACGCTAATATTCGATGGACATTGGTTGCTATGTCTGTCTTAAAATGACTTTATTTGTGCATGGAGCTATGGCTGACACATTAATGAGGGGAAGAACGTGAATATTTTCTAGTGGAAAGGAACCCAAATGTTCACAAAAGGAAAAATTTTTGAAGCAACTTAAGAGTCTGACTAAGGTAAATATGGACCCTGCATAGTTCTCATCTTATTCAAACTTATTTATTATTGAAAAATCTAAAAAAAAAGTACTATCTGGTCAAATACAAAAACCTTATTTTGACATAGCAGGTGATCCAATGTTCCACAAAAATCCAACCTACCTTGTATACCACTTACCTAACCAACTGTTCACCTCCACTGTCTTTTGCCCTCTGTCTTCTCTTGCTCCAGATGAGAAGGATTCCTAAAATAATCATCTAGGTCTTCCTCTCCTTCAATTCCATTCTCAGACCTCTGAAGTTTTCCAGGGTCAGTGAAATGGTACCTGATTATGGTGTCACTAGTGCTACTGTAGATTACTGCCAATGGAGTGTCACCTGCTTTGGTGTCAGAATTTTGTTTATTCTTGTGATGTCCTTTGTCTTTGTTCCCGAAAGGCAGTAAACTCTGCTGCTATCCTTCTGACCCTTTTGAAGAATATCCTATCCACTCTTCTTATTTTTGAGTGCCCAAAGAGGATGGTGTGGATTTTGGGGTTTGGTTGGGGTTTTTGTTCATTTGGGCCAGTTGAGGATGCTCTTGTGGGTTTGTCAGTTGTTTGGTTTGAGTAGAGAAGCAATTCTCCATTCCCCCCCCCCCCCCCTCCGGTCTTGTCTATATGGGTATGTCTACACTACCCCACTAGTTCGAACTAGCGGGGTAATGTAGGCATACCGCACTTGCAAATGAAGCCCGGGATTTGAATTTCCCGGGCTTCATTTGCATAAGCCGGGCGCCGCCATTTTTAAATCCCGGCTGGTTCGAACCCCGTGCCGCGCGGCTACATGCGGCACGAACTAGGTAGTTCGAACTAGGCTTCCTAGTTCGAACTACCGTTACTCCTCATTCCACGAGGAGTAACGGTAGTTCGAACTAGGAAGCCTAATTCGAACTACCTAGTTCGTGCCGCGTGTAGCCGTGCGGCACGGGGTTCGAACCAGCCGGGATTTAAAAATGGCGGCGCCCGGCTTATGCAAATGAAGCCCGGGAAATTCAAATCCCGGGCTTCATTTGCAAGTGCGGTATGCCTACATTACCCTCCTAGTTCGAATTAGGAGGGTAGTGTAGACATACCCTAAGTTCTTTCATCTGGTTGGTTCTTGCAGGTTGTTCTCTTCAGATACCTTACTTGACATCCACTTGATACTTCCTGCTGTGAAGACATACTTTGGGTTCTACTTCTGGTGGTGAAAAATTTCTGGGTCATCATCTTTGTTCCTTGACCTCCTCTTATCACTCATCTCCATTAGTTTTCCTGTGGAATCTGCTGTGATATTGATCCGATCTGTGTATTCAGGAAACTCTCCATAATCCCATGTAAATTCTGCTGTTTGCTGTTTGCTTTATGCTGTAACCAGCCATTTTATTGTGAATAGTTATTTCTGTCCTAGTTTTAAGTGATCTTTATCCTGCATTCTGACTACATAAATCAATCTATATGCTTTATGCAGCATAGCATATGTCTAATTTGTGTGTTATTTCTATAAATTGTAAGCATAATTATTATATCAGCTCTGTCTCTCCCGTTAATCCCTCATTTAGTAATTTAATTTAAAAAATGTTAATGCCACCTGAGAGAGACTATGGATGGTACATTTGGGTAGTGGTCACAGGAATGACTTTCCTTTAATAGGAATAAACTGCTTCCCTCTCAATTCAGTTTTTCTTTTTGAAAAAGAAGTTAAAAGTTCTGGAACCTATTGAAATAATGTAGTTAAGGACAAAATGGCAAAGAACAGGCAGAATTTAATGGAGAAAGATTCAGAACAGAAGCATCGAGGAATGTTAATGTCATGGCTGTTCAGATATTTAGAAATCTTCAAGAAGAACAGGAGAAGTAGAAGTAGGGTTGGTTCAGAGATGAATACAGGAAGGAAGAGCTGCTGAGAAGGGGAAAGCTAAGGAGCTGAGGAACCAGGAATTTGCTATATTTGCTTCAGGGTTGCATGGTGCAAAAAACAAGATATGAATTATTTATGACCTGGGCTGTGCAAAGTTTTAAATCTGAGGCTGATAAGAGGGACAAAGTAAGTGTGCCAGAGAAATTCAAAGTTAAAGCAAAGAGTAAAAGTTAAGGTGCTGTAAAAAATAAATGATAAATTGTTAAATAAAAGTTTCCATATATTTTTTCCTACTCTTTCTCTGCTAAACTTTTACTCCTTTCTATGTTGGGAAGAATAGGGGAAGTTTCAATGATTGCAAACAATGGAAAATCAAGGAATTTTATTCTAATAGGACTTAAACTGTGCAAGATATACTTTAATAACACAGTACTATATGCTGCACATACAGCTTCATACTTCCTGATGCGCTAGAGAGAGATATCGTCATAAAATGTGCTTTACTTACAAAACATTAGTGTCTTCATTTCATATGCAACTTTTAAAAATGTATTAATGCTGGTGTTTGGATTTAACACAAGTAACCTAAATATTTATGTAAATTGAGGAATTGGCAGTAGTTCCCTCCTAAAGGCTAAAATGGATGATGGCCCGATTCAGTTCTCCTGAATTAATATTAGAAGGGAAGTTTATTTCAAATGTGACACTGCACCCCCATATTTTTATGGAAATATGTTTTGAATATGACTATGTAATTCAAATATGCTTTATGCAAAATAGGCATGTAACTTATCAATCAAGAGCTTGTAAATCCCTGATTGTGTATATTTATGTTCATGTATCATTCTTGACTGTGAATTTAGAAGTACGAAGTGTAAACCTGTTTATTAATCTAGGTCTTCTAGTGAAAACCGTTAGTGTTACTTGAGGAACTTAATGGCCCAAGGCTCAATGCGATGATCTGTAAGTAATCTTGTTTTTCCTGTAAGCCGGTATTATGGTGGGTCCTATCAATAGACATGGCCAGGCCACCTGATACTGGAACCCATTTTGAATAGTACTTTTCCATGGGGACGTGAAAGGATTGAAACTGAATACAAAGGACTCCCACCTTGGGCAAATCTATTTATAGGCAAGGAACTAAATAAAGGGGGAGTTGGAAGAAAACACCCAATTTACCACCAAAATGATGGCTGGGAACATCTGGGACTGAATAGGGGGAAGGATTTGAGCCCAAGCTAGGAGACTGCCTAGCTTGTAGAAAAGATTATGAAAATTACTGTTTGGGTAATCTCATGGGGATTGCATGTAACAATTTTCTTAACATATTAAGCTTAGCTAGTGTATTTGATTTTAGCTAAGTAAATTCCTTTGATCTGTCATCACTTGCAAATATTTAAATCCTACTTTTTATACTTAATTAAATAATTTTTGTTCATTATCAAACCCAGTTACCTGGGAGTGTGGACAACACCTATGCATATCTCTTTCATTGATAAAGGGAGCAAACTTATGAGCTTTCCCAGTGTACAACTTTTATACGGAGTAAGACTGATTTATCTGGGATTCTGATCCCATTGGAGCTGTGCATCAAGGTGCCATGTCAAGCCCCAGAGCTGAGCTCTGCCAGGGGAGGAGAGGCTGTTACTCCAACTCTTGTTGGGGGAGACCATAACTTCTGTCTCAGCAGGATGGGGTGATGGGGCACCTCTGAGGGCAGGAAGTTGGGGTCAGTGGTGTGATCAGCCTATCAGGTGACAGTCTCAAGGAGCTCTCTGTGACTCAACCTGTCACAAATACCAGGGCTTGGATTTAACACAAGTAACCTAAGTATTTACGTAAACTGAAGAATTGGCAGTACTGTAGTTCTCTCCTAATGGCTTAAATGACCAGTGGTCTGATTCAGTTCTCAGAGTTCATGTTAGGCGGGGAATTGATTTCAAAAGAAATACTGCAAGTGTACTTGTGCTTTCATAGATTGTCACATATCTGGACATGAGGTTTATTTAATGCCATTGGCTTTTCTGAAGCTTCTCAATTTAACTCTATGTTGAAGTTATCTGCGTGGTTAAAACAGCAGTCAACCAATTTACTATTTAAAATAGCTTTAAGAGAAAATAAAGTATGTACACCAGAGGTGAAAGTAAGGGGATGCGCCCAGGTGTGCAGCTCCAACAAGAACTAGCTGAGCTGCGACAAAAGCCAGCAGGGAGCTATTAAAAAAGCTGGCAGGAACCAGAGTTGTGATAGGATAGTACCTGTAAGGAATTAAGTTCCTTTCACCCCTGATGTAAACTATTATGAAGGCAAGGCTGACTTCTTAAATAATGTCCTAACATTTTTGTTGCTTCAATTTCTGACCATTTGTTTGAAGGATGCTGTTTGTTCTTCATTTTGAACATAAAAGGCAGTGTGTAAAGAACAGTGGGGGGAAAAGCAAATATTATGGCAATGCGTTAAAAAATATAAATGAAGCAAACCTGGTTAACTCTAGGCCAGTTAATGTGGTCTAAATCCCAGGCAAAATCAGAGAAGTGCTGATAAAGTGGGAACACAAACGGCGAAGAATTAAAGGATGGGAGCATAATTAATAGCAATCAATATGGTATGATTGAATTCGAGTTGCTCTATAATTTATAAATACTGTGTGTTGGCCAGGTAATTGACAAGTTTACTGCATGAATATATTGGTTTAGTTCAATAGTAGACTGTATAGACATAAACAGGAAGGAAATAATGGCTCAAGATAAGCCACTCTGTGGTAAACACTTGAGGCTTCTTGCAGGGCCTGGGAGGGCCATTGATTGTGAGGAGTAAGACTTGACAACCTGCTGAGCTTACCAGACTAGTGTGGGCTAAAAAGATAAAAACCCTGGCACTGTCAAGAAGAAAGGGAATCTGGCTGGGTTAAAAAGCAGCACCTTCTTTCCAGAGAAGGTGAAATTGTGATGGAACTATTCAGGGAAAGGGGACTGATCTCCAGGACTCTCTGAAGAAGCTGGCTACCATCAGGGAACAGTAAGCTGCTAGACAGCCTGGGCATACATGTTGACTGTTTAAAATTCATTTTTCATTAAACAGTTTGTTCCTGTTAGTACAGCTAATAAATTGGTTTTGAGACAGCTGTTATATTATTCACTGATGGTCATGGGCATGGTCTCTCGGTGAGAGCGAACAGGAAGGTGATGGTCATCTCCTGACACCCATGATTTTGGGGAAACCAATCCTTATCAAAAAAGCGTCATATTGTTTGTAATTAAATTGAAAGTGGCTAGTGAACTGGGCTGACAGCTGGATTTCTGTAAGGCACTTGGCATAGCACTATATGTCATTCTAATCTTTAAAATTAGCACTATACAACATTAATGTAGCACACATTAAATGGATTTAAAATAGGCTCAAAAACTAATTGCAAAAATTAAGAGGGAAGTAAATTTAACAATGAATATTGATTGATCTAGGTTGCTTGGTACACCAAGCTCAATTGAAAAGCATGCATTTTAATGCAGCCAAATAGGAGGTCAGACATCTAGTGAAAAATAATGTTGGTCACACTTTAGAACATGGGAGAATGTATCCTGGAAAAGAAGTGGGTTGTGCCCATGAAAGCTCGTGATACCATCTTGTTTTGGTAGCCCTTTAAGATGCTACTTGACTATTTGTTGTTTTTTTAAGTTTTTCTTGGAAAACAGTGATTTTGAAAAGTGTAAGAGTCAAGGTGGGTAGCCACCTCAAAATGAGCACCCGCTGTAATGCTTTGTATTAGGAAGCAAATGTAATCTTTGCATGTTCCAGGAGAGGAAATAAAATTGAAGTACAGAGGTGTCACCAGTGTATGTAAGCGTGACTCCATTTCTGGAATATTATTTCCAGTTCTGGTGTCCATACTTCAAACGGGATGTTGAAAATTCAAAAAGGTTCAGGAAAGATATCTGAATGTTTGTATGTGCACACACATGGTATATCTGCTACATCATTACTAAAAACCAAACATCTGAGTTCTGAAAAGGAAATTATATATATAAAAAAAATCAAAAGTAGCCAGAACAGAAAGATGTGAATATTTATTATCTGAAAAGAGCAGACTAGTGTTAGATTAGGGCAACAATAAATTGCAGCATGCTGTGACTGAATAAAATAGCTCAATTCTCATTAAAAATGGTACATTTGGAGACCCCGTAGGCGCTAAGATGCATTCTTTAGTTTGATCTAAAATATAGTACATTATTCTAGTACTTTAAGTCTAGAATCTTTTATTCTGGACAGATGAGAACCTGGCAGGCCCACTGATGGGTAGGAGGGAAAGGGCTCGCTGCTCCAGAGCTATGGCGGTTGGAGCCCTGCACAGCTGGGCCCTTGTAATTGCTGCCAGTGTGGCATAGAGTGCTCTTGGGGGCACGGAGAGCTGTCGGGGTGGGGGGCACAGTGCTCCAGGCAGCAGGGAGGGCTGTCTGCCCCCAGCCCTACCCCTTCTGCCCAAGACCTGCCCCTTTGGGGAGCATGGAGTTGCCCCCACACACATACTTTGTCCAAGGGCCGGGCAAGTCTATCAGCCCCTCAGGGCTGGTTGGGTGTGTGTGTGTGTGTGTGTGTGTGTGTGTGTGTGTGTATTTAACTTTAGAGTCTCTTAAGACAATTGAATCTGGCCAACTTTTTTGATGGTAACATTTTGGGGTCAAAAACCATGTATGAACTACTTTAGTTCCTTTCTAATGTAACGTTAACGCCTGAAAAATTACATTTAACGGAAGCTAATATTTTGGGCCTCATTCATTAAAGTACGCAAGCACATGCTTATTGTTAAGCATGCGGTTAAGCTCCACTGACTTCAATGGGATCTAAGCAAATATTAAAGTGATTGGTTATAGTGGGGTCTTACTATGAAAATATAAATTATGTGTCTGAATAGAAATAAAAAGTCCGCAATTTGTGCATGTTTAACTTGTTAAATTAGTTTTATTTAACAACCAATTTTCATAGTGATGCATGCTTTCAGACCTAATGAGGGAGAATCCCATGCGTTGACTCATTGCAATACATCCTTCTAATCCTGTTCATATCATTTTCAGAAATAATTGGTGAAAATGACTTGTTTGCTTGCTTCCTGTGTGGTGGTTTAATCAGACTTCTAGTGCTTGAGATTATTTTGCAGAAACAAATGACACATTTTACCTCATCATTCTAAGATTCTCTAAACAATCTGACACCATGATCTGTTTAAATAGGATACTTAGTGCAAAGAAGTCCTAGTTTTCATATATATGTAATTCATAAATATGTCTGGCTGAAAACAGTCACCTGCTTTATGGCTCGTAGATGAGAATGCTTTTATTCAGTAATACCATGGTGTTCATTAGGAATTAAACTCTGGGGGAAATTTCAACCCAACCTCTTAACCAGCAGTTTTATGCATCCAAAACTTTTTTCATTCCCATGAACTTGAACATGTATGTTACAGGCAAGTCTAAGAGCTTTTTGTTACAATGCGGCTGTTAGTGTGAAGGTCCTTTGGATTTTGGAATCTAGCCCTTGGCTGTCTGGCAAGGTCAATTCCAAGCTTGGTTCCTTGATTTCTGCTGCACTGTCAAGCATGGTCTCCCCTTAGCAGCTCCTATTTATGACAAAAGTCATTCAATTTTTTTGGATGTCTCGAAATCCTCATTTCATGCTGCCTTTTGAGCTTATGAAGACTGTTGCTTTGATTAACATTCAGTTTATACTAGTTGGAAGAAAATGGTTCCTAGGAATAGAATTGTTAGAGACTTATTGTAAAATAAATAGAAGCTGGAGTCATGATTTTAAAAAATGAAGAGTAGATCCTCACCTGATATTAATTGTCATCACTCCATTGATTTCAAGGTGAGATTCTGCCCTGGAATGTTGGAAGCTAGCTTTGTAGATTCCTATTTGAGTACCTAAAAGAGCTAAGTGTCCAGGAGCACCTAACAGAGTCAGTGGAAGCTACTGGGTATTAAGTGCTTTATTTGCAGTGCATAATATGTGTAGTTTTGTAATCTTACAAAACACATGTTCCTAAGTACTTTCTACTGGCATCTTTATCAACTCGCTATTTACAGATGTAGGTGCTCAGGATGTTTGAAAATAAGGCCATTTTATTTAGATGCCTGAATATATACTTAAGAACCCAACTTTAAGCTTTTATTTATTTTGCCTTAATTTCTGCAGCACACATCTGTACAGAGTTAGATTCAGAAAGATTCATGAGGGAAGAATGGACGTGAGTACAAGGCCCTGACTCCATTCTGTGTTGAAGAGCATAGTAAGTTACAAGATGGAGATTCTTTTCCAAATTTAAACCAATTATGGCTTGTTGGTTATATTGTCTTCATGAATTTTATGCACAGTAGTGATACGTTTAGTAATGAATCCTTGTAAAGTTGCTTTCAACTCTTATATTGATGACACTCTTGCATATGTACATCCACATTTGTAGCTCAGACAGATCCATGCATTTGACATTTCAAAGACTAAAAAATGATGTAAAAAATAAACTTGGCTACAATAATTTTGAAGGCTGATCAGCCATTTAATGTGATGCCAGCTGACTGTTCATTTGTAAATTAGGCAGCAATTTGATTCTTTATCAACTTTTAGTAGTGTTTAACATTATCTAACTCCCAAAGAAGGTGGTATTGGTAGCCTGAAATGCAATGAAGCTTTTATGTACTTGAGAAACAATGTCAACTCTTTGGGGAAAAAAATTGAGACAATTTTAGTACTCATGAAACAGCTGTGATGGCATTCGCAATGCAGACAGCACAGGCTCCATGTATGAGCTTCCATGCACAGCGCTGACAAGTCCCCTCTGTTTTGACAGGCAGCATTTTGGCTGTTTCAGTAATGGGCATCTGCTGTCTTATTCAGAACCACGTGCCCAGTTCTGCCACCCTCGTTCATCTTGGGGTACTACCTCACTCAGTGAGTGCTATTTGTGTGTGTGTCTATACTGGAATTCCCAAAGGCTCCTGTGAATTGGTACCCTATTTCTTAAGCAAACACATAGACAAGGGTTGCTTCCCCAAAGAGCTTACAATCTAATAAGACAAAGAAACAAAGGGCACATTGGAACACTGTATACAGGGCCTCTAGACAAACATGAACATGGTTATAAAAGTGGTTTGTGTTTAGTTAGGTGTCACCAGTTAACTGATAGCTATGCCCCACCCCCTTCTGGCTGCATTGACTGTACATGGTGTAGTTTCTATAACTAGTTATACACTATTATTTTGCTATGAGGGTAGCAGCCCTCACCATGCCATTTTATCTGCTAAATCTAGTTCTTCCTCCTCTAATAAGTGCCCTGGAAGAGGTCCCACAGTGTGCTTTTTCCCATGTTTGTGGTCTTCACTGACTCATTCTCCCCATAATAGGTATCTCAAGGGCTTTCTCCAGCAGTTGTCTGCAAGCAACCGGCCAGTTTAAACTTTTGCTTGACATGGTGTTCACAGCCTTGGTCATATATTACTTTGGGGAAGCTGGCACAATGTGCATTGTCCAAAGGGAAGAGCAAGATCTCTTCTTCATTTCTGAAATGGGGAGATTATCCAGGCCAAACAGAATTTGGCCAAATGCTATCCAAAATATCAGCATATGTCAGGTTGCTTTGTGTAGAGCAGTTCCAGTAGAAAAACTTCCTAATTGTCAGAGTGGTTAAACGCTAGAATAAATTGCCAAAGGAGCTTGTGGAATCTCCATCACTGGAGATATTTAAGAGCAGATTAGACAGACATCCATCAGGGATGATCTTAGACAGTGCTTGGTCTTGCCATGAGGGCAGGGGACTGGACTCGATGACATCTCAAAGTCCCTTCCAGTTCTAATATTTTATGACTATGAAGAGCTGGGGGAGAGGAATGGCTTAAGAAGCTATAATATGGTCAAGTGAAGGTTTCTAACATAATCCTTGGGAACCAGGAGCAGCAACCTGTTTTATTTAAAAGAGCTTGAATGTTTGCAGCCTAGCCAACTAAAAAACCGGTGACTCTTCTAAACAGTGGAGACCCTAACTCAAAAGAGAATTATTGACAGAACATTTCCTTGGTTTTGGAACTTGTTCCCTTCCTTACATCCAGAATAGCCAAACCTGAGCTTTAGGGCACACTGACAGGCTAATTATTTTAATGGGACTTTTGTCAAGAGGGTTTTTTTGAAGGCATTTTATTGAAGAGCAAATATAATTTTTATTAGGCTAAATCCACTACTGTTGAATGCGGTGGAGACTGTTGCAAGCCTTTGTTTGGTTTTCTGTGGTTTTAAATAATGTATTTTTGTAGTTTTATAAGTGTACTTTATAAGCAGCAGTCAAAACGGCAAATGGGATGTTAGGAATTATTAAGAAAGGGATAGAAAATAAGACCCAGAATATCTTACTGCCCCTGTATAAAACTATGGCATGCCCACATCTTGAATACTGTGTACAGATGAGGTCTCCTCACCTCAAAAAAGATATTTTGGCCTTAGAAATGGTTCAGAAAAGGGCAACTAAAATGATTAGGGGTTTGGAACGGGTCCCATATGAGGAGAGGTTAAAGCGACTGGGACTTTTCAGTTTAGAAAAGAGGAGACTGAGGGGGGATATGATAGAGGTATATAAAATCATGAGTGGTGAGGAAAGGGCGGATAAAGAAAAGTTATTTATTAGTTTCCATAATAGAAGAACTAGAGGACACCAAATGAAATTAATGGGTAGCAGGTTTAAAACTAATAAAAGAACTTCTTGACACAGCATGTAGTCAACCTGTAGAACTCCTTGCTAGAGGAGACTGTGAAGGCTAGGACTATACTAGAGTTTAAAGAGAAGCTAGATAATTTCATGGAGGTTAGGTCCATAAAAGGCTATTAGCTGGGGGATAGAAATGGTGTCCCTGGCCTCTGTTTATCAGAGGCTGAAGAAGGATGGCAGGAGATTAATCGCTTGATCATTGTCTTCGGTCCATCCCCTCTGGGGCACTGGTGCTGGCCACTGTCGGCAGACAGGCTACTGGGCTAGAAGGACCTTGGTCTGATCCATATGGCCATTCTTATGTTCTTATGTACTCTCTCTGCCATTATCTAAACCATTTATGAAGATACCTAGTAGACCCAGACCCAGAACTGGTCATTGTAGATCCCATTCCATATATCCATCTAACTTGGCTGTGTACCACTATCAATGTTTTGCGCACACCTTTATATCAGCTCTGTTTAGGCTATATTTCCCTAGTTATATACTTTTGAAGATTGCTGTGGATATTGTCAATGATTTGTGGACCTTTTGGAATAAAATGTCTATGAAATATTCCCATAGCACATCTTGTGAAAGCGAAGATATGCTTTGATGCCATTGACCAGAAGGGTGAACCTGGTGCTTCTGCAGTGCTGTGCCATTTGCTGCATGCCAGAAATGGTTGTATTTCAGTGCTGATATATGTGTGTGGTTTGTGAAATATTTGGAAGTATTTCAGGATGTCAGGAGCTATTTACCTGTTGTAATGTTAATTACATAAGCTACTACTGATCTCCATTGCAGACTTTAATTGTTTTTTATTTTTGAAGTAATGAGACATATTCTATTAGGATTGCATCAGCTGTTGTCATACTATGCCAAATAATGTAATAGCTGCTACTGTTTGATCAGTACCACTCACAGCAACATATTAATGGAGACAGTAGATGTATGCCATATGCATCATAGTGTATAGTTTTGATTTCCAGGAACTAGTCTTACATTGCTCTTCATAAGGCCTTTTAGCAGCAAAAGAGCTTGACTACCAGATCCATCTGCTCCCATTCTGCTAGTAATTCTACTGAGACAGATTCTGTTTCTCCAGTGTAAATCCAGAGTGATGCCACTGAGATTTGGGAGGAACAAATGGAGTAACTCCATTAAGGTCAAATAAATTACTTTTGATTTACACTGGTGAAACTGACATGAGGATTGGCTCTATTGTATGTAATGATAAGTCGACTTAGATTATAAATATGCTGTGCCTGGGACAATGGACTGGTCATTGTGGGTACAGTTTTAAAATTGCTAGTTAACATCTGAATATGCTATCTCTTAAAATGTTGAATAATTACCTGCAGGAAGTGAATGTTAGATGCTATATGAGCAGCAAAAAATTTACTACTGGCATTAACTAATAATTAGCTCTAGATGAAAATGTAAGACAAAAGTACTTTTAAGGCTCATTTGGGGCCCCTAAAATATGGGTAAGAAACTCACATTTTCCCACACTCTTCTGTAATTCTTACAGTACGTGGTGGGAAGGTGCAGAGCAATCACCAGGAGAGGAATTCTCTTGCTACTGAAAAGAACTAACATTTCTAAAACTAATCAAAGAGAAAGGAAAAAACTTGCCCAAAAGCTTGATACTCATTTCTCTGTATTCTCCAGTGTGCTAAGGTAAATGTAACTCCCATCACTAGAAGCAATTTCTACTTCTAAGTGAATTTCATTTTGACTAACTGACAGGGAAATGATTCTTCTGGTAATATAGGAAAGAGCAGGATTTACAATTCACTTTCCAACTATTTTGAGTCTATTTTTTCTAAGAAGCCAGTCTCCATTGTTAGCTCTGATCATGTTTCTTGTGACTCAGGACTAAATTGGTCCAAGTGGATCATTATTTTTCTTATCTCACTAAAGTGAGATTCAGGAAGTGGCTTTTCGACAAACTTCCTGTGTACACTTGAGCATGCCACTCAATCTCTCTGGAACAGATGCACAGAGATAGTCTCAACTCCAGATTTAGGTGCCTAAGCTCTCGAAATTCCTACATTTTTAACGTGAAAATTCCCTAGGTGCTTAGATTTCTGCCTCTGAGCATGTGCACAATGCCTCACTTGAGGTGTCTGGACACCTGTCTCCTGCCGAAACCCCAGTGTGAAACTGGGGAAGACCGAGGAATTCTTATCCCGCTTATGGGGCCAGAGCTTAATTTTTGCCAGGACTGAGCCCTGTCACCTCTAGGCTTTCATTTCACAGCCGTGGCACCTCTCGACTTGCCACATGAGTTATGAAAGTAAGAAAAAAAATGGCTTGAGCCTGCACCTTTTCATTGAAACCCATGCAGTGCTTAATTTTCAGTCTATAGGCTGCCTGATTGATGAGGTCACATTTAGAATTCAGCAGGAAGAGGAAGTGGGAAGAGGTTGTGCTTACCCCCACCTAGCTGAATGATTAGAGCTCTCATCTGGGCAATTATCCTCTCTGCCTTAAGGAGAGAGAGACTCTGAACATGGGTCTCCCTGGGCAGAGCTCTTATCCCTGAGCTTTGGGATAGTGTCATGTGGAATAGCCTCCCCCATTCACTACGTAGGGAGCTAAGTAGTCTGACTTGGGCTTTGGGGATGACAGTGTTGTTCCTGTGATTTTTCTGGGTGCCTAGATGTGAGGCGTGGCAAGAAGGAGTTGCAGTACATGTGTGAATTTCAGTTTCTGTGCCTCCATTCTGCATCTTTATAGTACAGGTAGTGTTACTACTAATTTATGTGTTGTCTCTGTGGGTGCTTCATGATAGGTGTGCTTGTGTCCCTGCATTGCTGATTGGAGAATTTCAGTAGCAGTGTCTGGTAGGTCTGCACAAGAATCATAGAATACTGGAATTGGAAGGAACCTTGAGAGGTCATCAAGTCCAGTCCTCTGCCCTCACAGCTGGATCAAGCATCATCTAGATCATAAATATCGCCAGTGATGGAGATTCCACATAATAACACAAGAACTGCCATATTGGGTCAGATCAAAGGTCCATCTAACCCGGTATCCTGTCTGCCAACAGTAACCGATACCAGATGCCCCAGAGGGAGGGAACATAACAGGTAATCATCACATGATCCCTCTCTTGTCATCCATATCCATACAAACAGAAGGTTAGGGACACCATTCCCACCCATCCTGGCTAATAGCCATTGATGGACCTAACCTCCATGAATCTATCTAGCTCTTTTTTGAACCCCGTTAAAGTCCTAGCCTTCACAACATCTTCTGGCAAGGAGTTCCATAGGTTGACTGTGCGCTGAGTGAAGAAAAACTTCCTTTTCTTTGTTTTAAACCTTCTGCCTATTAATTTCATGGGGTGACCCCTAGTTCTTATATTGTGGAAATAAGTAAATAACTTTTCCTTATTCACTTTTTCTACACCAGTCATGATTTTATAGACCTCTATCGTATTCCCCCTTAGTCTCCTCCTCTAAGCTGAAAAGTCCAAGTCTTTTAGTTTTCTCTTCACATGGGACCTGTTCTAAACCCCTAATCATTTGTTTCCCTTTTCTGAACCTTTTCCAATGCCAATGTACCTTTTTTGAGATAAGGTGATCACATCTGTATGCAGTATTCAAGATGTGGCTGTACTATGGTTTTATAGAGGGTAATAAGATATCCTCTGTTTTATTCTCTATTCATTTTTTAATGATTCCTAACATATTTGCTTTTTTGACCCCTAAGCAATTTATTCCAGTATTTAACCACCCTGACAGGACATTTTTCCTAATGTTCAACCTAAACTTCCCTTGCTGCAATTTAAGCCCATTACTTCTTGTCCTATCATCAGAGGCCAAGGATAACAATTTTTCTCCTTCCTGCTTGTCAACACCCTTTTAGATACTTGAAAACTGCTATCATGTCCCCTCTCAGTCTTCTCTTTCCTAAACTAAACAAGCATATTCTTGCAGTTTTCCTTCATAGCTCATGAAGAGCCTAGACCTTTAATCATTTTTGTTGCTCTTCTTTGGACCTTCTCCAGTTTCTCCTCATCTTTCTTGAAATGTGGTGCCCAGAACTGGACACAATACTCCAATTGAGGCCTAATTAGTACAGAGTAGAACAGAAGAATAACTTCTCATGTCTTCCTCATAACAGTCCTGGTAATTCATCCCAGAATCACGTTTGCTTTTTTTGCAGCAGTGTCACACTGTTGACTCATATTTAGGTTTTGGTCCACTATGACTCCAAGATCCCTTTCTGCAGTACTGCTGCCTAGACAGTCACTTTCCATTCTGTAGGTGTGAAATGAATTGTTTCTTCCTAAGTAGAGTACTTTGCATTTGTCCATATTAAACTTCATCCTGTTTACCTCAGACCAAATGTCTAGTTTGTTCAGATCATTCTGAATTATGATCATATCCTACAAAGCAGTTGCAATCCCTTCCAGCTTGGTTTCATTTGCAAACTTAACGGGGACCCTTCCAAACTCTTAATTTCTTCCTCTAAGTAGTGATGGTGACTTCCTTACTAGAATCCCTTCTCCCTTTGTCAACCTCAAAGCTATCTCTCAATTGCATGGCCCCTGAACTGAGCACTGGAAAGTAAAGGTCAGCCACACCTGTGCTATGCATAGAGGCAGCATTTGGGTAGGATTAAATAAGGCACTCATGTTGCAGCATGTTTTTTATGATAGTGTTAATGAAAAAAAAAAAGAATACTTTATACATGATTAAAACCCATAGAAACAGAGTAGCATGTTGTGGGAGAGGGCAAAAGAGGGAACCCTTATCCTTAACATCAATGTGATACAAATGCCATAAAAGTAGGACTTCATTGGCCTCACTGTTGTTTTTCAGAAGTGACTTTGTATCGGTCGTTGGTTTGAATATCCTTTGCCAGCAGCAATTTGCCAGTGGCTTTTAACTTTTCCTTTTGCTACTCATGGTTCATCAGGAGCTGTAAAAACTCCCAATTAAGCTTTCTGAATAAAATATAAACATTTAAAAGCAGCTCTGCTCAAGCACTGCTGAAACCTGAAAGAGTGCACACAGGAGAAAACTGCTGCTGTCTGTTGGTAAGTCGAGAGTGCCTGTTTGGCTCTGCATGTGTGTGTTTGCGGGGAGGGAGGTGGGCAAAGGGAGGATTTAGCCGGATAGTAAGAGCATCTCCAGCTAGAGTTGTTAGCTGCCACTTCCTTCACTGCCTCTTTGCTTTTTCACTCCTTAACATGCCTGATATGTTCTTAATCTTTCACAGGAATGGCTCAGTGTTGGCCCCCTACAAATCTGTTTTAATGGGCTAGCTATAGAGCCCAAACTTTTCCATCTTCCCAAATCCCTATTCTTGGCCAGGGGGACAGGATTGCAGGAGCAAGGAAGAGGAATAGAGCAGGTGATATCTCTAGAACTGATGGTATGGATTTGTCCAGTTAGGGTAGTGTGGGAGGAAGTTAGACTGGTAAGCATGAGGAATGGGAAACTTGCAACATGCAAGCAAGCAGAAACAATACGAAGGCATCCTGATTGCCCAGAGACTGTTCTCACAGAGTTCTTGTGCTCAGTGAGGAAGGAAGGAAGGAATATGCTTGGGGAAGCTGCATGGAAATTCACTGCTCTAACAGTAAAAACAGTAAAAGAATGTTTCATCTCTTGGTGGCTCCTCATCTTTCCTGAGCAAGGCTTGCTGTTCCATCAAGCGCTTTTCTAGACTTAGATTTGCCCCAAACTTACTATGGACTGAGCTGCTCTCACTGTCTAATCATTTCCCTCTGACATAGAAAAGTCTCCCAGGCATGATGAAAACCCAACTCCTTTGACTTACCTCGCATTCCTTTTTAATTCCTGGGTCAGCTTTTCTTGCTCCCACCCTCTCTTGCTTCCTGGGTGGTTCTGATGGCCAGCTTCCTGGCTCTCCCAGTGAACAGCAACCCCCTCTCCCTCCCTGAAGTCCTCTTTGGCACTCTGACCTCCTGTTTTCCCATGGAATAAAACATCCCATTTGCCATTGTTTTAAATCTGCCTTGGGATAGAAATATCACTGCATTCTGCATCTACAGCAACTCTCAGACCAAAAGGATGGTTACACACTTGCGCGAAGAAGCTGATCTTTAACACCATGACATTCTTGAACATCAGCATTACACCTCATGATAGCCTATTTACCTGCTTAGTGGAGTGAGAGGGGAGAAGAGCATCTGCCCCTAAAACTCTAGCTGCGAGTGTTAACCTATTGTTTTAACTATCCCTGTTCCTTTCCCTAGCAAAAGACACTTCTAGTCTCCCCGAATTCTGATTTCGGAGGTCCCTTGACTTTATATTCTGTTCCTGTCTATTGTCCTACCCTCCTCCCAAACAAATCCCTCCTCTGCCTCTCCTAACTGTTCTGCCAGCTGGCTGGCTATCTGCCCCCACTCCGTAGTGCAGTCAGGCACGGATCGGAATGAAGTCTGTTCAGCATTCTTCAGATCTACAGCTGGCTCGCTGTGCTGCGTGGGGCTGGCAGAGACGTGTTCCCTCCCTTTCCTCTTCACTTTATGTGCCCATTAAAAGTATCCATGACCAAATCAAAAATTGTGCAGCTGTTTCAATAGCTGCAAAACTGCTTAGAACTGGGAGCCCGAGTGCAGAAAAAGAGACCTTTGTGAATTGAACGCTTTCTGAACTAAGTTGTTTGTGCAAACCCATGTATAATTAAAGCCTCTCTTGTTAGTGAATGGAGCCATAGTTACATTCTCACAACGTGTATCTTTGCTTCCAGCTCAAATCTTTTTGGGGACATTGCCCACAGTGGGTATTATCTGGCACTAGCTATTTTTGTGCATCATCATCATTCAAAGAGTGGGATACTCTGCTGCATCCTGGGAAATATTTGCTCTAAAAGGTTTCTTTGGCTACATTGCATCCTATAATCTAGACTTGATCCGCTAACATGGATGTCATGCTTCCTCTAGGCAAGTTCCTCTCTGCCACTGTAAGTGGAATGCCATGTAATTCAGATGCACCCTCTTACTTGTGAGGTGCCAAGATACAAAGTAAATAGCAACTTTCATTCCAAACTCTTCCCTTTCCTAATGCAAAAAGTCAAGGTCCAAAGAAAATGTTTGCCCACAATATTTCCCTGAACAATCTGAATAATATTTTAATGGACCATTTACTTAGTATCTAATTAAATTTTGCATCATGAATAACATTCAAATTGCTGTAGCATTATGAATAAGGATTCAATAAAAACATACAGGATAAAAGAAATCTGCAAAATAACCACCATTAAACTAATGAGTAAAATTCAGCAGCTATAGGAAAATCCACTGGAGAACAAACAAAATGCAAACAACCGTATTATCAAACAATATCAGTCAGTTTTTAGCCTGTTCCCTTATGTGTCTTACACAAAAAGGGGGGAAAATACTCAGAGGAAAATGCTTTGATGAAAGTAAGGCCAAACATGCACACACAGAGATCTGCAGTAAACACTAGCAGCTGTGTGGCTAATGGTATTAAATAATATCAAGTCTCTTAATCTTGAAACAATTAACTTTTTTCTTTCTCTTGGCTGAGAAAATTTGCAGTTGTGCAGATTGTACCTTTTAGCACATTTTAAAACTCTGAAGGCTATACTGAAAAATGTAAATAATTTTTTGAAAAAAACCCACCCAATTTAAATTAAACTTGTTTTCGTCAAGCTTCACCTGCATTATATAAATACTTGACTGAAGGCTGCTTGTTCTTTATAAGCCTCTGATGCAGATCCTGCAATGCACAGGCATAACTTGAAGCTTACATTGCTCCATTGAAATCAATAAGCCTACTCATGCTTAAATGTTTTGCTATGCAAGCGTTTAGAGAGTTACAAGAACATTACTCTATCACATAGTATAAAGTATTGCTCTGCCGTATATTATAGTACCGTAAATATAATCTGTTCTGTAAAATATCCCTGTTGGAGTAGCCTGCGTAGGGGATATTCATGAAACTTTTGCACATTATTTCCAGAAATTAAACATAAACACAGCCAAACAGAGAAGCCCTTTTTATTACTTGCCGCCTTCTGCTCTTACATGACTATTTGGTATTGGCTTAACTCGTAAGTGAAATAAGTAAATGTGTCTGAGCTCATAAAGGAGAACAAGTGCTTAACCGAGACCCATGAGTAGGCTCATTGACTTTATTGGTACAGTAAAATTCCAATAGTCCGGCATCCAATAGTCCGGCACTCCTGATAGTCCGGCATCAAAATGGCAAGAGCCTAGTGAGTGAGCTTCGGCAAAAAATGAGTCACAAGGTAGCAGCAGCAGCTGAACTGAGCAAAAAGGGTAAAAAAAAGGCTTAAAAAAACTAAAACATTACAGTATTCTGTATACAGTATGTACAATAAAAAGGGTTACGAACACTTTATATACAGTATATAATGTATACAGTATATATATAACCAGTTTATAGTACCTCCCAATAGTCTGATAATCTGGCACCACCTAAATCCCATAGGTTCCGGATTATCGGCAGTCTACTGTACTAGTATTTCAGTAAATGCAGGATCTCTTCAGGAACAGGACCTTCTTCTAGAGCTTGCATTTCTAATTCTATTAGGCTACCCAGTCTACTTCTTCATGACCTGTGTTAGCGTGAAATATAGACACCCCTGTGGTATTTGAGACCTTTCTTACTGATGGTTTTTACTCCAAATGAAGTTGTTCTCATTGAATTCTACTTACATTGACATTTGTTAGATACTTCTATCATTTCATCTTTAAACAGGGCTTAAGAGATGGGGGCATAGGTAGTCTGTCCTAGTGTTTACTTCTCGGCTGATGTTGCAGAGTCAAAAATTTGCCACAAGATGATTGGTGATTGGTGACCAGGAGTCAGAATAGTGGTGAGAGCTGAAATCATTAGGTAAAAGAGTCAGAGGTGGGGTCAGCATCAGGCTAGATTAGAGGTAGTTACCAAGCTGGAGGCAGGAGGCAAGAGTCATGATTGAAGTAAGGCTGGTGTCAAAGACCAAAGAACTGATAAGCAAGGTGAGATCAGGAGCCATCACCAGCCAGAAGTCTGCTGTCCACACAACTACTTAGAGCACCTTCAAGAGTAAATACTAAGCAAAGGCCAGACAGAAGGCACCAGGGTGCTGTTGCTTTGAACCCTTTGTGCAGTGCTTCCTGTGGTGCCTAATTTCCACAGTGCTCCTGAGATGTGGCTCTACATGACCTATCGGTCACGATATGGGAGTGTCAGTTGCCCCAGAGTCTGCAAGACCTTGGTTCTGGTCCTGCAGGTCTTTATACAGAGTTTTGAATA
Source organism: Pelodiscus sinensis (assembly GCF_049634645.1). Lineage (NCBI taxonomy): Eukaryota > Metazoa > Chordata > Testudines > Trionychidae > Pelodiscus > Pelodiscus sinensis. Next base: position 264,783,100 of record NC_134711.1, read on the forward strand.
TCTACCTGTAAGTGGGCTCCTGGCATAAACTTCTGCACTTTATGCTCTGTTGTGAATGTTGTGTTGTTTCAGATAAGGGACACGAGAAGGGAGGATATGGAGCATGCAGGAGATACTGGATCTGATTGCTCTGTAGGGCCTGTGCAGAAAGAGCTTTGTACCAGCAGAAGAAACATTGATATTTATGCCAACATCACACAGGGCACAGCAGTGCTGTGTGAAAATAAAGGAGTTCAGATGAGCATGCCAAAAGACAAGGGAGGCAAACAGTCGCTGTTGCTTTCAGGAATTGAGGAAGGGAGGGGAAAGTGCATTCTGGGAAGCTGATGACATGTACCCATAACAACCTGCAAAAATATTATTGTCCCATTTAGCATTGGTCAAAACCCCAGATTCTTCTTCGGGTAGTCCCCGTGGGTGCTCCACTTCTGGTGTCGGGCTGGTCCCGGCGCCGCAAATCGGAGCTTTACAGAGCTGTGTGTGTGTGTGGTCGGGCAGCGCGCGTGCACTCTCGTTTCGCGCCTTTCATCTACCGCGCGCTGCCCGGCTCCCGCTAGTTCTTCTCATCCGCCTTGGGTCGCAGACGGAGCTTCCCCACTTTCTCTTCAAATTTCCCCGTTCTTCCCTTCGGCTGCTTGCCGTGGGGAAATTTCATAGTTTTAAATGTTAAAATACATAGCGCGTCTAGCCCCGTTGGCAGACGCGGTTTAAAAAAAAAAAAAAAAAAAAAAAGGAAAAGAGAAAGAAAAAACCGAGTAAGAGCAGTGCTACATATATAGTGTTGGCGTTTTTTTTCTGTTGCCTGCTCCGGTTACCAAAAAAAAAAAAAAAAAAAAAAAGACAAAGGAAATAAAATTTGGATAAAGTAAACAGAAGGAAACTAACCCAGAGAAGCTGGGGACGCATACAAGCGGCTGCACTTAGCCGGCGGTAACGTTCAGTCCCCACAATTCAAAATGCCGGGCTCCCCCGGCTTCAAAAAATGTGAAGGCTGTGCTGAACCAATGCCGGTGTCAGATGGTCACTCGGCTTGCATTCGCTGCCTTGGGGAGACTCACATCCCCCAGAAGTGCTCCCACTGTGCCAGCCTAACGACTAGAGCCCGCAAGGAGCGGGAACGTCGCCTGAAGGAGATCCTGTTTGATAAGGCTCTCATGCCTCCCACTGCCTCAGGATCCTCTGCCTCGGACCCCACCACTGATAAGCGGAAGGCTCCTTCTGAGGCTTTGTCCTCATCAAAAAAGAGGAAAGCCTCTCCTGCTCACTCCCTGCCAGCTGCTCCGCAGTCGCGGGCAAGCGCAGGTGACAAGCCGGGCACTTCTCGTTCGAGGGTAACCCGTGCTCCGTCAGTGAATAAGCCGGCCGGCACTTCAGAGTCTCGTCAGCCCCCTGCTCGGGATCCTCACCCGGCACCGGGGCTTCTTAAAGAGACAGACGCAGCGGCTCCAGTTGTATCGGTGCCGGCTGCTGAAGGGCTTTTAACCACGGCCCCCCACAGGGAGCTGTCCTCAGCACCGGCAGGGGATCAGCGTGCCCATACTCAGATGTCTGCTTCACAGCCCTTAACCCCTCACTCTCCAGGCTCTACACAGCCAGCAGCATCAACACAAAGATCAAATGCCCAGGGAATCTCTCAGAGTACCTCGCCAAGGTCTCACCACGAGCCATCCCCTTACCGTTGTGCCTCTACGCACCACGCAAGAGACCATGGGCGTTATTACCACCGCAGTCTCTCATCTCGTCACTATTATGATAGAGAGCGTAGCTGTTCACACCAGAGATATTCCAGATCTCCTTCTCCTGCGAGACGCTCACGATCACCAACTCATTCATCTAGAAGTGCATATTACGTCAGGTATGACAGCACTAGATCTTCTAGACGCTTGTCCCCTGCAAGGTCTGGCCGGCACTATACCCATCGTTATAGACCGGACTATATTGAATCATCTCATCGCAGTCACTCTCGATCTCATCGCAGGTCTCCATGTTCCTGTAGGTCAGTTAGTCCACGCTCTGGCCGCTCGGAGATCTCCAAACGTTCTCCGCTACGACGCCCTGTATCTTCTCGTTCCCCCACGCATTGTTCACGAATGTCAGACCTAGAGGAAGGGCAACTCTCGGAAGCTGATCCGGATATGTCCCCTAATACCAGTTCACCACAGCCCTCTAGGGATGAACCGTTGTCTATGAGCGAGAAGTCACCACCGGACGATCTTAGGGAATTCCAAGACCTGTTTAAACGTGTGGCGCAATCCCAGGAAGTGCAGCTCACTGAATCTCAAGCTAAACAGCATAAGTTGTTTAAGAATCTGCACCCTAAACAACAGAGAAAGATTGCACTCCCGGTAGATGAAGCCATCTTAGAAGTGGCACAGGATATCTGGCAGACGCCAACGTCGATACCGCCCACTAATAAGAAAATTGATAAGAAGTATTTTGTCTCATCCAAAGGTCTGGATTTTCTTTTCAATCACCCCCAGCCGAATTCCCTGATAGTGGATGCGGTTCGTCACAAGAACAAAATGCCCCAATTTAAGAATTCCCTACCGGATAGGGAGACAAAGAAATTGGACCACTTTGGTCGGAAAGTTTACTCCTCCTCAACCTTGCTACTGAGGGTCGCCAATTATGCTGCTCTGCTATCGAACCATAACTTTGATAATTACTCTAAGTTACCGGAACTTATGCAGCACCTCCCTGACAGTAAGAAGTCTCTCCTTAGATCGGTTGTCCAGGAAGGTTTCACCGCATGTAGGACAGCCCTTCAGATAGCCGCGGACATTGCCGACACAGCCGCTCGAGCGATGGCAACAGGCATTGCGATGAGGAGAGCTTCCTGGCTATTGTCAGCGGGAGCCCCTAAGGAGTTGAACTCCAAAGTGGAAGATTTACCCTTTGATTGCCAGAAGTTGTTTGCTTCTACTACCGATGAGATCCTCCATTCTGGCAAGGACTCTCGTATGACCCTCCGTTCTCTGGGGATGTACACGTCACCTTTTAAACGCAGACGATACTACCCCTTCCAGAGGAGATATGATTTTTTCCCCTATAAGCAGCAGCAGCAGCATCAGCAACAGCAGCGTGGATCCGACCAGCCTAGATTCAGACAGCGCCCTCAGCGCAAACGTCAACAACAGAACCGCTCTGCTGCTCGGCCTTCCCAGAAGCAGCAGGTTTGACTTCCGTGCAGAGGACGCGAACATATCTCCACCGGTCAACACTCTAAAGCCTGCAATCACCACCACCACCTTATTCCACCACCGCCTGAGGCCATTTCTTCATCAATGGGCCACCATTACCTCGGACCGATGGGTCCTAGAGGTCATATCATCGGGCCTGACAATCCCGTTCGCATCAATCCCTCCTACCACTCCTCCCACCCCATCCCTTCTCAGGGACCCGTCTCATGGGGCCGCTCTTCGAGAAGAGGTTCTTCACCTACTCGAGATTGGAGCCATAGAGAGAGTACCCGACGAATTTCGAGGCAAAGGGTTCTACTCCAGGTATTTCCTGGTTCCCAAAAAGTCCGGCGGGTGGAGACCCATCCTCGATCTGAGGGGTCTCAACCGTTTTATCCGAAAGCAGCGCTTCAAAATGACCACCCTGGCCAAAATCATGCCAGCTCTAAACAAAGGAGATTGGTTCGCAGTCCTGGATTTGCAAGACGCATATTTCCATGTAACGATTCACATAGCGCACAGGCGTTTTCTCAGATTCGTAGTGGGCGACGATCATTTTCAATACAGGGTCCTGCCTTTCGGCCTCATTTCGGCCCCAAGGGTGTTCTCCAAGACACTAGCGGTAGTGGCTGCCCATCTTCGAAGGATAGGAGTCGTTATCTTCCCCTACCTCGACGATTGCCTCATCAAGGCACGCACCCAGTTAGAGGCTCAGCACATGGTAGTCGCAACTCAGGAGTTGTTCGACTCCCTCGGCCTTATCGTGAACACTCAAAAATCACGCCCACTACCAACACAGATTTTAAACTTCATAGGAGCGCGTCTCGACTCCCAGTCGGAAAGAGTCCACCTTCCACTCGAGCGTTTTCAAGTAATGCAAGACCTGATAAAAACAGTCTTGCAAGCTCCAATGCTCCCGGTACGCGTGTGTCTACAGCTTCTGGGACATATGGCTTCCACAACAATCATAGTGCGCCATTCAAGGCTACACCTCAGGTGTCTGCAGCATTGGCTAAGCACGGTTTACAAGCCTATGGACCACAGCATCCGCAAGACTGTGGTACTTCCAGTACATGTCAAGGACTCCCTAGTATGGTGGACGAATCACAAGAACATGCTGTCAGGAGTCCCCTTCCATGCACCACAACCGTCACGAGAGATAACCACAGACGCTTCTCTCATCGGCTGGGGTGCCCACATGGGCACAAAAACAGTTCAGGGTCGTTGGTCCACGATGGAGATGATGCTCCATATCAATCTTCTCGAGCTTCGGGCCGTGTTTCATGCCTGCAAACACTTCAAGGTATACATGAGAGGTACTGTCACCAGAATTCTCACGGACAATGTAGTGGCAATGTACTACATAAACAGACAGGGGGGTGCCCGATCCCGTTCACTTTGCGCAGAGGCGATCCGCCTCTGGAAATGGTGCATTCGAAACAACATCTCTATAGTCGCGTCATACTTACCGGGTGTGAGCAATACCACAGCGGATGCACTGAGCAGGTATTTCCCCCAGGACCACGAGTGGGTGATCCGCACAGATGTCATCTTAACTCTCTTCCATCAGTGGGGGTTTCCGGTGATAGATCTCTTCGCAACACATGCCAACGCGAAATGCACAGCTTACTGTTCCAGAGCGGGAGTGGGACCTCACTCTCTGGGAGACGCATTCCTCCTTCACTGGGGCACATCACTCTTGTATGCATTCCCCCCTGTTGTACTCATTCCCAGAGTACTCGAGAAGATTGTGATGGACAGGGCCCGAGTGATACTTATAGCCCCAGCATGGCCCAGGCAGCCATGGTACTCGACCCTTCGGCAGCTCTCTGTACGAGCACCGCGCCGACTACCTTGCCTACCGGACTTGCTGACACAACAGAGAGGCTCCCTGCGTCACCCAAAGCTGGATACTCTGCACCTCACTGCATGGATGGTACATGGTTCAGCGAGTCCGAGAATCTTTGTTCGGACCAGGTGAAGCGTGTTCTCCTGCACAGCAGGAGAGATTCCACCAGGAAAACTTACCTGTCAAAGTGGTCCAGATTTGTACGATGGTGTGCTCCTAAACTCCTGGATCCCTTGCTTTCGCCGATGCATGTATTATTGGACTATGTCCTCCAGCTGCAGGCAACCGGACTAGCCATTTCATCACTTAAGGTCCATATAGCGGCGATAGCTGCCTTTCACTACCCCGTTGAAGGCAAGTCAGTTTTTTCTCACCCCATGATGGCTAGATTTCTCAGAGGATTGGCTAACCTCAACCCACCACGGAGGCCTCCGCCACCTGCATGGAGTCTTGACCTGGTACTTGATGTCCTCACTAGGCCACCGTTTGAACCGTTGGCCACGGTACCACTACCGATGCTTACAATGAAGGTACTCTTTCTTCTGGCCATAACATCAGCACGCAGGGTGAGCGAGTTATCCGCACTAATGTCAACACCTCCCTATACAGTCTTCAACCCGGAATCAGTGATACTGAGGTCTCATCCAACCTTTCTACCTAAAGTCTGTACGGAATTTCACATAAACGAACCAATCGTTCTGCCATGCTTCTACCCAAAACCGCATGCATCTCAGCGAGACGCTCTCCTGCATACGCTTGATGTCCGTAGAGCTCTGGCTTTCTATATAGACAGAACCCGTGCTTTACGTAAGACAGACCGCCTCTTCATTTCAACATCGGGGCCTTCTAGGGGCAAGTTCTTATCCGCCCAGCGCATTTCCAAACTGGTTGTCTCTTGTATTACGACGTGCTATACTATTCGTAAGAAGTCTCTCACCTCGCAACCTAGAGCTCACTCAACACGAGCAGTTGCTGCGTCTACAGCTTTCGTGAAAGGTGTCCCTCTTCGTGACATCTGCCGTGCTGCGACTTGGTCTTCAAATTCTACCTTCTCAAGACATTATGCAATTGTTCAGCACTTCGCCTCTGACTCAGCAGTAGCCTTGGCAGTGTTGCCTGCTGCTCAGAATACCGATTCCGAAACACACGTTTAGCCGAGATTACTGCTTCGGAGTCACCAGAAGTGGAGCACCCACGGGGACTACCCGAAGAAGAAAAGGAAGTTACTCACTTCGTGCAGTAACGATCGTTCTTCGAGGTGTGTCCCCGTGGGTGCTCCACGACCCGCCCTCCTCCCTGCTTCGGAATCTTGTCTTTCTGTCTTTCAGATAGGCGGTGAGACGAACTGGCGGGAGCCGGGCAGCGCGCGGTAGATGAAAGGCGCGAAACGAGAGTGCACGCGCGCTGCCCGACCACACACACACACAGCTCTGTAAAGCTCCGATTTGCGGCGCCGGGACCAGCCCGACACCAGAAGTGGAGCACCCACGGGGACACACCTCGAAGAACGATCGTTACTGCACGAAGTGAGTAACTTCCTTATTCCCATCACTGCCAGGAATGTGGGAGAACTGCCTTCAGTACATTGCTCAATTCACAGAGCAATGTACTGAAGGCAGTTCTGGTAATGGGGATGTGCTCTGGTAATGGGGATGTGTTCTGCCCATCGAATGTGCGTAATGGGGACATGCAGCATTGCCTTGGTGAAAACAGAGGCTAACTGTCATTTTAAATAGATTTAACCTAATTTTGTAGTGTAGACATATCCTGAGTGGAAATACAACCTTCTTAAGGGCCAAGGTGTCACGTTACTGGATTTTGAGGGGAGCAGCCAGGTCACTGCTGCACCCATAGGTGGGGGTGTTGGCCCCAGAAATGGTATAAAAGGGGCCATGTGGGGTGTTGAATAGAAGCTTACTGTCTACTAATCCTATGTATGCTGTTCATGTGTTTGTATAATGTCTGTGTGTGTAGTTAGGAGTCTGTAATCTGTGTAGATTCTGAATATTTCTCTGCATGTGGTTGAGCAGTGGGCAGAGCCCGGCCTGTGGACATGCTAATCAGCAAGGTCCAGTGGGACAATGGCACTCAATGGGCCAAGGACACACCTAAAGAATGAGTGGTGACTCATACCTAAGGGCTACCAGCAGTGGACACAAGAATAAGCCGTGGGCCAGGTGACCTACTGTAGCCAAGAAGAGACCAGGAAGGAGGGATAAATAGGCCATGTGGTGGACTCCATCTTGGTCTTCAGCTCAGCACTTCATCCCAAAGGCAGCAATGCAGGGATCGAAGAGCCAGAAAGACCTATGGACCCATCCTGATCATAGGATGCGCAACAAAGACTTTTAAACCAGCAGCTGTAACATCTCTGCTAGAGCCTGCATCAAGAACTGGGAGATTCGATGCATGTAATGTACTATTCTTTAACAACCTTACTCTCATGCTTTTCTTTATTGTAATAATAAACCTTTAGTTGTTAGATGCTAAAGGATTGGCCCAGCGTGATTTGTGGGTAAGGTCCAAAGGGTAAATTGACCAGGGATCTGTGGCTGATTTCTTGGGACCGGACAGAACTTGTTCGGGGTAGGTGGGATTGGGTGCTAGGACCCTCCACCTGTTTTTGAGGCCCGGGGCCATCTGGGGCACGGATATTGCTGGAGTGTCGGAGGGGTTTTGCTCATGAGGCTTCAGGCAGGCAGCTGAAGCGCTCTGTAGGACAGGTTTGTGGCCTGTTTGGAGAGGTCACCAGTCTGGGGGCTGTAAGGAGCCCCTAATTTGAGCAATTCACCCTGAGTGGACACCCTCAGCTGTGCCCAGACATGGCCCGGTCCGTCACACAAGGAAATGCCACTCTGTGGGCTGTAAGTGTGGGGGATGTCTGCATGGGAGAAGAAGTAAGTAGGGGGAAAGGCTAGGAATCAGTTAGTCAGGTTACCCGGTGGAAGAAATATGTTGGGTTGAAAAATGGTGAGCCTATTTATTCTATTCGGTTATAGGGAAAACTTGAAGACAGAGGTAGGGAGATGCCGTACCCCAGTAGAAAATGTGACCAGCTCCTGAAAGCAATTCTGTTTTATTTAGGCAGTTCAGGATTGTAACTGTCTTGAAGGAGAGGAAAATTGATGATATTTTAGCCTCCTACTCATGGTACCTTCTGCCACTTCCCCATGGTAGCTCCTTAAAACAATGTCTCAATGGCTTTTTTAAAAGGCCATCCAATAATTTATGTTCCTGTTGTAAATAAATGTTTCTTCTGCTGGCCATTGGAGAGAGGTGGTAGCACTTGGCAGGCAAACATGTATTATTTTCTCTTGTGGAGAATATTTGTATTTTGTTTCTGAAAAATACTCTTTTCTATTGATGGTATAGCCAGGTCTTTTTCGGTAATATAAAGTATGTGTCTGTGGACCACACATTGCCCATCTGGTATTCTTTTGTAACCTGCATAACATATTCAGAGTACAATGTAGCCCCTAAAAATTATGACACTGGTTCTTTGGAACGAGGGTATTCTGAGAATTTACTAATAAACCTGTGAATTGTTTGAAAATTTAAGTGTCTCAACATATATTTTTTGCCCCAAGTGATTTTAATACTGGAATAAAACCAAGAATTTCAAATTTTCTATGTAGTTAAAACTCATGGAAGTCTTGGACATGGACTACATTTGCAAATTTATTAGAACTAAATCTTTAGAGCTGCAACTTGATCTTCAGTATTTATCTTCCCATCACAGTGTGCCATCCTACAACAAATCATGGCAGGACATGGCTTTTGGGAACCACTATTCTTGAATCAGCTAGACTATGACTCTGGCCCCTTCTCCAGGGTACACACTTGTGAATCACCTAATTGGAATAAATATGAGCAAGCTCTCGAAGAAGAAAAAATTTATAACTGTTGGTGCTTCTGGATATGTTGCTCATATATATTCTATACCCCTCCTCCTTCCCCATGGTTGGAGTAGCCAGCAAGTGGTCATGTTGGCAGGGTCATATATAGGGTGTTGTACTATAGGCCACCTGATGGGTAGCAGCTAGGGAAATCCTTTTGGACCATCATGCATGCGACACACACACACACACTCTACTTAGAATTGATATGAGCAACACATTTTGAAGAACAACACTGTTAAACCGTTTTTCATCATTTCCTTGGAAGATTGAAGGATGATTGTTTGCACTATAAAATCACAAGGGAACTGCAAAAGTAGCATAGTGTCAGCTCCCCAGTGGGGACACACAGCTGAATTTCCAGCAGTTCTTTAAACACACAGGTACATTTTGGGAAAATCAAGAATGACTGAAAGATTTGGAGGTCTCTTTCACCTGAGAAAACAAAGATGCCAGCACTTTATACCATGAATGGTGGTGCCTCTTACTAAACAAGTTCAAGAATGCTGACACCTTGGTGTGAGTGAGGGCTTGTTTACACTTGAAATGCTACAGCATTGACACTACTTACATGCAGAGCCAGCCCGAGCCCTTTCGGCGCCCTGGGCCCGGGTGCACGTTGCCGCCCCGGGCGCACGGTGCATGTGCAGGCCCACCCGTGGGGCGTGGGCCCGTCCCCCCTCCCCTCCCCAGGGTGTGCAGGCCTGCCCCCAGGGCGCATGGCGCATGCGCGGGCCGGCCACGGCCGCTGGCATGCAGCCTGGGGCCCGCCCATGAGGCGCACAGCACATGGGCTGCCCAGCCCGGCCTGGCCAGCGCTGCTGACGTGTGTGCCAGACCTTACAGCTGCCATCAGGTGTCCCCCATCAGTTGGCGCTCTGGGCAGCTGCCTGCTCGCCCATGCTCAGTCCACCCCTGCTTACATGAGTGGGAGAGAGTGTCCCATCTGCACAGGCAATCCACCTTCCTGAGAGGCGGTAGCTAGGTTGACGGAGGAATTCTTCCATTGATCTGGTACTGTCTCTACTGGAGAGTAGGTAAGCTTACCTATGCCACTTGGGTGACAATTTTGCATCTGAGCCATGTAGTTGGGTTAATTTAACTTTTTTGAAGGTAGACCTGGCCTAAGAAACAGGCAAAACTATATTGCTAGAAATAAGTTTTAGATGTTAGAAGACATTTTTGTTTTGTTTGTAACCCTTTCATCTGTCTTTCACCCTTGCTTGAAAACACACCTATCTTCTTTGTTAATAAACTTTATTCTTAGTTTTACTACAAACACTCTGTTTGGTGTATTAAGGTGAAGTATATAATCCACCTGAGCTAACAAACTGTTGTGTGTACTGGCTATTTGGAGGCAGTGAACTTGGTAATAATATCTATGAGTGTCTAGTGAGAGGGACTGGATGCTGCAGAAAGAAGTCTCTGGGGAATTCAAGAATTGAGGTCACCTGCAAGATAAGGTTTGGACTGGCAGAGCTCTCAAGAGTTTGGTAACAAGTGTAACCCTGGTGTGTGGGTTACACAAGGAAGATGAACTAGTATGTCAGGGTAGGTCTAGACTTACTTTCACTTTTGAAAGAAGATATGCAAATTTGGTGGTAATTTGCATATCTTCCAATCGCTTTTTCAATAGTTTTTTTTTCAAAAAGCAAGTTTAGATGCAGTTCTTAAAAAAACAAACAAACCATCTTTTCTAAAAAATCGTCCTCCTCAAAAATTGAGATTTACAGATTCTTTAAAAAAAAAGGGGGGAAGGGTTCAAAAAAACGTATCTAAAAGCTTGCTTTAAAAAAAAAAACTTTCAAAAAAGCGATCGGAAGAAGATATGCAAATTACTGTTGAATTTGCCTATCTTCTTTCGAAAGCAAAAGTAAGTCTAGACGTACCTTCAGGGAGCTGACACACAGTAGCAAAGCTCTTCACTTGGTTAGGTAAGACAGTAGCTCACAGGTAACCCAAGCAGGGAGCACCTGTTCCTTTTGTGGGTATATGATGCCAGCTACTTACTAATGAAATGTCATGTGATAGAGCTCATGGCAGAGAAGATTTAAGGGTTAAAGATGCCCCTGGAGACCATGGAATTGAGGCAGGGTTTTGAAGGTCTAATGCCAGAGAGGAGAGAGTAAGTAGTAACAAAACTCAAGGTTTGAGGACAGTTCATGAATGAAAGGACCTCGAGGCAGACTTGCAGAAGAGGTGGTGATCTGTGGAAGAATGTGACCATGAGAGCAAGGCAGAGGAAAAAGACCTGCTCGTGGTGGTGAAATCAACTTGAGCAACTGGTTTGCAGAGGAGGAGAAACAGGTGGAAAATGGGTTAGTGAGGAAGAAAAAGGAAGTCAATCTCTACAAGAGAGAGGAAGAGTTTATGAGATGGCCAGGGACTGGAGCCAAAGGAAAAATAAGGATGGTGTTAGAGGATACTGTAAGAGAAAAAATAAAACCCATCAGTGTTTTCTCCAGGAATTGAAAGGGGGGTGGGCTGTTGGGATATACCAGGAGGAGAAGGTGAATGTAATCTGTTTGATACCATAGTAAAAACTAAAAAAAGTTACATGACAAGTTTATTAGGCTTAACTCATGTTTTAAAGCTATCACAGAAATTAAAATTTGCTACTCAAGCCTACAATGAAGCACACGGAATCCTTCTTGGTTTCTTGTTTGTAATTTTACACAACTCTATTAATTAACTTCTTGAATGCAGTGAATTATTTTGGGTGATTTCTTGTGTGTTTAGTACTTCCAGTCCTTCCTCATGATCACACAGCTTTCAGAACACAACGTTCTATTCAGGGTGGAAAAAGAATGCTCAAGGGTAGCTATTTTGACTGGAAGTAGCAAGAAATGAATTTCTTCTTCTTTCAGATCAGGAAACAGCACACAGATTGGGTTCAACCTCTGGAGATTCTGAAGTAAAATCTTCATTCATTCTTTGTATATTCCCTCTAGCAGCCCCATTGCTGCCAAAGCTTCTCTCCACTCAACTGTGTCAGTGTTTTATCACAGAGGCATCTGCAAAAGCTATGTAGAAGTTGAGTAGAATCTAGAAATTGCTATTGTACATAGATTTGATTCTTACAAATCTACTACTTCAGCTGGCTTAACAAACACTTCTTGTCCTCCTCACTTAAGGATTCAATATAATTGCCTTCATTAGTCAACTTCTATACTGAAATCTTTGCTTCTTCCAGTATGTTTTCAATAGATATCTCTGATAGCTTATATTGTTGGATCTAGTACTGTTGCAGTAGATTCCCAGATAATATTGTTTAATGACCCAAGTAATTTCGAGAGTAGATTGACAAGAGTGAGAATGGCAATAGTCTTCTCTGAACTTAGTAGCAAAAGTACCCTACTAACTGTACTGTTTGCATCTTGGCAGATACTTTCCAAAGCCAGTAATAATGGTTGCAGTAATTTTAAGACAACAGCCAAGCACCACTCATGAGCAAGCCAGTAGATTCTAGTTTGAACTTCAGTTAAATCTTCTATTTTTTCCATGATATTCAATCCTTTTGGACTCTTGCAGAAAAAGAGTATAACAAAGACAGAACATTTATGGCTTTTTAAAGATTCTGCAGCTCTCATTAGTGCTAGTTGGAGTAGATGGCCTCTGCAGTGTGTAGGAGGGATTAGGGTTACACGTTTCTCTGAGGAAATCTTGTACACATGATGTCTTCCACAGAAGTTTGCAGCCCCAACAAATGCACAAGCAGCCATCTGCTTGGGGCTTAATTTACTTTCCCATTGCCCCACTTTCTGGGACTTCCTATCTCCAATTCCCTAAGGAGCAAGACCAGCAGTCCTCCTCACTCCCAACATTATATGCCCTTCTCACATCACACCCACTGGCTTTCCAAAAGTTGTAGTGTTTTTTGTGGCCCTTCAGTACTGTACCAGTCCATACGCCACAGAGCCATTGGATCAATTGCCGTTAGTCAGCTGGTACAAGGGTTGTAGAAGTTCTAATGCCATCAGCTATAGCCTGGGAAGCTCTAGTTCCTATAACATATTTGAGCATCTTCCTGAAAACTAAGAGACCTTTATTTTTTCCATATAACCTAGAGGCCAGTACTGAGGCCTGGAGGGAAAATGGCAACTAATCTGTGATCTGTAAAACAAGTCTGAGACCAGCTTTCAACCCTCTTACATTTTCAAAAGGAACAGATGACATAGTGTTTGTTTAGAAACTGAAAGTTGAGATTGCTGTTTACATTTGTAGGACTCTGAAATTGGGGGGTGGGCACATGGCTGTAAGTTTTGCAGACTTGCAAAAGCTGGCTCTGCATTGAAGGCCCTTGCAGAGAAGACAATAGTACCTGAGGAAAGAGAACCTACACATCTGTCTCCCCTTCAGTTGCTACTGCAGCCAAGCATGCACTGATCAATTCAAATTACAGTAGACGATCAGCAGTGAGCCACTAACGGGATAACTTACATCTCCCTTCATGCACCTTATGCAGCTGACGTGGAGAGCAGAAGCAAGTGATGAGATGGTGCAGCCAATAAATACATGGAAAAAAATAACCCCAAAACAAACCCCTGATACCACAGACCCTGGAAAAACAGGGTTGAAAGGGCTAAATTAAATAAGAGCTAAATTAAGACTGAGAAAAAGACATAATATTTCTATTGCATATACTGAAAACTCCTGTACATTGTCTGGATTTTTGAAAGCACTAGAATGGCATGTTGACTTTAATGCAACATTGTTTCAACACTGTACATTTTCATAGTTAGTCACATCACAGAAAAGCTAAGGGGGTGCCAATCACACATGGTGCCTGGAAAAGAGTTCCCTTCACAGTTACATCTGTCAGCACACACTCCTTATTTATTATATTTTTAGTAAGGCATGCTATCTTGTTCATGTGTGCGAAACTGTAATGCATCTTTCACATTTAAAGTGCCCTCTGAAGCTTTCTGCTTCACAACCTCCTGCCTACTTTCACTGTTACCACTAAATTTTTTATACTGTCTTGAGCATCTCTGAAAGAATTGCAAATTCCAGATAGAACATGATTAATTTAACACTGTCGTCTCCTACAATATACTATACAGCCGTCCATCCTTCCTCAGCAGCGCTACATCTTCTCTCAGCTCTTAGTGAAAAAGTAAATTAAGGCAAAGGCTCAAGTCGGTCATGTGTGCTCCTTTTAAAATTAATTTTTAGTGACAGTGCCACAGAGTCAAAAGCAAGTAGTTGCATTATGAAAGGCAGAACAGAGATTAAAATGTGTATATTTGTGTTATTACAGGAAAGAGACTGTTGCTCCTTTTGCATTAGTTTCCCCAAGGAATCCACGTTCTTCATTATTTGGGTGAATAAAAGTCAAAACACAGGTCTCTCTTTCCACTTGCTAAAGAATTCTGCTTCTTACTTTGTTTAGCTCTTTACACATCTCCCCTGTGTTTTCAGTGGTAGTGTTTTCTCTTATGGGGGAGAAAGAGGAGGAAGGGAAGTGGCACGTTCTCCATATCATGAGCCTGATTTGCCAGTCTATTATATTACTTTTTGCTAGTGCAACTTGGTTAAAAACCTGGTGCAAATCAGGGTAGACTCAGTTTTCGTAAGTCCTTGATTGCCATTCTACTAAACAGAACTGCCTATATTGGCCATATTCTAATCTGGCAAATTTCAGCTGAGGCTATTGAAACAGGCCAACAAATTGAATTCAGAGACTGATTCATTAGCAGGGTGCTCATCTGTGGTGTGGGATGTTTTGGGATGTGTGTGTATGTTTTTTGTAACTAAGACCAATAGTAAACCGTAGTCTGATTTTCTTCATGATAACAGTAAGGGTAACCCTTTGCAAAATATTTGGAGAGTAAGTATTCCATCTCTTTTCGGTTGTCACAATAAAAGCAAATTTCTTTCAGTGGAATGCATGTTTAATCTGATGCGCTATTACACACGTTCCTAATGTACAAACTTCAAATCCAAGTGAGTGGTGAAATGAGCAGACTGGCCATTTTGGTATGCATCTGTCCCAGATTCAGGGTAACTGCATCTTTGATCCTCTTCATGGTCAGCTCCAAGACTTCTCAGGCCTGCCTGTGAGCAAGAATCTATGTCCCTTCTCTCAAGACTGAGGTTTTAGTCTGCAGTCCCCTCTCATTCACTTTGATATCCCCAGCAAGCCAGTCTGTGCAAAGGCCAGCCCCTGTGCTTTGCTTTCTCTCTCAGGACAGTCACAAGTGACCACCCAGCTCTTTTTTCTACAGACTACTTCTATTCAGGATAAAAAGCATACAGCATACAGCAAAAATGCATAAAAGGCAATAAAAAGATCTATGCTTACACTAAACAAACCCATCAGTCTTATGGAGTCTTGGCAAACCAACCTAAAACCAAAGTTTATATAATTTTTCTGGATTAGAAGGAAGGCCCTGAATCTGTTAAACTCAGCATTTTATGCCCAAAGCTTCTTTATTGTGTCTTCTCTGGGCAGCTTTAACCCAGTGTATGCCAACTGCTAGAGGGGCTGGTACCTTTCTGGTGCTGTTAGGATTGCCAGATCTCTAGTCACAGAAAACCAAACACCCTGCTCCCTTCCCTGAGGACAAACTCCTGTCATGTCTCTTCTCCAAGGCCCTTACTCCACCCATCTTCCTCCACCACTTGCAGTTTCCCTCCCTCCCTCATTTTCACCTGTGTGGGGCAGGAGGCTGGGATGTGGGAGGATGTGAGGGCTCTAGCTGGGGGTATGGGTTCTGGGATGGGGATAGAGATATTGGCTTTGGGGTATTGGAGGGGGCTCTGGCCAAAGATTTAGTTATGTGGGAAAGGTCTCTGGGATGGGGCAGTGGTTGGGGTACAGGAGAGGGTGAGGGCTCTGGCTAAGGATGTGGGCTCTGGGCTGAAGCTGTAGATGAGGGGGTTGGGATATAGAAGAGGATCCAGGATGGCGTTCGGGGGTCAGAATGTGGAAGGGGGCTGCAGGCTGGAGAACGGGGTTGGGGTCAAAGAAGGAGCTCTGGGCTGGAGCTGAGGGTTCAGAGTGTAGGAGGGAGCTCAAGTCTGGGGCAGGGGGCTGGGGTGCAGGGAGTAGTGAGGGCTCCAGCTGAGGGTGTGGGCTCTGAGGTGGGGTTGGGGATGAAGTGTTTGGGGAATAAGAGAGGGTGCTGGGCTGGGGTCAAGGTTTTTGGTGTGTGAGAGGGGGCTCAGAACTAGGGCAGTGGGTTGGGGGCACATACAAAGGTGCAGGCTCCCAGGAGGGAGTTTGGGCATGCAAAGTGGCTCAGTGCTGGGGCAGGGGATTGGGGCATGTGAGGGGGTGTGGGCTTTGGGTGGCATTTACCTCAGACAGCTCCTGAGATGCTGCCAGCATCTCCCTCTGGTTCCTGTGCACAGAGCTGGCCAGTCAAGTGGCTTCTTGTGCTGCTCCTGCCTTAAGAAGCCACCCCACAGCTCCCATTTCCATGACTCCCAGGCTATGGGAGCTATGGAGCTGACACTTGGAGCAGGGGCATGCGCAGAGCCCCGTGGCCACCCCTGTGCCTGAGCCAGATGGAGATGCTGGAATCTTTCTGGGAGCCATGTGGGGCTCACTGTAGACAGTCAGCAGTGCTAACCAGAGCTATCAGGATCCCTTTTTGGCTGGATGCCTGGCAACTCTTGCTATTAGCAATCACGGGGACTGTAAGTTACACTCCTGGGTTGTTTGTTCTTGGAGGGGCTGTGATAGCCTTTTCCCCATGGAGTTGTATACAATGTCTGGCCCCCAATGATACATAAAACACTATGAACGTAAAGAGTGATCTCTCCAAAGGTATTGCATGTGGGTCACAATATCTGTCACATAATTTATCCAGCATCACACACTCCCTACAACTACGTAGTGTCATTCATGCCAATGGTGACAAGAGGCAATGGGCTTACACTGAAGCAAGGTGGATTCAGATCAGACATTAGAAATAACTTAACTGTTAGGGTAGTTACACACTGGAACAAATCACCTAGGGAAGCTGAAGAATCTCTGTAACTGAAGGCTTTTAAGAACATAGGAGATGAATACCTGTTGGATAGTTTAGATTGGATAATACTTAGTCCTGTCTTAGTGAAGGGGCCTGGACTAGCTGGCATCTTGAGGTCCCTTCCGGTCCTATATTTCTGTGATTTACACATGAAGGAAATGTATAAACATAAGAACGTCCATACTAGGTCCATCTAGCTCAGTATCCTGTCTGCCGACAGTGGCCAGTGACCAGGTACCCCAGAGGGAGGGAACAAAACAGGGAATCATCAAGTGATCCCTCCCCTGCCACCCATTTCCAGCCTCTGGCAAACAGAGGCCAGGGATACCACCCCTACCTGTCAGGGCTAATAGCTATTGATGGAGCTAACCTCCATGAAGTCATCTAGTTCTTTTTTGAACCCTGTTAATGTCCTGGTGTTCACAACATCCTCTCATGAGGCATTCCACAAGCTGACTGTGCACTGTGTGAAGAAAAACTTCCGTTGGTTTGGTTTAAACCTGCTATCTATTCATTTCATTTGGGGACCCCCTAGTTTTTATGTTATGGGGACAAGTAAATAATCTTTCCTTATTCACTTTCTCCATACCTGTCATGATTTTATAGACCTCTATCATATTCCCCTTATGATATGATAGTCCAAGTCTTTTAAATTTCTTTTCACATGGGACCTGTTCCAAACCCCTAATCATTTTTGTTTCCCTTTTATGAACCTTTTCCAATGCATCTTTTTTGAGATGAGGTGACCACATCTGCATGCAGTATTCAAGATGTGGATGTACTATGGTTTTATATAGAGGCAATAAGATATCCTCTATCTTATTCTCTATCCCTTTTTTAATGATTCCTAACATTATATTTGCTTTTTTGACTGCTGCTGCACATTGAGTAGATGTTTTCAGAGAACTATCCACAATGATTTCAAGATCTCTCTCTTGAGTGGTGATAGCTAAATTAGTCCCCACCATTCTGTATGTATACTTGGGATTATGTTTTCCAATGTTCATTACTTCGCATTTATGAACATTAAAATCCATTTGCCATTTTGTTGTCTAGTCATCTAGTTTTGTGGGATCTCTTTGAAGCTCTTCACAGTCTTCTTTGTTCTTAACTATCTTGAGCAATTTAGTATTGTCTGCAAATTTTGCTATCTCATTGTTTGCCCCTTTCTCCATATCATTTATAAAACTGTTAAATAGAATTGGCCCCAGCATGGACCCTTGTGGGACACAATTATTTACCTCTCTCCACACTAAAAACTGACCATTTATTCCTACCCTTTGTTTCCTGTCTTTTCTTCAGTTATCAGTCCATGAGAGGACCTTCCCTCTTATCCCATGTCAACTTACTTTGCTTAAGAAACTTTTTGGTAAGGGATGTTGTCAAACACTTTCTGGAAATCTAAGTATTCTGTATCCACCAGATCCCCGTTGTCCACATGTTTGTTGACCCTCTCAAAGAGCTCTAGTAGATTGGTAAGGCATGATTTCCCTTTACAGAAACCATGTTGACTTGTCCTCAACAAATTGTGTCTGACAATTCTATTATTTACTATAGTTTCAACTAATTTGCCTGATACTGATGTTAGACTTCCTGGTCTGTAATTGCTAGGATTAGCTCTGGAGCCCTTTCTAAGTATTGGAATCACATCTGCTATCTTCCAGTCATTAGGTACAGAAGATGATTTAAAGCAGGGCTACTCATCTGTAGAAGCTCTGGGGACCACAATGATATTCACAGCACATGCTGAGAGCTGCAACTTAAGTGTGGTTGCATATGCATGCAAAAATATATGCAAATAGCTTCTTTCACACTGATGGGCATGAATACAAAGATTAAAGCAAGACTACACAACACACAGGCCCCGTTTAAGTCAGTTCTGCTGATATTCATATAATGTAATTTACCCAATTTCCATCCATATGACAGCACTTTTAATGAACAATGACAGTCCAGGAATTTAACCACTAAAACGCATATCAACAGAAGACCATTATATTGACTATTTTTTTGTTTTGGCTCCCACCCATGGGCTACATGTTGAGTAGCCCTGATGTAAAGGATAAGCTACAAACCATCATTAATAGTTCCACAATTTCTAATTTGAGTTCTGTTAAGTTTATCAATTTGTTATAAAACCTCCTCTAATGACATCTTAATCCAGGGCAATTCCTCAGATTTGTCACCTAAAAAGAATGGCTCAGGTTTGGGAACCTCCCTAACATCCTCAACTGTGCAGACCTAAGCAAAAAAATTAATTTAGTTTCTCTGCAATGACCTTATCATCTTTGAGTGCTCCTTTAGCATCTTGAATGTTCAGTGGCCCCACTTGTTGTTTAGCAGGCATGACTGTGCCCCATTGATTGTTTTCATTCCACCAAGCTTCTGTGATGCCTATTATAACAAATCCTCCTTTAATAGGAGGCACTCTAGTTCACCCTTCTTATTATTTAGACTTCTAGGCTGTGTCTACACTGGGCCACTTATTCCGGAAAATCAGCCGCTTTTCCGGAATAAGCTGCGAGCTGTCTACACTGGCCCTTGAATTTCCGGAAAAGCAACAATGCTCTACTGTACAAAATCAGCCGCTATTCCGGAAAAACTATTCTGCTCCCGCTCGGGCATAAGTCCTTATTCCAGAACACTGTTCCGGAAAAGGGCCAGTGTAGACAGCCCAGTAGTCTTTTCCGGAAAAAAGCCCCGATCGCGAAAATGACGCTCGGGGCTCTTTTCCGGAAAAGCGTGTCTACATTGGCCACGGTCGCTTTTCCGGAAAAAGGGCTTTTCCGGAAAAGCAGCCTGCCAATGTAGACGCTCCTTTTCCGGAAAAACTGAAAATGGAATAGTATTCCGTTTTAAGCATTTCCGGAAATTCATGCCAGTGTAGACACAGCCCTAATGTTTGTGTATACACACTTTAAAAATTTGTCACTACAGTATACTTCCGATAATCCAGCACCTTTGGGACTTAGGTGGTGCCGGATTATTGGATATGCCGGAGTATCAGGAGGTACTCCAGTGGGTGGCTGTGATGGGTCTGCTGGAACCTGCACTGTGTCCAGGGGGTGGGCGGGGAACGGGGCAGCAAGGGGTGAGTCCTCTGCTGTTTTGCAGGAAGGCGGGGGAAGCCCCGTGCCACCGCTGAGAGTTTCTGGGAGGAGAGCGGGCTCCCCGCTCCCCAGACCAGTTGTCCACCTCTAGTCAGTTTCAGCAGCAGCAACGGCGGACTTGGGGAAGCGGCGGGGCGGAGCAGAGCAGCTGGGGTGCTGCCAGGCACCGAGCAGGGGGGTGAGGGGCAGTGCTGCGGGACCAACCCAGCAGCACCCCAGCTGCTCTGCTCTGCTGCTTGTCTGCTGCTCGTCAGTTTCAGCAGCGGCAGTGGCGGACGTGGGGAAGTGGCTGAAACTGATGAGCGGTGGACAGGCAGTGGAGCAGAGCAGCTGGGGTGCTGCCGGCTTGGTCCCGCAGCACTGTCCCTCACACCCCCTGCTCGGCGATAACTACTGCAGTCTGAGGGGTGGGAAGCCCGCTCCCCTTCCAGAAACTCTCAGTGGCAGCGCAGGGCTTCCCCTGCCTTCCTCCAAAACAGTGGAGGGTTTGCCCCTCGCTGCGCCGTTCCCCACCAACAGCTCCAATTGTCTGGCTGGCCAGAGCATTTCTGGGTTCCAGCTGGTGTTGGATTATTGGGAGTGCTGGACCACTGGATGCTGGACAATTGGAGTTTTACTGTATTTAGCTGTCTGCCATTTCCTGATGTGTTTGAATGACACTGTTTTTATTTGACTGTTTCTCATCTGATTTTACCCATACTATATCATCTTCCATCCTCTCCTCCTTACTAGACCATAGAGAATTTCTATTAATAGACCCTCCCCTTAGGGATGTCTCTGTCCGATCCAGGTACTCCTCAACACCTGTTGGCTTTCCCCCATCCCTTAGTTTAAAAACTGTTTTACAACCTTTTAATGTTAAGTGCCAGCAATTGAGTCCAATCTCCCACCCAAAGCAGGACCAACCCCAATTAGATCATCCCAGCCAGGGGTTTGTCAAGCTGGGACTTAAAAACCTCAAGGAATGGAGATTCCACCACCTCCCTAAGTAGCCACCCTCCTAGTGAAATATTTTTTCCTAATATCCAATCTAGACCTTCCCCACTGCAATTTGAGACCATTGCTCCTCATTCTGCCATCTGTCACCTCTCAGAAAGGAGACTCTCCTCTTAAAAACCTCCCTTCAGGAAGTTGAAGGCTGCTATCAAATCCACCCTCCCTCTTCTCTTCTGCAGACTAAACAAGCCCAAATCCCTCAGCCTCTCCTTGTAGGTCATGTGCTATATAGCCCCCTACTCATTTTTATTGCCCTACACTGGACCCTCTCCAATGCGTCCACATCCTTTCTGTAATGGGGGGCCCAGACCTGGACCTAGTACTCCATATGTGTTCTCAGCAGTACCAAATTATAGGTTGCTCCACATGAAGAAGTTCGAAGAAAAAAATATTAGGCTTTAAAATAAACTTTCCAAAGAGCAATGTTATGCCTGTTATTCAAATAAGTGCACACACAAACCAAATATAGCTGAAAACAGGGAGTTGAACTCTTCATGCACTTTTTTCTTGGCATTAGAATAACACTATAATCATGCATGGTGCTTTAAAAATATACAAGAGAAAAGGTCTAATGGATTGCAAGTGTTACTCTCACACCTACTGGGTGTGGGGTACCATCTCATCTAGTGCATCTGATACCACTTACAGAGAGAATAATGTGTCTGCTCTCCAGCATTTGCTAAGAGCCAGCTGGCTTTTAGCTCATTTGATAGAAGCTCATGCACTAAGTTCTAGAAGTCCCCGGTTTGATTCTGCCTGTGGGGATTACACAAGGTATCCAAGAAGATGGTCTTGAAGAAGTTTCTTGAAGAAAGAAGGTTTTTGGTGTCATGGAGGCTATTTCAGGTACCTAAGGCTGCTAAATAAGGCACAAAGATGAGAGGAAGAAAAGAAGGCAAATGACCACTAAGAAAACAGAGCCTAGACCTTGAGCTCCAAACCTTCTGTGGGTTGGATGGGAACCTCACACATAAAAGCCTTTCAGGACTGAGCTCCAAAAAAAAAAAAAAAAAAAAAAAAGGAAATAATGTATACCTAATACAAATATATTGCAAAGATTTTAATATGTAGATATGGGTGTTGCCAAACTCAAATAGGAATTCATACACCAGTAGAAAGCAGTAAGTTGCAGAAAATGAAAAACACTGCAAAGAACTCTGCAAAGGAAGTGCTTTTTAGCCAGTATGGGTCAGAATGGTGTCCCTTGCCTCTGTTTGTCAGAGGCTGGGAATGGGTGACAGGGGAGGGGATTGCTCGATGATTACCTGTTCTGTTCACTCCCTCTGGTGCACCTAGTATCAGCCACTGTCGGCAGACAAGATACTGGACTGGATGGACCTTTGGTCTGACCTAGTATGGTCATTCTTATGACACTTTAATCAATGATGCTTGGGAATTTTCCAAATGACAGTTCCTATAATAAGCTCTTGTGGCAAGATGCTTTGGAGGTAAAGATAACTTGCTGAAAGAAACATCTAGAATTTTAATACCTTCAAGTCACATTTTTTTACACAAAAGCCTGAAATTAAATTTGACTGGAAAATGTTGATTGTTCATTTTACAAAAAATGTTTTTATGGGGTTTTTTCTTTTCTTCAAAATTTACTGAAAAAGTACTTTTGCCTTTTCTATAAAAAAACAAATCTGAAAACTGAAGAGAAAATAAACCCTCATAGGAAAAAGTAGCATCAATTTTTATTCTGTAGATCAGAAGTACTTGAGAAACAAGTTTTTGAAGTGCAGTGATATTAATCCGTATTATAATCTGTCGTGTTGTACCATGTATGATGTTGTTAGTCCTTTGAAAAGATTAGTCCAAATTCTTAGCTCTGTGGAATTTCATAGAACAACTTTGATTTATATCCATTAAGAATCTAGTTCATTAATTGTTACCATCCCTTTGAGGTAGGTGTTCTTACCCTTAGTTTTCTCATCTTCAAAATTAGATTAAGAGGTTAAGCAAAATGCAGGACAATGTAGCACTTTAAAGACTAACAAGATGGTTTATTAGATGATGAGCTTTCGTGGGCCAGACCCACTTCCTCAGATCAAATAGTGGAAGAAAGTAGTCACAACCATATATACCAAAGGATACAATTTAAAAAAATGAACAAATATGAAAAGGACAAATCACATTGCAGAACAGAAGGAGGATGCGGGGGGGTGGGAAGGGGGAGGAAGGAAGGTAAGTGTCTGTGAATTGCTGATATTAAAGGTAGGGAGAGTGGGATGTTTGTGAGTTAATGGTATTACAGGTGATAATTGGGGAAACTGTCTTGATAATGGGTGAGAAAGTTCAAAGACTTGTTAAGTCCCTGGTGGTAAGTGTCGAATTTTAACATGAATGACAGTTCAGAGGATTCCCTTTCAAGTGCAGATGTAAAAGGTCTTTGTAGCAGAATGCAGGTGGCTAAGTCATTTAGAGAGTGTCCTTTCTGGTTAAAGTGGCAAGAAACTGTTTTCTCTTTGTGATCTTGTCTAATATCTGTTTTGTGGGCATTAATCCTTTGGCGAAGTGTCTGAGATGTTTGTCCAATGTACATAGCAGACGGACACTTTCGGCACATGATAGCGTAGATTATATTTCTGGATGCGCAGGAATATGTGTTCTTGATCTTATAACTCACTTGGTTAGGTCCAATAATGGTATCAGCAGAATGAATATGTGGACAAAGCTGGCAACGGGGTTTGTTGCAAGGGAAGGTACCAGGGTTGGTATTAGTGTGGTATGTCCTGTGGTGGTTGGTAAGAATCATCTTGAGGTTAGGTGGTTGTCTATAGGAGACTATGGGTCTGTCTCCCAGAGCCTCTTTGAGTATGGTATCCTGTTCCAATATAGGCTGTAGTTTCTTGATAATGTGTTGGACAGGTTTAAGTTGGGGGTTGTAGGTGATGACAAGTGGTGTTCTATTGTTGGTTTTCTTGGGTCTGTCTTGAAGTAGATGGTTTCTAGGTATTCGTCTGGCTCTTTCAATTTGCTTTTTTGTTTCTCTGGGTGGGTAGTTGAGATTTATAAATGCTTGGTAGAGATCCTGAAGCTTCTGGTCTCTGTCAGTGGGGTTAGAGCAGATGCGGTTGTATCGAAGGGCTTGGCTATAGACGATGGATCGTGTGGTGTGTTCTGGATGGGAGCTGGATGCATGTAGGTAACTGTATGAGTCAGTGGGTTTTCTGTAGAGAGTGGTGTCTAATTTTCCATTGTTGATTTGTACGGTGGTGTCCAGGAAGTGGATCTCTCGTGTAGAATGGTCCAGGCTGAGGTTGATGGTGGGGTGTAGGTTGTTGAAATCTCTGTGGAATATCTCCAGTGTTTCTTGGCCATGTGTCCAGATCATAAAGATGTCATCGATGTACCGTAGGTAGAGGAGGGGTGAAAGGGGACGGGAGTTGAGGAAACGTTGTTCTAGGTCAGCCATAAAGATGTTAGCATACTGTGGGGCCATGCGTGTACCCATGGCTGTGCCGCTGATCTGGAGGTATAAGTTGTTCTCAAACCGGAAATAATTGTGGGTGAGAACAAAGTTACATAGGTCTGCTATCAGGTTGGTAGTAGTGTCCTCTGGGATAGTGTTTCTAATTGCTTGTAATCCGTCTTCATGTGGGATGTTGGTATATAGAGCTTCTACATCCATGGTGGCAAGGATGGTATTATTGGGGAGGTTATCGATGTTTTGTAATTTCCTTAGGAAGTCAGTAGTGTCTCGGAGATAGCTGGGGGTATTGGTTACGAAGGGTTTGAGAAGAGTGTCTACATAGCTGGATAGACCAGTAGTGAGCGTGCCAATACCAGAGATGATGGGACGTCCGGGGTGCCCAGGTTTATGGATCTTGGGAAGTAGATAGAACAATCCTGGTTGGGGGTCAGAAGGTGATTCTGTGAGGATTTGTTCCCGAGTAGCTGTGGGGAGGCTTTTAAGGAGACAGTGTAGTTTCTTTTGGTAGTCCAAGGTGGGATCAGAGGGGAGAGGTTTGTAAAATGTGGTGTTCGAGAGTTGTCTGGTTGCCTCCTGGTTATAGTCGGCCTTATTCATAATGACCACAGCACCCCCTTTGTCAGCTGGTTTGATTACAATGTCCAGGTTGTTTTTGAGACTCTGGATGGCATGGTGTTCAGCGCGGCTAAGATTGTGTGTCTCTTGTTGTCGTTTGTGAATAATGTCAGTCTGTGCGTTGTTGCGGAAGCTGTGTATATAGAAATCCAGATTGTAATTCCGACCGTCAGGGGGAGTCCATATAGAATTATTTTTCCTTTGGTGTTGGTAGGGGGGATCTGGTAGATCAGATTGATGTTCAGTGGTGGTTTGGAAATATTCTCGGAGACGGAGGCGGCGAAAAAAAGCCTCAAGGTCACCACAAAATTGTATCCAGTTTGTGGGGGACGTGGGGCAGAAAGAGAGACCCCGGGACAAGACAGACTCTTCTGCTGGATTGAGTTTGTAGCTGGAGAGGTTAACAATATTATTCGGTGGGTTGAGGCAGTTGCTGTTGTAGCCAGTGGTATGGAGCAGGTTAGAAAATTTATTGTCTTTTCTTTGTTGTAGGGAATAGAAGTGTGTATAGTAGATTTCTTGTCTGGTGGAACAAAAGTCTTGCAAGGTGTCAGTCGGTGTGGATGTTTGTCTTGAGATGAGACGATCTAAGTTAGAAATGTCATTCTTGATGGTTTTCTGTTTCTTGTATAAAATACTTATCAGGTGGTTTCTTAATTTCTTGGATAGTGTGAGGCAGAGTCTTTCACTGTAGTCAGTGAAGTATGTTGATCTTAGTGGATTGTTCACTTTCAGTCCTTTGGGTACGATGTCCATTTTCTTGCACTTGGATAGAAAGATGATGTCTGTCTGTATCTGTGCGAGTTTCTTCATATGGTTGATGGATTTCCATTCCAAACGGCTAAATGTAGTGCCTTGCATGTAGAATAGTGATAGAAATGTAGCCGTGTTAGTCTGGGGTAGTTGAAGCAAAATGCAGGACAATGTAGCACTTTAAAGACTAACAAGATGGTTTATTAGATGATGAGCTTTCGTGGGCCAGACCCACTTCCTCAGATCAAATAGTGGAAGAAAGTAGTCACAACCATATATACCAAAGGATACAATTTAAAAAAATGAACAAATATGAAAAGGACAAATCACATTGCAGAACAGAAGGAGGATGCGGGGGGGTGGGAAGGGGGAGGAAGGAAGGTAAGTGTCTGTGAATTGCTGATATTAAAGGTAGGGAGAGTGGGATGTTTGTATTACAGATAGAATTTAGGACAGCTGGTTTTCAGTCTTCTAGTTTGACCACTAGACACTAAGGTAAGATTTTCAAAAGTCCCTAAGTCTCATTTTCAAAAGGCAATCTAAAGACTTGTCTACATGGGGGAAATACATAAAAAACTATGTATTGGAATAAATATATTCACATAGCTATGCTAGTATAACACCACATGTGGATGCTATCCCAGAATAAAAATGACTTTATTCCAGTACTAATAATAGTAGAATAATGTTACTTTTATTCTTCATACTAGGTCCACCTGAGGAGTTATATCCAACCCGAATGTCACTGAAAGTCAATCAATGTTAGAATCCTAAATTGTTTAGGCACTTGTAAAAATTTTACCCTAGACTTCTTTTACTACACCAGGGATTAAGTAAGATAAGCTTTCAGAAGAGTGAAATATATAAATTAAAATAAATTGCTTCCACAATCAAACATGATATAAACTTCGGAGAGTGTGCCCAATTAATCTTTAACTGGTTTTCTACGCCCTCCCCCCTATTATTTTTCATTGTAAACAACATTCTGAGATAAAATATTGTTGGTTTATCTACTGAGTTTGGTTTCTGTATCTTATAAAGAAAATACTATAAATGACAAATAGCTTAGTATGAATTAAGAGTCGCATATGCACATTTTTCTGCTTGGTGGAGTTCATATTGTTTCTTTGGGAATAAGATATCAGTTTTTAACATCCCCTTTCCCTGTTTCCCCAAGCACTACATCACTTGCTTTTCGCATTTTCTCCAGTTTTATCTACAAGAGAGAGGGGTAAGTTAATTTTGCTCCGGGGATATAGATGTGAAGGAAGCAACATTTTCAAACTTCTACTTAGTGGCTAGGGAAACTAAGGGATTCTCTTGGTCATAGGATTAAAGGACCGAACACTGTAGGTTTCTGGATTACTCCGTCTAGTACCTAAAGTTTATAAATGAAAATACTGGCACCAAATGTATTTGCATTTAAGACCTTGAGACACTGGCCTGGAACCTTCCCGACCCAATCTGAATTCACATGCAGATCCCAACTTGCCTAGGTGGAATAAAGGGGATTGTATCTCAAGTGTCAATGGTATTTAAGTATAATTTGGGAAGTTTCATGGTCTGTACAGGAGGCTAGACTAGTTGATTACACTGGTCTCTTCTAGCTTTGGAATCAATTAATCTAAATGAACTCTTTGGTACCTTGCAGAGAGCCATTTGGACATGTTCCATCTAGTCAGGAACAAAGGGGATTGGGAGACAGCAAGGAGGCAAAGGGAGTCTCCATAGATTTTCCCTGATGTCCTCCAGCTCTTCTGAGCTCTATGGGTTAATCCCTTTCCTGTTCCCACTCTCTGAGAGGAAAATCTGGTGGACATTTTGCAACTTTGGGAGTTTCCTGTTCAGGTATCTCCATGTCAGGGAACAATCTGGTTCATTTCTTCCCTTTCATTTTTGCTGGGTTATGTCCAAGGCTGAAAATCAGAAACGGGCCTGATTCAAACCCTCATGTCTAAACCTCTGGAACTTTGCAATTTTGGAAATTTGGATCCACCTCTGGGGCTTGAACATATCACTGTGAGCACCAGCGTAGGATCAGGTTGAACAGTGGAGACATAGAACATTGTGGGTACACTGAAGAATTGTTTGAGATGGATCCTGCACTAGGCACACTATCACCAAGAGGGCAGAGGAATGTGCCTGGCACACCACTCTTGGAATAGTTCACAGCATGCACTGCCCTCTGTGGGTGATTCACCTGAATGCTGCAGAAAGGGCAGTGGGATCATGGTGTCACCAACTCCTTCCTTTCCCCCCACTATCTTTATGTTGGCTAGTGCCTAAGCATGAGCTGAAAAAAGAAGGCCTGACCCCCATGTACCCTGTTGTACCCATCTCAGCATGCACCTTTCCAAAGACCAGGGCACAGCTTGGTTCAAAGTGTAAAGTAAGGGTACTAAGGGTAAGTGATGAAGATACCCACAACTCCTATAGAATGGCAAAGTGGAACTTGTTTGGTTATGTTCATCTCACTGAGACTGTGACACTCACCTGAGATATCTTCTTCCCAATGTGTCCGAAGTATTGAACAAATTAATATGAAGATGATATTGCTTGGCTTATATTTTAAAAATGAAGCTATAGGTAATAGCTTTCAGTTTGGCACTGGGAGAATGCAGGAATCCTATAGAATTCTAGAATCCTAGGGCTGGAAGAGACCTCAGGAGGTCATTGAGTCCAGCCCCCTGCCCAAAGCAAGACCAACATCAACTAAATCATCCCAGCCAGGGGTTTGTCAAGCCATGGCTTAAAAACATCTAGGTAACCACCCTCCTACGTAACCAACCTCCTACTGAAATAGTTTTTCCTAATATCTAACCTAGTCCTCCCCCACTGCAAGTTGAGATCATTGCTCCTTGTTCTGCCACCTGTCACCTCTGAGAACAGCCTTTCTCCATCCTCTTTGGAACCTCCCTTCAGATTGTTAAAGGCTGCTATTAAATCCCCTCCCTCACTCTTCTGCAAACTAAACAAGCCCAAATCTTTGAGCCTCTCCTTGTAGGTCATATGTTCCAGCCCCTTCATAATTTTGGTTGCCCTCCACTGGACTCTTTCCAGTGCGTCTACATCCTTTCTGTTATGGGGGGCCCAGAATTGTATGCATACTCCAGATGAGGCCCCACCACTGCCGAATAAAGGGGAATAATCACTTCTCTAGATCTTCTGGCAATGCTCCTCCAAATGCACCCTAATATTCCACACTGTTGACTCATATCCATCTTCTCATCCACTGTAATCCCTAGATCTTTTTCTGCCAAACTGCTGCTTAGCCAGTCAGTCCCCTACAGTCCCCTACAGAAAACAAAGTCTTTGAATAAATGGTAAATTTTCAGAATGGAGAGATGTAACTAGTGGTTTCCCCCAAGGGTCAGTCCTAGGACCAATTCTAATCAACTTATTCATAAATGATCTAGAGAAAGGGGAGAGCAGTGAGGTGGCAAAGTTTGCGGACGATACTAAACTGTTCAAGATAGTCAAAACCAAAGCAGACTATAGAATCATAGGACTGGAAGGGACCTCGAGAGGTCATTGAGTCCAGCCCCCCGCCCTCAAGGCAGGACCAAGCTCCGTCTACACCATCCCTGACAGATGTCTGTCTAACCTGTTCTTAAATATCTCCAGAGAGGGAGATTCCACCACCTCCCTTGGCAATTTATTCCAATATTTGACCACCCTGACAATTAGGAATTTTTTCCTAATGTCCAATCTAAACCTCCCTTGCTGCACTTCAAGCCCATTACTCCTTGTCCTGTCCTCAGTAACCAAGAGGAACTAATTTTTTCCTTCCTTCTTGTGACACCCTTTTAGATATTTGAAAACCGCTATCATGTCCCCCCTTAATCTTCTTTTTTCCAAACTAAACAAGCACAGTTCATGAAGCCTGGCTTCATAGGTCATGTTCTCTAGACCTTTAATCATTCTTGTCGCTCTTCTCTGTACCCTTTCCAATTTCTCCACATCTTTCTTGAAATGTGGCGCCCAGAACTGGACACAGTACTCCAGCTGAGGCCTAACTAGTACAGAGTAGAGCGGCAGAATGACTTCACGAGTTTTGCTTACAACATACCTGTTGATGCAACCTAGAATCATATTTGCTTTTTTTGCAACAGCATCATACTGTTGACTCATATTCAACTTGTGGTCCACTATGACCCCTAGATCCCTTTCCGCCATGCTCCTTCCTAGACAGTCGCTTCCCATCTTGTATGTATGGAACTGATTGTTCCTTCCTAAGTGGAGCACTTTGCATTTCTCTTTATTAAACCTCATCCTGTTTACCTCTGACCATTTCTCTAACTTGCTAAGGTCATTTTGAATTATGTCCCTATCCTCCAAAGAAGTCGCAACCCCACCCAGTTTGGTATCATCTGCAAACTTAATAAGCGTACTCTCTATCCCAATATCTACATCATTGATGAAGATATTGAACAGTACGGGTCCCAAAACAGACCCTTGCGGAACTCCACTTGTTATCCCTTTCCAGCAGGATTTAGCACCGTTAACAACAACTCTCTGACTACGGTTATCCAGCCAATTATGCACCCACCTTATCATGGCCCTATCTAAGTTATATTTGCCTAGTTTATCAATAAGAATATCATGCGAGACCGTGTCAAATGCCTTACTAAAGTCTAGGTATATGACATCCACCACTTCTCCCTTATCCACAAGGCTCGTTATCTTATCAAAGAAAGCTATCAGATTAGTTTGGCATGACTTGTTCTTCACAAACCCATGCTGGCTATTCCCTATCACTTTATTACCTTCCAAGTGTTTGCATATGATTTCCTTAATTACCTGCTCCATTATCTTCCCTGGGACAGACGTTAAACTGACCGGTCTGTAGTTTCTTGGGTTGTTCTTATTCCCCTTTTTATAGATGGGCACAATATTTGCCCTTTTCCAGTCTTCTGGAATCTCCCCTGTCTGCCATGATTTTTCAAAGATCATAGCTAAAGGCTCAGATACCTCCTCTATCAGCTCCTTGAGTATCCTGGGATGCATTTCATCAGGACCTGGTGACTTGCTGACATCTAACTTTCCTAAGTGATTTTTAACTTGTTCTTTGTGTATCCTATCTTCTAAACTTACCCTCTCTCTGCTTGTATTCACTACGTTAGGCACACCTCCAGACTTCTCGGTGAAGACCAAAACAAAGAAGTCATTGAGCATCTCCGCCATTTCCAAGTTTCCTGTTACTGCTTCTCCCTCCTCACTGAGCAGTGGGCCTACCCTGTCCTTGGTCTTCCTCTTGCTTTTAATGTATTTATAAAAGGTCTTCTTGTTTCCCTTTATGTCTGTAGCTAGTTTGATCTCATTTTGTGCCTTTCCCTTTCTAATCTTGCCCCTGCATTCCCGTGTTGCTTGCCTATATTCATCCTTTGTTAGTTGTCCTAGTTTCCATTTTTTATATGACTCCTTTTTTATTTTGAGATCATGCAAGATCTCCTTGTTAAGCCAAGCTGGTCTTTTGCCATATTTTCTATCTTTCCTACACAGCGGAATTGTTTGCTTTTGGGCCCTTAACAACGTCCCTTTGAAATACTTCCAACTCTCCTCAGTTGTTTTTCCTTCAGTCTTGCTTCCCATGGGACCTTACCTACAAGTTCTCTGAGCTTATCAAAATCTGCCTTCCTGAAATCCATTACCTCAATTGTGCTGGTCTCCCTTCTACCTTTCCTTAAGATCATGAACTCTATTATTTCATGATCGCTGTCCCCCATACTGTCTTCCACTTTCAAGTTCTCAACTAGTTCCTCCCTATTTGTTAAAATCAAATCCAGAACAGCTTCTCCTCTGGTAGCTTTTTCAACCTTCTGAAACAGAAAGTTATCTCCAATGCAGTCCAGAAACTTATCGGATAGCCTGTGCCCCGCTGTGTTAGTTTCCCAACATATGTCTGGATAGTTGAAGTCCCCCATCTCCACCAAATCTTGGGCTTTGGATAGTTTTGTTAATTATTTAAAAAAGGCCTCATCCACCTCTTCCACCTGGCTAGGTGGTCTGTAGTAGACTCCTAGCATGACATCACCCTCATTTTTTACTCCTTTCAGCTTAACCCAGAGACTCTCTACACAGCTATCTCCTACGTTCATCTCCACTTCAGTCCAAGTGTGTACATTTTTAATATACAAGGCAACCCCTTCTTCCTTTTTTCCCTGTCTGTCCTTCCTGAGCAAGCTGTACCCTTCCATACCAACATTCCAATCATGCGTCCCATCCCACCAGGTTTCTGTAATACCAATGATATCATAGTTGTATTTATTGGTTAGCAATTCCAGTTCTTCCTGCTTATTACCCATACTTCTCGCATTTGTATATAGGCATCTAAGATACTGATTTGATCTTGCCTCCCTGTTGTGCCCTGACCCTCCTTTCTCCTTGCCATTATAGGCCGTAGTCCCCCCCGTTTCCAACCCATCTCCCAGTCCCACACATTCAGCACTTACCTGTGGGCTTTGCTCACCTGTCCCCGTCGAACCTAGTTTAAAGCCCTCCTCACAAGGTTAGCCAGTCTGTGTCCAAACAAGGCCTTCCCACTCCTGGAAAGGTGAACTCCATCTCTGCCAAGCAGTCCTTCCTGGAAGAGCACCCTGTGGTCAAGGAAGCCGAAGCCCTCCTGGTGACACCATCTTCGCAGCCAGGCATTCACCTCCAGGTGAAGAACATCAAAAAGATCTCACCAAACTGACTGATTGGGCAACAGAATGGCAAATGAATTTTAATGTGGATAAGTGTAAAGTAATGGAGATTGGAAAAAATAACCCCAACTATACATACAATATGATGGGGGCTAATTTGGCTACAACTAATCAGGAAAGAGATCCTGGAGTTATCATGGACAGCTCTCTGAAGATGTCCACGCAGTGTGCAGCGGCAGTCAAAAAAGCAAATAGGATGCTAGGAATTATTTAAAAAGGGATAGAAAATAAGACAAAGAATATCTTACTGCCCCTATATAAAACTACAGTACTCCCACATCTTGAATACTGCGTACAGATGTGGTCTCCTCACCTCAGAAAAGATATTTTGGCATTAGAAAAGGTTCAGAAAAGGGCAACTAAATGATTAGTGGTTTGGAACGGGTCCCATATGAAGAGAGGCTAAAGAGACTGGGATTTTTTTAGTTTAGAAAAGAGGAGACTGAGGGGGGATATGATAGAGGTCTATAAAATCATGAGTGGTGTGGAGAGGGTGAATAAAGAAAAGTTATTTATTAGTTCCCATAATAGGAGAACTAGAGGACACTATATGAAATTGGTGCGTAGGAGGATTAAAACTAATAAAAGAAAGTTCTTCTTCACACAGTTCACAGTCAACTGTGGAACTCCTTGCCAGAGGAGGCTGTGAAGACTAGGACTATATCAGAGTTTAAAAAAGAGCTAGATAAATACATGGAGGTTAAGTACATAAAAGTCTATTAGCCAGGGGGTAAGGAATAGTATCTCTGGCCTCTGTTTGTTAAAGGCTGGAGAAGGATGGCAGGAGACAAATTGCTTGATCATTGTTGTCGGTCCACTCCCTCTGGGGCACCTGGTCACTGGCCACTGTCGGCAGACAGGATATTGGGCTTGATGGACCTTTGGTATGATCCAGTACGGCTGTTCTTATGTTCTCATGTAGCAGTACTTGGGATTCTTCCATCCTAAGTGCAGAACTCTACACTTGTCCTTGTTGGGCCAAAAGAAATCTGAGGAGGTTCAATACTCCAATTTGTCTAGGTCACTCTGGACCCTACACCTAACCTCCAACATCTCTACCTCTCCCCCTAACTTAGTGTCATCTCTGAACTTTCAGAGAATACAATCCATCCCCTCATGCATGTCATTAATAAAGATTTTGAACAAAACCGGTCCTAGAACCCATCTTTGGGGCACTGTGCTAGAAATCGACTGCCAACCTGCCATCGAGCTATTGATCACTACCCTTTGGGACTGACAGTCTAGCCAGCTTTCTATCCAGCTTACAGTCCATTTATCGCATTCATACTTCCTTAACTTGCTGGAAAGAATACTGTGGCAGACTGTATCAAAAGCCTTGCTAAAGTCAAGGTATATCACATCCACTGACTTTCCCATGTTCACAGCGCCAGTTACTTCTTCATAGAAGGCAGTCAGGTTGGTCAGGCATGACTTGCCTTGGTGAATCCATGTTAACTATTCCAGATCACTTTCCTCTCTTCCAAGTGCTTCAAAACTGATTCCTTGAGGATCCCCTCCATGATTTTTACAGGGACTGAGGTGAGGCTGATTGTATAAGAACAAATTCAAACCATAAAAGTAGCAACTGTGCCATGATATGGTGCCCTTTCTGGAAAAGATTCCATTATTGCTGAAGCAGCCTCTGAAAGCCCTTTTCTCACTACAACTAACAAAATGGTAAGTAAAGTGTCAGCCAATTGTAATGATTGTAATGACATTTTCAGTCTGCCCAGTGGTTCAGGGATAGTGTGTCAAGCTGCAGCCTTAGACCCCAGGACAAAAAGAGGCTGACATCACTAGAGTTCCTCTTAGGCAAGATGCACTAGCATGGCAGTGATGCCACCTTTTGAAAGAACTTAAAATACCCCCTGCTGCATGAGCTCAGCTGGTGGGTAATTACTCTTACTTTTCTTACTAATCGTGTCTAACAGTCTCATTGCCATAGGTGGCGAGGTATATGGACCCCTGGTGCCTGTGCTCCACCAATATTTAGAAACGTGGCATCAATGTTTGGGCTTATAGTCATCCTGTCCATAGGAAAGACCCGGGCAACTGCCCTGGACCTTGTGCTTTGGGGGGCCCTGTGCTTCAGGGAAAAGCAGGGTTCAGGGTAGCCTGGGATGAATAGCAGGGGCCTGGCACCATTAGCAATGAGTGACCTGGCCTCAGTTTGGTTTTTTCCTCCCCTGCTCCACTCCACCCCTCCTCTTCCTCTCCTGCTCTGCTCCCATTCCATCTCTTCCCCCAACCTCCCCACTCCACCTCTTTCTAGCTTCTCCCTTCTCCCACAAGTGATGCCAGGAGCCAGCAGGGTGGAACAGAGTGGGGCAGTGTCTGGTTGGGTCCTTTGCTGCTGCCAGCACCATAGCCCCGCCTCTACCCATGATTCCTCTGAAGCTTAGGGCTCCCCCTAAAGCACAAGGCCTCAGGGGTTTCCCTTAAATGTTCTCTGGGTGCCATCAACAATTACAACCAACCTGGGACCCTTGCTCATTGCACTAGCTCTATATAGGTGTCATGCAAATCAGTCTCTGTCTTAACGAGCTTACTATGTCTAAGCTAATAAGGACATGATTTCTGGGTGAACCAAATGGGTGGGGTTGGACAGGGTGAGGTACCAGCGTATTCACACTATTCACAATGTATCTGGACACCTGCCTTAACTATAATAAACTGGCATTGTTCTGCAGGCATCACAGAGTTTCTAAGGGGAGTCGAAGGATGATAAAATGGAGAGTTTTCCATTTACGTGGGGTTGGTACGTGAGAGCATAAAGGACTATGCTGGGAGTAGTGGATTAATGGGAATTCAGTGGCATCACTGATGGATTGAAGGCAGTGGTCAATGAAGTGAAGGGCTGGATTGGATTAAACTAAAAGACCTTAACAACCAGAAGATTAAGAAAACCTTGGAAAAGATACTTCAGTCAATGAAAATTCAGATTTGGACTGCAGGTACTTTCTGCAAGGATGTGTTTCGTTATACATTGGCTAATATCCTGTGCCCTCTTTGTGGTTGACCCACAGAAAGTATAGAGAGCCTACCTCTGCTACAACTGAGAAGGCACTTTTTAAACTCAAGTGGTAGAACCAATGTTTTTTTTATACTGCAGGTCCTGCATTTAAACCTGCTGAGGAGCCATGTTGGGGGCCATTGTCATTGTATTTAGTAACTTGTGCTTATACTAGTACTTTAAACACTTGGATTGCGACATTGTGTTTGATGGTGCAGAGGTCATTACTTTCTGTTGTAATTGTACCATAAAAGTAATGAAAAAAATCCAGGGTGGGGATTGTTTCTTTTCTGTGTTAGTCCAGCACAATGGGCTCCCAAACGCTTTGGGGTCTTTGAGTGCTCCCATAATATGTATTTTTCCTACTCCTACAGCCTATTCATATACCTTTTAAATATATGGAGATATACCTATCTCACAGAAGTGGAAGGGACCTTGAGTTGAGAGGTCATCAAGTCCAGTCCCCTGCCCTCACCGCAGCAGCAAGTACTATCCCTGACAGATTTGCCCCAGAGCCCTCAGTGCCCCCTTCAAGGATTGAGCTCACAATCCTGGGTTTAGCAGGCCAATGCTCAAACCACTGAGCTATTCCTCCTCCTTTGAAAGAAGGGGGATTTAAAATCAGAGGAATCTATGAGCTGTAAAGCCTGTGCTTGTGAGTTCAGTTCTGCCCCTTTTTCTGAAGGGTCCACTAACCAAAGATTCCTTGTGTCATTGATCACCAAGAAGTGCCTGGTGCTGTTAGAATAGGAGAGTTCCTGGCATCAAACTTGCTGCTGGTATAAATGGGTTCAACTCCATTGACTTCAGTGGAATTGTATTCATTTAGGAAAGCAGTAAATTAGGCCTCCTGTGTCCTATCTGAAGAATCTTCCAGCAGGTAATTACACTATGATCACTTGGTAATTGCTTGTTGGTAAATGCATTTCTTCATAGGCACTCAAAACATGGAAATGGGATAACGTTTCTGTGGTTACAGTGCAATTTGATATCTAAATCCCTACATTTTTAAATGATTCATGAAAGATTGCAGGGTTTTTTTTTAACCTTAGAGACCGAATTGGTAGTTCTTCAGATGGCTGTAGATTTTCAGGATGAGAAAGGTTTAGCTGTTTAAAACATAAAATACGCACTACTCTTCCACAAGGACATTTTCTGCATTTGAAAGAGAACTCAGTGACTTGGACTGTTTGCTTTAGTTCTTCCTTTGGGAAGGCTGACTTTGAAAATTCCCCTCGGTGCTGGTCATGTCTAGTGTTTGAGGGGAGCAGTACTGTGTTTAAAAGATCCTTTTTTGTGGAGGTAGGCCTCAGGTGGCATTAATATAGTATTTTAGTAGCTGAATCTACCGGGAATTGTTACAAGCTAATTTGTATTGCTCAGATTAGAAGTTAGGAGACGCAGGTGTATACTTAAAACCAATATGGGTGAGAGCTGATCCAGTTGTGAGAGAAGTTAGAAAAGAGCTACTGTATGAGACTGATCTTATCACTTAGGTTATGTCTAGACTAAGTAGAATTTTCAAAAGAGGATACACAAATTCCGTAGGAATTTGCATATCTTCCGATCTCACTTTCGAAAGAGGATCTTTCGAAAGTGAAAGTAGTCTGGATGTGGTTTTTTTTAAACCTCTTTTTCGAAAAAACTGCTCTTCCTTATAAAAGGAGGTTTATGTGGTTTTTTTCGAAAAAGGGTTTTTTCTGGAAAAAAACGCATCCAGACTACTTTCACTTTTGAAAAATCCTCTTTCAAAGTGAGATCAGAAGAAGATATGCACACCCTTTTTCGAATCCCCCCTCTCTGACATGTAGTTTATATGTGCCCTCATGAGGTGAACAAGGATAGTTTCACAAAGAGATTTAGGTGCCTGACTGCCTCCCTAGAGTCCTAATTCCAAAATTTGAATCTTCCGAACTCCCCTACTCAGCTGCTTTAGCAGATTCCTAAAGATCCGAGGTGCCAGAATTTCTGCCAGCGGGCATATGCACAGCTGCATACATCCGAATCCCTTGCATCTAACTCTCACTGCAGCAGGATCTTTAAGTTAGGTGTCCTCTTGCCTGTGGGCCCCAGCCTGGCAGGCACGCTCACAGCACAGCTATAGGATCATGCCTCATGTGTAATACAACTGTAGGTGATGGTGTTGCTGATGCCTCCTTTGTAGCCTTTTGCCCTGTAGTTAGAAGGCCTGCTCAGGATGTGAGTGCCACACTGGCAGACCAGATGCCAGCTCACACCAAGTCCCATTAGTCTTATTGATTTCCAGCTATGAGTTTGTTCAAAGTGGCTCACCTTTTCTGTTAGAATTTTTAATCTAGGTATTAGATTTTAATCCATACATTATTGTGGTTGGGACTGCAGCGGAGCCAACTGAGGTCACTGAGTTAGGGTGCATTGCAAAGAATGGGGGAGTCATCCCCCAAAGCTGGTAGATATTCCAATACTTAGCTTTGCCAACCCAGCACAAAACAGCTTCTGAAATACCTTACTGGTTGCCTGGAAGCCAGCAACAGAGTTCCCTTAAAGCAACCCAGCCTTAGTTCTCTCCACCCAGACACTCAAGTCAAATATGAGAATCACTGAAGATCTTATTCGTCATATAAGAAAGTTCGACCAACTCCAAAGGATCACACACACATTACCTCCCAGGTTAATGAATATTTCAGATCTTACCCCAATCACAGGTGCTGGGACTATAGTCTGTGGGTGTCAGGGGCGGCCCATGTGTATAGGCGGACTCGGCCATCACCTAGGGCTCCACATTAAACAGGGTGCCCAATGATGAAGTCACCATTGAGAGCAGTGGAGGTGGGGATACTGATCGCGCATTCCACGTAGGGCATGGGGGTGCCGATCGCGCATTCCGCCTGGGGTGCCAGCTACCGGCAGCCCACCTCGGGCCACGTCTGGTGGTTGTAGTGGCTTGAAGTGGTTTCCTTCATATATGGGGTTTACTTTTTGCTTCAATTACTTTTAGCACTACCACTATATAAATTGTTCCCAAGTCCTTGCCCCAAATACACACTTATTGCCAAACTAAAATTTATTAAAAAAAGGAAAGAGAGAAAGTGAGTATTGGTTAAAAGAGATCAGCACACACACGTGGATACAGCTCTGAGGTCACATTCATAGAACAGATGTTGAGCTTTGTAGTTGCAAAGAATTCTTACATAATTAGTCCATAGGTTATATAATGCAATGTCCATATTCAGGGTGAATCCAATGAGGTTTGGAGATCCCAGTCTTCTGACTCAAACTTCTTCTGATGAAGCGTAAGTAGATCTGAGAGAAAAAGCATCAGATTTCAATGGTCTTTATATAGTTCCAGGCTTCTCTTCATAGTTCAGAGCCATTGGGTGAACAAAAGACAATCATAGAGACTTCCAAATAGACTTATTTCCCAAGCATCACTGGTGATTAGCTATACTGATTAACATAAGATAATTGCTTTCTATTAGTCACAGGTGATTTGCAATACACTTCTGTGAGAGATGAATACATTATAAACAGGAATCATTTGGTTACATTGTTGTTTTCTAACAATATATATGTAAATACACAAAACCACAAACATTATCTACTTGTATGTTCCTAAAGATTGAATTTGGGTCATTTATTTCTGTAAACTGTGTAATCCTTTTGGGCTATGTGCCTCAAAAATATTTTAGGTTATTATTTTTAAAATAGGTATTAGATTTTAATCCATTGGTCTATTCAGCACATTTCTTCATAATCCCTATGTGTTAGTTGGATTAGGTCCTAAAACATAAAGACTTCTATAACCATAAGAACATAAATGCCATATTGAGTCACACTAATTGATCTTCTAGCATAGTATCCTGTCTGACAGTAGTCTGTCTCATTGCTTCAGTGGCAGTGAACAGAACAGTAGCAATGAAAGTAATTTAAAATTTCTTACCGGTACTGTCGTATTGCAACTCGGGTCCCTGCCAGCTCTTTAAATAGCTCCCTGTTGGCTGAACTGTGGCAAAAGCTAGCTCTGTGCACCAGGGTGTGCACCCACTTGCTTTCACCTCTGCAAAACAGGAACTTGGAGTGATCAATCCATGTCTTCCCTGCTCAGTTATTGATAATCAGAGATCCTGGCTAAGAGCCATTTATGGACCTATTTTCTGTAACTTATCTAGTTCTTTTTTATCCTGTTTGTATTTTTGTCCATCAGATCCCATATCAGTACGTTCAACATGTAAATTGTGCATTATATGGAAAAAGTACTATTTGTTTATATCAAACCTGTTTCCAGGTGATCAGTCATTTTGTGAGAGAGAGGAAACACTTCTCTGTTTACTTTTCCCATGCCTTGATTTTGTAGGCCTCTCTTGTAACCCCCCCCCCCCCCTTAATTATCTCTGTGCCAAGATAAATAGCTGAAATCTTTTTAGCCCTTCCATGTATGGAAGCTATTCCATACTCTTAATCACCTTTGCTGATTTTCTCTGAACCTTTTCCAGTTCCTCCAAGTCCTTTTTGAGACTGGATGACCAGAATTGGATACAGAATAGTGACTCCTGCCTGTCATTGAGCGTTTTCAGAGAATTAATATCTCTTTCTTTAGTGACAGATGAAAAACAGTGGAGAAATGGTTGGGCTAATTTGATCAGCCATAATACTTGTGTGGCAAGACAAGTATTAATAAAAAGCCCAAAGAAAGGGAAATCTTTTTTTTAAAATTCTTGTTATCTACACTGCAAGCTTATTTTGAAAAAGGCTGTTCTGGAAGATATCTTCTGGAATTGCTTATTTCGAAATAGAGCATCCACACTACATTTCATATGTATGGTTATGATTTCTATTGTAATTGTGGCTGTTTTTTTGTCTATTTACACATTTAATCCTTTTTTGGATTAATAAGGTCCTAGCCTCATTTGTTATCTAGTGACATTGAGTTCTATAGTTTACTTGTAGTAAGTTTTTTTTTTAAGTTTATCTTAAATGTGTTTCCATTTATGTGGCAGTCTAGTGTCATTGAACTTATTGACAGTAGAGAGATGGGAAGGGATTATTATTAAAGGTTACAAATATTCCAGTGTGGCAGCCACTTTCATAGGTAAGAGCTCCATAACTAAAGATTCCTAGGGAGCCACAGAAAGTCAGTAGCTGTATACTCTAAATTAAAGTAACACTCTTTCCTTAACTGTATTCAAATATTATAAGATACAGATATGTGTTTTCCTGTGAAAGTATAATAATTCTGTGCGTGCAGTAATTCACACTGATCAGGTGTGCTCATCTATCTCATAGTTTCAGTAATGTTTCCAGCTCTCTGTAGGTAATCCAGTTTGACTTAACACTCACTCCCATAAATGTATAATCACTTCAGGTGCTAACGGAGTTTCTCCCTGGATGGTATTCAGTATCACAGTGTCCTGAAAAATTACTTACTTCTCTAAGATTATTTCTGGATCAGTGTGTTCTTGCTTACATAAGTCCCCTGAAATGTAGCTGGGGGAAGAGGCAGGGGAATGCCACACAGCTACTTTCACATAAAAAGTAACCAAAAACAAACAAACAAACCCATCTTGACTAAGTAATTACCCAAGAAGCACTGTTTTCTAAAGACTGCACAACACTAATTCATGTTGTGTTCTCATCCATGGATTAGGTGGTCAAAGCACAAGCAAAAATAGTCATGAGTCTGTTTATATCTAGGCTACAATGATCATAATAATATATAGCCTTTTGCACTGAGATGCTCAGATAAAAGTGACTATACATGGGAATTTTGTTCATAACTTTCATTACCATATTACCTGAGCTCTGAACAATCTGTAATGTATTTATACTCCCAACCACACCTGTTTGGGTAGGTAAGTGCTCTTACCACCACATCTTACAGGTTAGGAGCTTAGGTAGAGATAGCTGACAGTGATTTACTCAGGTCACATAGGAAGTTGGCGGAGAGGGGGCAGAGGAATTGCATCAAGGCTTCTCATATCCTAGGCTACCAGCCTAACCCTTCCTCTGCACACTTTTCAAATAACTCAAATAGCTTTACAAACACTAAGCATCGCAGTATGCTTACAAAGCAGGTAAAAGTATTGTAGTACCCATTGTATAAATGGGTAAACTGAGGTACAGCAAGGTGAAGTAATGTGTTCAAAATGTCTCACTGAAGCAGTGGTAAAAGTATGTATAGGAGCAATGCTAATTCCCATTTTCATATTCTAAACACACTATCACTTGAATGAAGTGATAGTCACCCTCTAGTACTGAATAGCCTGTAAGAAGCTAAATTCTTTGCTTGGTGAAGGGTTTAATCGGTGTAACTCCATTAACTTTAATGGGAGTTATGTGCATAAATCCATGTTCACAGAGGAGAGAACCTAGCCCTCAAAGTGTCTGTTGCAAGTATATTAAATCACTGAATATTTAAAAATGTGCTTGCTGATTTCATGCAGAGTAGGGTTATTAAGTGTGTCTTTAATTGCCTAAACTCCTCAGCTGTGATTTAAATACATTAGCAATTATTTGAATGAGTGATATGTTTGCATTACATGCGGTTGATGTGCCTACTCATCAACATCTGGAAGCGCCCACAAATGATGGTATAAATGAGAGGGAGAGACTTCAGGTTTAGATTGAAACAGCAGATGAGTGTTCAAGCACACGGGACCAGGGAAAGCTTAATAACCAAATAATCAAGAGAGAAAAATGAAACATACCCACAGCCCCAGAAACTACATTAAATGTCCATGCACTGCATTTGTTAACTTAGAAATAAGTTTGCTAGACAGCATCTCACTACAACAAACTGGAAAAACCAGAAAATATGAACAGTTAAGTCAATTAATGCTTGTTTAAGCACCACTAATTAGTTCCTATTTTCAGTCTTAGGTTTGGTCTACGCTTAAGTTCTGTTGGCATAATTACATCAATTAGGGTGTGAAAAAACATACCCTTGACTGACATAGTTATGCCAACAAAGCCCCTCAGGGTCAATACAGCTATTTTGATGAAAAGGGGCTTCTGTCCCTGTAGCTAACTTAGTTCGGGAAGATGGTGTGCCTATAACAATAGGGGGTGTTTCCATAGTATAAAATTTGGTCAACATAAGTTCCGTTGGCTTAAACTGCTGACTTTTGTATATCGCGAGGGGCACATGCACACATAGCTTCCTGCACTGACACTGAATGTATACTCTATTGCGTAGAAAATGTGGTATATCCTAGCTGGCTATGTCAATGTGCTCTGTGCTGCCACCTGGCGCAATGCCTTGTGGAACATTTTTTGCAGTGCTT
This sequence comes from Pelodiscus sinensis, assembly GCF_049634645.1. Lineage (NCBI taxonomy): Eukaryota > Metazoa > Chordata > Testudines > Trionychidae > Pelodiscus > Pelodiscus sinensis. The sequence continues at coordinate 264,825,886 of NC_134711.1, forward strand.
TGTGGAAACCCAGCTATTGATCCATCCATTTCTGGGAACTAGACATCAGGTTTCCACAATCCCACTTGGTCCCCCCAATAATGCTTATTGCATCCCATAATTTTCATGCCATTTAAAAAAAGTCCACAGTGGTGCACACCATTTTACAGTCTCCACTCTCTGACAGAAATATGGACCCTGCATAGCTCAGGACAATTTTCAAGACCATTCCTAATACAGGATGTACAACTACTCCTGTTGCTGCAGCACTTCAATGATTAGGACCACTGTGCCCAGTGGCATGGTGAGAAAGATGATGGCTTGAGGATGATGAATGGATGATTGACTCGGTAAATACAAATGCTGACTTGCTGCTGGCATTTACAGAGCAACTGCCCACAGCGCTTCTGGGCCTGAGAAACAGGCATTGAGTGGTGGGACTACACTGTAATGAAGGCTTGAGATGATAAACATGGACTGCAATACTTTCAAATGTGAAAATGCTGAGCTCGCCCCAATCCTCCAGTGCAGGGGCAGCAGAAGGAGAATGGCAATGGCAGTGGAAAAGCTAGTAGTGATCATAATTTGTCTTTTGCAACACTTGATTGCTGATGGTCAGTGAGAAATCAGTTCAGAGCAGGTGAACTCACAGTGGGACACACTTGGATGACAACTTCCAAGGTGGTTAAGAGTATCCTGCTGTACAGGCCTGTGATTCTCAGCAATTTGCAGGAAATAGTGGATGGTCTGCAGAAATGAGGTTCCCCTGCTGTGTGGGGGGGAGCGGGAGGGAGAAAGAGACAGTACTTGCATATTCCCATTTTGGCACCATCTCTGCTAGAACCTATGGGATTATAACCTGAGACTATTGGGGTTTTGGGTGATTGATACTCCCCATAGCCATTGGAAACTTAGGCTGGATTTCTTCTGAATGACACTGTGAAGCGGGTGCCGCAGTGGTAGTCCCCCTCAGCCCACTGTGTGGCTCATGCTAGTATATAAAGTAGGAAGCCATCATGAGGGGCTAGCTGAGCCATGGCTCACATGTCCTGCTGGCTTCCGCTCCAGATCTTGTCTAGATGGGACCCTAAACTTTGGCTTCTGATTCTGGTCTGTGTCTCCCTCTGCGAAGTGCCAGCTGGTAACCTGGTGCCTTGATCCTGACTCCCCGATATCCTGACCCACTTTGATCCCAACCCTTCTTTCTGCAACTTGCTGCCTCACCCTGACTAGCCTAACCTAGCTTGACCCTGACCCTGCTGCTCATTCCCTGACTGCAACTTGGTAGCTGATCAGGGTGCCCATGGCTCAGCCCTGACAATTTGCCCAGATCAACTTAACTCCCCCTGCCAGGTCCTTCATAGATGACAAGAAGGGAAGGCTGCCCTCTGATCAGCAGTTCCTAAATGTCTGTGACCAGTGTGACCATGCCCATCTATAGGCAGAAAACCTCATGATACAGACTCAAGTGGTGCAGCGCATTGTTGAAAGCACAGATCCTCTGTGAGCAGTTAGCACACTCCCAGAGAGAAGTAACCATGCCACGTGTCTGGACAGACCACCCATCGTCTAAACTGACTCCCTCTGCCTGAATGGCTTGTCAGGGATTGTCAGAAATTCTGGGGGTTCCTGTAGCCATTAACACCTATGTAAATTTTGTTTGATATGTAATCAATCAAATATCCCAGCACACACACACCCCATGCGGCCTGCTTTCCCCTGCCCTCCAACCCAGAGGGACAGAGAGGACTGCAATTTGGACTGCAGCAAGTGAATCATGAGGACACCCCAAACAAGCTCCCCCTCACCTCCACCTCAGTGCACAGATACAAGCACCCACCTATCTCCTTTCCCCCACCTATCCCATGCAATCTCCTCCCCCCAGCCTAGCTAGGGGCTGGAATAAAATCCTGCGTCTCAGACTTGCAGGCACCAAAAGCCCAGCTGGGAATGACAGGACGTAGCAGAAACTCTCCACCCCCTCCTCTACCTCACCCCAGAAGATGCAGCACAAAGTCTCAATTTCCACCTCACCCCAATGTCAACACCCACTTATCCTCTCTTTCCCCCACATATTCCATGCAGTCAGCTTCTCCCCTCCCCCTTTCCCAGCCTGGGAAGCTCAAGGACAGTGCTGGGTTTCTGCCTCTGCCTCCTCTCCTCATGCAGATGGGACTCTCTAAACTCCCCTCTCTTCTTTTTCAAGCAGGCAGCTCTGTTTGAAGCTGCTCAGAGCTGCCACTCAACTGAGCTCCTTGCTTGTGCGGGAGCTCTGAGCCTTTATGAGGGGCTTGTTAAAAGCTGTGTGGCTGTGTAGTCATGCAGCTTACAGGGAATGTAGGTCCCAAGGCCTCTCTCTCTACCTGGCCCAGCCCAGGGCCCTGATAATAGCAAGAGCACATGCCACTGAGTCATCAGGGGGTTGGGAATGGGGGGAGTCCAACCAAAACACACTGTCTCAAAGTTCTGGTTCACTAACTGGGCTACTCTCTCATTTCCCTGGGGTATTTCTTACCACAGTTCCTATTGCTGAGGTCTAGGCATCTCTACTGTTTCTGGGTTCCCTGGTCTGAACTGTTCCCAGCAACTCTGGGCTCTGCAGAGCCTCTGTGAGAACCCTGGCATCTGCCTTGGTTGCAGCATCTCCAACTCCCACGGTGCTCGTTGATCCCCAACTGGAACCTTCAGCGTGTGTCCTTCCTTTCCAGTCAATCCCGACTGAACTGAGCTACTCTCTTTTAGGTTAGTGCACTTGGAGCATTCCCAGTGGAATTGAGAGAGTATGGCTTCCTCAGCCCACAATATTGAGTTAACCCTTCTCAGTCTAATGTGGGACAAATGTACCCCATCACAGAGAGTGTAAGAAAAAAACAGCCCAAATTAAATGGACAAATAGCAGTTATAGTTAAACAGCATCCATGACACTGTTCTGAGACAGGTAGGTAGAACACTCTTTGGCCACTTTTATCATTAGGGGTTGAGTCTGATCCTACTAATCAGATCTGATATATAGAAATTATAACAGTGTTGCCATCTCTTACAACTTTTTGCCATTGTTGATGTTTTTCTTAAAGCCTCAGCTGCTGGGATCATGAGATCACATAATGTGAATTTACATTTTTTAAATATTAATTTTGTAAAGTTTCTAGTTCTCAGATTTGTAGAGAAAACTTTGAAACCCTGATGTGAGTGCCCACTGAAGGCTCAAACTCCAGAAAGTAAATAAAAAGTATGCCAAACTTCATGGCTGTGTCTAGACTGGCTGTCTATACTTACTTACTTACTTACTGCCCGTTACGCCAATGGCGCATAGGGCAGCAATAAAATCCTTCCACTTCTGTCGGTCGCAGGCCAAAGCGCCTATTGTTCCCCAAGTGTGATGATGGTCTTTTAATTCTTGTTCTACCGTTTGGCGCCAGGTTGTTTTTTGTCTTCCTCTCTTTCTCTTCCCATCTGGTTTCCAGTGGAGTGCAATTTTCGTAATAGATCCGTCCTCTCTTCGTAACACATGACCTATCCATTGCCAGCGTCTTTTCATAATTATAGTGGCCATGTCTTCTTGTTTACACTGAGACAGTAGATCTTCGTTGGAAATTTTATTTGGCCAAAATATTCTGATTATTCTTCCCTGGTCCTCCAGGTTGGGGGTTTGGCACAGGGCTAACCACCCTGTCCTACGAAACATTTGGGGTTACGGAAACAGCAACAAAGAAAACTTTCACGAACAGGTGTGATGGACCTTTAGGGTCTCCTCAAGGGGTGAATGTCAGTGGTGAAGCCACTTTGTGGAAGCCACTGACAGGATGATAGAGGTTTTGAACACCAAAACAAAGACAAAGTTAGGATTTTGGAAAGTTCGTACGATGTACCAGATAAGCAAGCTGGCGCAAGTAACGGCTGTCTACACTGGCCAGTTGAATTTCCGGAAAAGCACTGACGATCTCATGTAAAATCATCAGTGCTTTTCCGGAAAAACTATGCTGCTCCTGTTCAGGCAAAAGTCTTTTTCCGAAAGACTTTTGCCCAAAAGGGCCAGTGTAGACAGCATAGTACTGTTTTCCGCAAAAAAGCGAAAATGGCGATCGGGGCTTTTTTGCGGAAACCATATCTAGCTTGGCCACAGACGCTTTTCCGCAAAAAGTGCTTTTGCGGAAAAGCATCCTGCCAATCTAGATGCGCTTTTCCGAAAATGCTTTTAATGGAAAACTTTTCCGTTAAAAGCATTTTTGGAAATTCATGCCAGTGTAGACGTTGTAGCCTACATGTTTTAAAATGTGATAAGCCAGTGTCATGATTTTTTTTAGCTTGTCTCTTTAACTTGGAACTCATGAGGATGTCAGTGCTGTGTTCACCTACACTGACTCCTGATTAACACAGAGAGTGAGTGCATATTTTTGCACTGTGGGGAAAGTATACATTATGACAATGTTTAAAAACGGAGGTGGCAAGAGCCTCCTGGAAGATGCTGAGTGTGACAGGTTAAGTCCATAACAGTTCCCTAGGGTTATCTCCTGGTGTGCTGATCATGCCACTGATTCCCACCTTCCTGCTCTTTGGGGTTCCCCACCACCCTGTTCTGCTAGGCCAGATCCTCTGGTCTCCCCCAAACAACACACAGAGGTGGGGGGGGGGGTTACCTCCCTTCAGAGCAATGCAGGATCAATTTAATAAAAATATAAGACCCATTGGTGAACAGGATTAATCCATTGTGGTTTCTTCTTTCCAAAGAAGCCTTGATAATCTCTTTTGCTTGGTCTTTCTTGGCTTTAGTACTTTTCATGTTTTCAATAGAATTGAGCATAAATATGTTCTCCTTTGTTCACTAGCTGGATATTATACTGAAAAAAGGCCAACATTTTGTCTTCGCATATCATGTCTCTTAAAAGCAAGTATGGTAGTGTAATCTGGGTATGTGTCATCATTACTGTGGCTCTGGGAATTCATCCTGTCTTACCAATCCAGCAGCTCTTTGTCACCATGTCTCACTGGGGCACAGCTGAGAATACCAGATTCAAACTTCTGAAACATAGATAGGATTACTCCAAACTGGTGATTATTCTATTATTAGATACTAGCCAATTAGCCCGTCATAAAATGGGATTTTCAGGTCTCTCATCCACATCGGTCTTCTCTCCTGAGCCTCCAGTCTCTCGCTCCATCTCTCTCTCTCTCTCTCTCCCCCCTCTTCTTACTGCCTTCCCCCCTCTCAGCTCTCCTCCGCCTTCTGCCTCTCTCTCCGTCTCTTTCTTTCTCTTCTCCCCCTCCTGCCGCTCTCTCTCTCTCTGCTCTCCTCTGTCGAGGATGCACGCTCATCCAGGCCCCACCCCCTGGACATGTACATCACTGCCCCACCACCCTTCGCCTTGTGCCGTGGTGCTCGGCTGAATTCTGCGCCACTCAGCTGGGCCGCCGCGGGGAAGCAAGCGGGGCAAGCAGCCATTTGGGTTCCCTCGCAGCGGCCCAGCTGAGCGGCGCAGAACTCAGCCAAGCACCATGGTGGGAGGGAAAGAGGGCGGGGCAGTGATGTGTAGGGTTGCCAGGTGTCCAGTTTTCTACCGGACAGTCCGGTTTTCAGGCCCTCTGTCCGGTAAAAAAAATCAGAAAATACCGGACATGTACAATGTCCGGTATTTTCTGGTTGGGCACCAGACGGGGGAGTGGCTGGAAGGCAGGGCGTGATCAGCACTGGGAGCCTCTAGTTGCCTCTGGGAAGCAGGGGAAGCTCTGACCCTGCTCCTGAGCGCTGTTCCAGCATGTGCTGGAGCCGCAACTGGATTTGCTTCGCTGGGAACATTAGCAGGGCAGGCAGCACCCTGGGATCTGCATGTTCCCGAGTGAGTCCGGCTCCCCGCCCCCCACCAGCCAGTTCCTCCTCCCGGTTTACCACAGCCAGCCTCGCTGACCCCGACTCCCACCCCTGACCAGCTTAGCTTCCCGCCGGCTGCCCCTCACCCATTCTCCCCTGGCCAGCTACACTGCCTCTGACCTCCCCCTCAGCTCTGCTTCCCACCTCCACCCACCTCCTGTCAGCCAGCCCCACTCTTCTCTCGGCCAGTCCCTCCCCCATCCCGCTCCGGATCAAGTGTGTCCTTTTTTTTTTACCCTACCCCAGTGACGTACATGGCCAGGAGACAGGGCCATGTACGTCACCACCCTGTCCCTTTCCCCTCCCGCTGTGGCACTCGGCTGAGTTCTGCACTGTTCAGCTGGGCTGCCACGGGGGAGCAAGCAGAGCAAGTGGCCGTTTGGACTCCCCAGTGGTGGCCCGGGTAAGTGGTGCAGAACTCAGCCGAGCGCCATGGCGGGAGACGAAAGGGGGTGAGGGGGTGATGTACACGGCCAAGCCCTGCCCCCTGGCTGTGTAAGTCACCGCCCCACCCCCTTCCCCTTCCCTTCCCACTGTGGCACTCTGCTGAGTTCTGTGCCACTCAGCTGGGCCGCTGAGAGGGAGCAAGCGGTGCAAGCAGCTGCATGGGGACCGTGGGGCCCAAACGACGCTTGTGCCGCTTGCTCCTCCGCGGTGGCCCAGCTGAGCGGTGCAGAACTCAGCCGAGCGCCATGGCGTGAGGCAACAGCACCCCCCAGAGGTGACTCGTAACGCTACAGCATTACAGAGTCACAGACATTGGGCTACTATATATATGATACCATGCCAGAAAGAAAAGTAAATATCTGTGTCACCACCCTCATTGATGGGAAGTCCACACTGCAGTCTCCCTAAACATCCCAGCCTTGTTTCACCACCCAGACACAGAACTTAATGACGAGTGGTTATCTGAAAACATTTTTGTCAAACAAAGGATCCTTCTAATCCCAAGAGATCAGCCACACAGCCTGGTCAATATATAACTCAGATCTTATCCAATAATCATATTGTTGCCAGTCCTTTAGTATCTAACATCTAAAGGTCTATTTATAAGAAAAAAAGAGAGAGCGAGATAAAATGGTAAAATAAATCATATACGTACAATCATTGCAAAGTTCTGGTTTGTATCAATAATGGAATAAACTGCTGGTTTATAAAGTGTCTCTGGTAATCCCCAAAAGACTGGAAGGTCCTTAATGCATTGGTTGGAAAGCTCCTTTTAGTGTCAGTCCAGAGATCAGAACAGGAAGGAGACAATGGAAAATGTGGAGGGGCTGCTCTCAGTTTTAGTTTGTGGGAAATTATAGGCACATGGTGGAGTCCAGGGTCACATGAACTAGTCACATGCCCTTGATTATTCGTAGAAGTAGCCATTACCCATATTCTGGTGAAGGTGTCCAAGAAGCGGCTCACCAGGTGGACACAGACTTCTGTGTCTTGCTGTGAGATTTCTTTGATGGGCTATCAACTTGAATGGTTTGTTTGCCATTTGCTGGTCAAATTGGATGTAAATTACCTTGTGGATATTACCACAGGAGCAAACACGTTTAAAATACAACTATATAGTCAATATTTGTAATTTTTAATATGCAGATGATACATGATACCTTCCATGACATACTTTGTATAAGACTTGTTGCAGTTATCTGAGGGTATGTCTGTACTGCATACTTATTTCAAAATAAGCTATTCCGGAAGAAATACTCCAAAATAGCTATTTTTTAAATATCACATCTACACTGCAGGGAAGCATCAAAATTAGTCCGAGACAGGCTTCCCTAATGTAAACGTGCTATCTCAATTTAGAGCCCCAGGAGGCATTGGGGAGGAATAACTTAGAGTGAATCTACACTGCAGGGCTTAACTCAAAATAATCTATGCAAATTGAGCTGTGTTAATTGCGTAGCTTATTTAGAATTAGCTTATTTTGACATAGGGAGCATCTACACAGCACTTATTTTGAAACAGAGCACTCTTCCTCTGACTTCCCTTATTCTTTGTGCAATGAGGATTACAGGAGTCAGAGAGTGCATCTACACAGCAGGGCCTACCTCAAAATAAGCTATGCAAATTGAACTATGTCAATTGTGTAGCTTATTTTGAAATTTAGAGCATCTACACGGCACTTTTTTCAAAATAGAGCACTCTTCCTCCAACTTCCCTTACTCCTCGTACAAGGAGGGTTACAGGAGTTGGAGTAAGTAGTCTTCCAGCTTGACAGTATTTCGACATTATTTCGAAATAACTGCTGGCTGTGTAGACATGCACTAAGTTATTTCAGAATAATGCTAGTTATTTCAAAATAATGTTGGTGTGTAGATGTACCCAGAGTAAGAAGCCCTCCAGCTTGACAGCATTTTGACACTATTTTGAAATAACTGCCTGCTGTGTAGACACAGACTAGGTTATTTCGGAATAGCACTAGTTATTTTGAAATTGTGTTACAGTATAGATGTATCCTTAGCATGGTGCTGGTGAGGGGCTATTTCAAAATAGCAGCAGTGGAGCATCTACACACACCTTACTTAGAAATAGCTATTTCAGAATAAGCTGTCCATTATTTCAAAATTATTTCAAAATAATGGAATGACCGTGTAGACACTCACATTGTTATTTTGAAATAATGCTAGTTATATTGAAATAATGGTGCAGTGTAGACACACCTTAACAGTGGCAATACGAATTATATAAATGGTCATGTTTCAGTCATACATCATCACACTTTTAAAAGAGTATTTTATAGGGAAATAAAACATCAAGTTCCTCAGACTGTTTTCAGGAATGAAGAAGCAGTAACCTTTCCCAAAGGTCTCTCTCTTGTTATTTCTGGATATATTTCAGAAAGCTCCCCCCACCAAGGCCTAATATTGTATATCGGAAATCAGATTTACAAAAAATATAATTAAACCTACAAATTTAAATGTTCTGAGATCCTAGCAATGTGGATTAATTCCTCTTGTGTTTTCATAGAAGCCATTTTATTTTTCTTTAAATGCCTTCATCCTGATCTTGTAACTTGTTTGAATTCAGTTGTCTTTTACTCTGTGTGGCTCCTGAATGCCTGTTGTGAGTGAGACCTGCAGAACTTTTTCTCTCTTATTTGTAGCGTCCTGCTTTGTTGTTCCAGATTTTAATTCTTGCCCACTTCTGATGGAAGAACAGAAAATCCCATTCCCACATCTTTCTCTATCTCATGATGCCTTTAAATCTCGACTGGATATTTTTTCAAAAGAGGAGGTATAGTTAAAACAGAAATCATGGTCTTGACACAGAGATTAATGGGTGAGATTCTTTGGCTTGTATTAAGGAGAAGGTCAGACTAAATGGTCATGTTGATCCCTTTTAGCCTTAAAAATCTCTGAATATAAATCTTACTTCCCGTTAGCACATCCTGTTAATCTTTCATCTCATTTTGCTGTGTGCCATAAGTTTTAGTTTTCTCCACACCTTGGGTTAGCTCAATAAAACTCAAGCAGGCAATTCTATATGTACCAGTGGATTTTGTTGTGAATAATGCTTATACAGGCGAACCCCAGACTTACAACCTAATTGATTCCTGGAGAACCATCTTAAGTCAAGCCGTCGTAAGTCGAACCCTTATTTCCCATAGGCGCAATATTATAAATGGCAGTTCCATTTGTGGAGACCCATTTCATACCCTAAAAATACCAAAATTGACTACAGAAATAGAGGAAAACTAAACTAAATAGTTCAAATATTGCACAAAAATAACTAAAAAGTGAAGACAGATGTGGCAGAGACCTGCGCAATTCAAGCAGCAGTTGCAGGCTGGCAGGTGTGACTGACTTTGTGCATTTCCTGTTTTGGGATGACACATGGAGTCTGCGTCGTACGTCGTCGTAAAGGTGAGCTGCAGATGTAGGATAGTTTTAGGAGTTATCTCATGAAAAAAATGGTCATAAATGTGGGGCGTCGTAAGTTGGGCAGTTGTAAGTTGGGGATCACCTGTAGTGAATTTGTCCATTATTCAACCAGTTCTATTTCCAAGTATTGTGCTGCAGAGACTGATAGTCACAAATAGTTTATAAAGAGTGGTATGGTCTTTCAGTCCAAAGACATAAGCATTGTCACTGAAAAAGTAAGAATATACAAGACTCTGGAATCCCATCTTGATTGTTAACAAGAAGTCAGTAGATAAGAGACCATTCACCTGGAGTCCATCTAACCTTGCAGGCTTGCTATCACATGAGACCAACCTCATTTAGCAAACAGGTGTTTAATTAAATAGATTTTCCCCATCCATTCAATTTATTTTAAAATACCTCATGCTAATTAGTTCACATTTACTCTCAAGTTGACTTACAATCAATTCAAGTTTATGAAAAATGTTATTGGCATGTTTAGATGAATACTATACAATAACTAATCAGTGTCAACAAGGCTTATTCAGTCAGGGTAGGATGTGACTCACTCCCAGCTGTTGATGGGAAGGCATGAATATGCCATCATGTGCCAGCTATGTTATGTATATTGGCCAAATGGACTATCTTTGTGCTAAAGGTTAAATGGCCACAAATCAGATAGCAAAAAAGGTCACATATAAAAACGAGTAGGAAAACACTTTAGCCTTCCTAGACACTTAGAAACAGATTTAAAAGTAGCTATCCTTTTACAAAAACCTTCAAAATCAGGCTACAAAGAGAAACAGCAGAGCTGCAATTAATCTGAAAATTTAACAAATTAGGACTGAATAAGGACATAGAATTGTTATTGCGCTACAACTGCAATTTTCTTCCTTCTCTCGATATGCTAGTATATATAATATCCATCCCAACCTCGGTGATTTCCATACATCTGACAAAGTGGTTTTTACCCATGAAAACCTGTGCCCTACAAAATATTAGTCTTTAAGGTGGCACAGGACTCCTTGTTTTTGCAGATACAGACTAACAAGGATCAGAGAGGTAGCCGTGTTAGTCTGAATCTGTAAAAGCGGCGAGGAGTCCTGTGGCACCTTATAGACTAACTGAAGTGTAGGAGCATAAGCTTTCATGGGCAAAGACCCACTTCGTCAGATGCATGTAGTGGAAATTTCTGGAGGCAGGTATAAATATGCAGGCCAGAATCAGGCTGGAGATGATGAGGTGGATCCAATCAGGGAGGATGAGGCCCACTTCTAGTAGCTGATCTGGAGGTGTGAATTCCAAGAGAGAAGAAGCTGCTTTTGTAGATAGCGAGCCATTCACAGTCTTTGTTTAGTCCAGAGCTGAGTATGTCAAACTTGAAGATGAACTGTAGCTCAGCAGTTTCTCTTTGAAGTCTGGTCCTGAAGTTTTTTTGCTGCAGGATGGCTACCTTTAGATCTGCAATTGTGTGTCCAGGGAGTTTGAAGTGTTCCCCTACAGGTTTTTGTATGTTGCTATTAGGACTAACAAGAGTAGCTCTCTAAGAATTGTTCTCTAAGAATTGCTCTCTCCTCCCAGGTTTCCTCCTCCCCTCTTCCACCCTCTCTTCTCCCCTCTCCCACCTCCTTTCCCCAGTCTCACCAGAGTTTCATCCCCCTCCCCCCAGTTTTGTTAAATAAAGAGAGTTTGTGTTCATGAAAATACGTGTATTTTATTTGACATCAGGAAGGAGGTTAGGGAGGGGTAAGTGGAAGGTCGTGAGGGAGGAATGAGGCACAAGCCTCCAGCGGGAGACACCAGGGAGGCTCTTAGTGCTCCTCAGAGTGGAAGCTCTCCCACAGGGCCTCCTGAATACTGACAGCCCCCAATGGGCCTCCCGGATAGCAGCCTGCAGAAAGTGCAGCCAGGCTCGCAGCAACGCATCCAAGAGAAGCACTGGAGTGCCCAGGGGCAGCTCTGGCTCCATGTTGCTGTGGTGTCCCGAGTGAGGGCAACCAGAGTACTCAGAGACAAAATGCTTTGCTGTCCCTCATCAAGGTAGGCAAGCAAGCAGGGAAACCTGAGAACTGGCTTTCGGGGGGGGGGGGGGTCCCTTTAAGCACAGATCTCAGATAGCCTCAGGCAACAGCAACAGTTAGTCTTGACCTGGTGCCCTGCTGGAACTGGTTCCAGCCAGCCTTAAATGCAATTCAGAGTCCACTCAGTGTGGACACACTATTTCAAAATAGCAAAATGCTATTTCGAAATGCATTTTGTGTGTAGATGCGTTATTTTGAAATAACGCTGTAGTGTAGACATACCCCAAATGATCTAAACGTGCTCACAAGCAAAGGAGATTTGAAACTAGTGTTTATCAAATTAAACATGAGAAGATGATTCTTACAATTGCAGTGTTTACATTGTTTGATACAATAGCTTTGTACTCCATACACCATGATTTTATCCTGGAGCTTCATTGAAGGGCATATGCTAGCCAGGTTTCACAGGCTAAGTGCAAGAGGAGAGTGTTGCAATGATGCCAAAATCTCAGATTAGGACATGTTCACAATTTGTAAAAATGCTGAGTTGGAAGCTTTGGGGTGAGAAGAGGGGGAAGTCAGAATTTTTAATGCTGAAACACTTGATTAAGGGAAAGTTATTAACTCCCAACTTTGTTTTGATATTAAAATTCAGCATCAACAGTTATCTATGAGGCAGCTGCCTGAGGAGGAAAATTAGTGGAGGAGAGGAGGAAGGTTGCTAGGAAGGAAAGTTTTCAATATGCCTGCTTTAAATTGAGCTACCTGGAGCCCTAATCCTCTAGCATCTAAGAATGAGCATTCATAGTAAAATCTGCTAAAGTTTAAAATTGAATATTAATCTAAGAAACCAGGAATACCCAGGTGAGTATACATTTCTGGTGCTACTTAAAAGACATTAGTTACTTGATACTTTCATAATACAATAACATTGTATGCAATCAGTTGAGACAGTTATTTATCATTTGAAGTTCAGAGGCTTATAATCAGTTGATGGCTTTTTAAAATTATATAAATGTGCCTTAATTATCTCTGTCTGACAAACACATTACCTAAGGTACTTATGCATTCTTGACATTATACAAAATACGTCTAGCTCATATTCATAATTTTGTACACCTGCCATACTTTCATCATGCAAACATATTAATGATCAATGAGTTTCTGATAGTTTTCCAATGATATCTTCAGGACACGTTTCAGATACAGATTTGACAACAATGTATTAGGTGTAGTGTGCATGTCATGCTTGATGAATTGTGCACACTAATTAGTGAACCACTAATGAGCCTGATCTGTACATTAAAAGGTGGTAAATGCCATGGTAGTATCCTTCTTTTCAAAGGAGCAGATGGCTGCAGCTTCAAAGGCACCGTACAGCAATCTTCTTCTGTGCAAATAAATATATTTTAGAGTGTTGAACCTCATTTGAAGTTTATTTAAATAATTGATGTGAGTGGTGTGCACGTGGAGTCTAGGAATTCCCTTCACTTCTGGGCAATGCCCACAGAGAAATCTCAGAACAGAAGAATACTGTGCTTTTCAAACAGTCACAATTTTTTCATTCAGAATCCCTTCATTTGTCTACCGGTGAGCTTGTGGAGATGTCAGAAAACAAGGAAACCACTTCAAAAACATTCTATATCAGTGAACTCTTATTATTTTGAAACCTGAGAATCTCCCCCTGCCCCTGCCCAAGTCTTGATTAGGCTTTTCTGCTAGCCCAGCTACTCTCCGGACTTTCTTCTTCTCAGAAAATAACTATATTTTAAAATGCTGCTAAACCCAATGGAGCTGAACTAGTTTAAGCAGCAATGAGATGGGACAAATGGGAGGAAACTGAGGACTGCAGCAGTTCAGGCAGATCTGAGCCAAATTCAGACCTGGAATTAATGAGTGCAGCTCTCATTGGCTTCAATGGAATAACATGCCCTTGCCTGCAATAATGCTGAATTTAGCTTATCCTAAATTACTTTTGGGTTGGCAAGTTTAGAAAAAACAACTAATTATTTTTTCCTCAACTTTTTTCCTAGTGTATTCAGGATCTCAATGACTATCTTCTAAAGAAGCCTTTAGAGTGCAAGATGGATTTTCCACTGCTTTGCACTGTGTGAAATCATATACATTGGTGAAGAATGGGTGTAAAACACAATCATTCTGATTTGTGGATCTGTTGTGGTATCAGCCCTAGTGTGTCCTATTAGTTGCAATCTCAGAGTATGAAATGGATCTGAGTATCTCTTGAAGGCATAGAAAATTAGAGACAGAGACAGAACGCAGGAGAGAATCTTTACTAACGGATGAGTTCAAGGAAAAGCTGAGGCTGTATATTATCTTTAAGGTTTATGTTGTGGTGGCATTTAACAATAGAGGGAAACCTCAGGAAGAGAATAACTTTGGAATGGAGCCTTGGTGAGCATTTACTGGGACAGGAACAACCTAGAAACACCTGCTGCTTAGACATTTCTCTCCCCTCAATGTTTATATTTCAGTAAATTTTCCCATTTCCCATCAGTAGGTCTTTGCATGTCCATGGCTTGTTCACAGGCCAAAATACGAGTCCCTGCTGCCATAGCTGTCTCGTCTCTCTCCTTGTAAAGGAACACGAACTAGCTCAAATCAAGTTGTATTTAGTGAGACGGGATATCACAATGTAGTAAACCTGAAGATTTTGGATATAAAAACCAGATAAAAAGGGGACTAAATGTCTTAGAGGACTGGCAAAAGAATTCAGAACATTTTGCTGCCATCGAATTGGCTGTTCAATGGTCCATGAGAAATGAGTTGGTGGTCTCTCATTTCTCACTGTAATTAACAGTGGGTGTGCATAAACACCTAAGGTGTGTCTAGACCACAGGGTTTTGTCGACAAAAGTGGCCTTTTATCGACAAAACTGTACCTGCATCTACACTACAGTTTTGTTGACGGTGGTAAACCTCATTCTACGAGGAAAAACGCCTTTTGTCGACAGAGTTCTGTCGACAGAAAGTGTTATTGCATCTACACTGTCCTTTGTGCCTACACTCTCATGTCGACAAAGCTGCCTGCTTTGTCGACGGAACTGGATGTAGTCTAGATGCTCTTTGTCGACAGACGCTTTGTCGACAGTATCTGTCGACAAAGCGTCTGTCGACAAAAGCCTGTAGTCTAGACGTACCCCTATAGAGAGGTGGTAGACTGTAAGCTCTATGGGGAGAGGGGTTCGTTCCCTCGAATGTGCTCAGCACTACTATGTCATTGTATGTAAAAGAAATAATCCTTAAAGCTGTCAGAAAAATGGGAGGGAGACCTTTTTCAATTGCTCATTAACATTTTAAACTTTTGACCCTTCTACTATTGAACTTAGCAAAGAGGCCAGTGGCTGAATAGACTGAGACCTTGCACAACCCTCCAGATGGTTGAATAACTCTCCAAGTCACGGTGGTGGAACTTTCACACCTTCCCACACAGGCTTGCAAATCTAGCTCCTTTCATGGGCCATATCATCCATTTAATCAATATCTGCTATAAAAATAACAACCCAGATGGCTGGTAAAACCCTCATCAACTGTAATAAGAGAAAAATAATAAGGCCTGATCCAAATATTGCTGTAATCAGCAAGAATCTTTTTTGTTGAATTCAATAGGTTTTTCACCAAGCATATAAACTGGGTTTCAGAGGGGTAGTTGAGTTAGGGTATGTCTACAATAGCCCCCTAGTTCGAACTAGGGAGGCTAATGTAGGCATTCGAAGTTGCAAATGAAGCCCTGGATTTAAATATTCCCGGGCTTTATTTGCATGTTCCCATTCAGTCGCCATTTTTAAATTACATTAGTCCGGACTAACTGCCCACGGCTACACGCAGCAGTGAAACAGCAATTCGAACTAAGTCCTTAGTTTGAATTAACTGTTACTCCATGTTCGAACTAGGGGGCTAGTATAGACATACCCTTAGTCTGTAACTGGAAAAACCTAAAAAACAACAAATTGTCTAGCAGCACCTTAAAGACTAACAAAACATGTAGATGGTATCATGAGCTTTCATGCGTACAACACACTTCCTCAGAAGACTGGAGTATTAGAAGTCCAGATCCAAGAATACAATACAATACAATACAATACAATACAATACAATACAATACAATACAATACAATACAATGCAGCTCATGATACCATCATATAAACTAGGGTAAATAAAAGACTGACCACAGAACTTAAATACAGCATTTTATTCACTAAGAGGCAAATCTTACACCTTCCTTCACACTGCCGCAGAGGGTTCAGTGCTAGTGGGACCAGTACTTTGGGACGGGGGGAGGGGCACTGCAGCTGCCTCAAAAGTCCTATGGATCAGTTCCAGGGTGGCTTGCAGATTACCAAGGAACCTGGCACGGGGTGGTAGCAGGGGCCCAGCCCACCCGCACTCATTATGGTGGCAGGAGCTTGAGCAACCAGGCAGCCTGCTCCGCCCTGCCATGTCCAGCCGCCCTCTCCCAGCCCACTGCACTCAGCTTCATAGCAGCAGCAGCAGGAAGCAGAGCACCCCGGCTCCACCTGCTGCAGAGAAGTGGAGAAGTGCAGTGCAGTGGCTGGAAAAAGGTGTCGGGGGAAGGAAGCATAGCAAGCTGCTTGGGTGCACTGGCTTTTGCTGCTGTGTGTGTGGGAGGGGTAGGGGTAGTGTGAACCCTTGCTGCTGCTCCACGCCAGGCCCACTGGTAATGCCCCAGCTTGCTCTGCTCCTGGGAGGGGGGCTTTGGCAAGGGGGCAAGGCAGGAGTGGGAGTTGAGGGAAAGGGTGGAGCGGAGCAGGGTCTGTGGCATGGGAGGTGCCCGGGTCCTGTACCTCATCCACTGGATGGTAGTCCCAGGCTCCGAACCCACCTAGGATGGCACTGGCTGTACCACACATGAAGGGGGCAGGTTTGCTGGGCCATGAGTGTGGGACACACACCTGAGTTCAACTGTGGTCCACAGCAGTGTGCTCTTTCTTTCGCTCTCTCTCTTGCTCTCTCTAATTTTCAGTTTTCTCTTATTTGTAAGTCCTTTCACAAATTTCTAGTTAAAAAAAAAAAACTTTAAAAATAGTTTTCTGCAAAGCAATTTGCATACACCAAGCCTTTGGATAGAGTTACATGGAAGACATCTGTAAATGCATACTAGAGGAAAACTGAAATGGCATGCAAATTATTGTTTATGGCCATTTTCTGCTATAGGTTATTTTGGGAATACAGCTGGTCCCCAACTTATGGCCACCTCGACTTACAACCATCCACACTTACGACCAAAGCAGTCATAAATGCGGGCTCCTTGTTATGAACGCGACCTGCGCTTACAAACAGTGCAGTCCAATGTAACTCAATGGGCTCCGAGTTACAACCATTTTGAGTTATGGCTAAGCATTTGGTCTGTAACGCGTTCATAACTCGTACATTATTTTTACCAAATCTCTGTGTGGTACTCTGCAGCAAGGTGCTAGGGAGTGCTCATAATTGTTTAAACAAGACAGAACATTTTATGATGCAGGAGAAATGCGAGCAAAATATTTGACAGTTTTCCTTTTGACATTTATTGTTTAGATTTGTCTGAAAGGTTAAACAGTCTTTTCTGCTTGTTGTAATATGCTTTCCAGTACATTCTCTCTGCAGCTTGAACAGATACATAGAAGTTTATGTATGTGAATAATCTTGGTTGATGTTGCAATATATTTTCTTTATTTCTCCATTACATATACAGCACAAATCCTAATAAAACTAGACAGGAATGTATTACAAATTCATTTTGTTGGAGTTCACTTACTCAGTGAGTAAATAAATATATGTATTTTAAATTAAGAATTTAAGCTCCATTACTTACACACAAGCTTTTTTTACTTACTTTACCGTATGTCTCTACTGTTATACTTAACGTGCTTTGCTAACAGTCTGATGGCTGAGAAGTGATGTTAGATACATTGCAGCAGTGTTAGCCGAAAAGTAGTAGAATACAGTTAAAAATTAACACATTCAGCCAAACTTTGAGCCCTGAAAAAGAACTAGCAACATTTTTATACCTATGTTTTTACTTATTTATCACAGTTAATACTGTATATTAACTCTGATCTGTGGGAGGTATGTACTTCTTGCAACATCTCACTCATCTGTGAGTGGTGTGAGTAGGTTGGCTGCCGATGTGGCCCTGGAAAATATGCTCTTCCCCAAAACATGATGCCTATCTAGTGCTCCTACTTCAGGAAAAGTTTGCAGCTATCAACATACAGGATCGGGTCAGAATTCATGAAGGGCTCCACAGGATGCTGCGTTAAGCTTCCGTATGACTTAGCCTGTCATGGCTGCATGCAGACATCAAGAACTCCACAGCACTCAGCACATTTCTTGACAAAATTGCAAACCAGAATCATATTGGGGAGAAATTAATTTGTCACCTCAAGGCTGCCCAGACTATTCTAACTGAAATGGACTGTACATTTGAATGCTTCTGTTGCATTCTGTTTCCCATCAGCAGTTTGGAATAACATCTTCCTTTGCTAGTAAGGCACCAGAAGAACTGTTACATCCTCCAAAATGTGGAAGGCCTGAAATCATAGAAAAAGCTTTTGTAGCACAGCAATGAATAGCAGCACTTCCTTCCCATGCCTATTGAGATGGTCTCAATAGTTTGATTTTTTTTCAAAAATCTAAAAAGAAGCTTTGCATTTTTAATTTACCACTCTGCCCACATCCCTTTTGTAGTGATTCAGCAAGATGTGCCCAGGGAGCTCCATTGTCTGAAGCAGCCTTCTCACATTATACTGGAATTTAGTGTGTAAACGTGTCATTTTATGTTCCTGAAATTCCACATGGATTGCTTTATGCTCCTGCAGTGAGTTCTTTGAGATAATGACTCACTGTGTCAGGAGTGGGGTACCTAAGGCCCGAGATCAGATGCAGCCCACACTGGTGAGGGGTGGGTTTTTGTTTGTTTCTCACTTATGTGCAGCCCCCGACTGATTTTTCTGTGGGTCAGTGGCCCCCAACACAAGAAAGGTTCTCCACCCCTTCTCCATGTCTTGTCCTGTTCCAGGCCTCTTGACCTCTACTGGCTGCTGAGCAGCCGCAGCTTGCTCACAACTGCAGCAGAAGCCTGGTTCAGCGCACCTGCATGGACTGTTCCAAGAGGAAGTGTTTCCGTGATGAACATACGTTCATACTGGACAGGGCCAACAAGAATGTCGAGTGCCAAAGACTGAGGAACTCCAGATTTGAGGAAAGACCTGATGAAGGGAAAGGCTTAGGCTGGCTGCACAGCTTGAAGACAGGGTTTCAGTGTAGTAGGAGGAGTTTTGCAGTTGTTTTGCAGTTCCCGGAAAAGGAATTGTGGCTACAGGAGAAGGAAAGAGCTGTGCAGAGAGCTGTTGGAGTGACTCATATTACTGAAGGCTTTGGTGGGTCAGAAAACACTCCCAGCATGTTCACCACCACCGCTTGGAAGCTCTGCCTTTTACCTGACACAGATGAAAGCACAAGAAAAAGAGCTTCCTCTATACCGCTGGCTCAGGTAGCTGGGTGCTCACTGACCTAACCATTGCATTGGCAAGCTGTGCAACCTTTCTGTAATGTAAGGGTGGGCAATAGAGTTTTCCCATAGAGGCTCTTGGTAACAGGCTCAAGTGGCCACATTTTTGGGTGGGCGCTAAGAAGTCTGGGATATAGTTGATATGATTCCAGTCTGCGTGCTGCAGCATGGATGCCAGTACCTCAAGACTGAGCCTGGGTTAGAAGATTCTTAACCTATGGTTAACAACAGTGTAGCTGCTCTAGTCCTGGGTTCTCTAGCCCAAGTTTAGCTGACATGAATCCTACTAATCTTGGGATTACATTTCTGTGTAGACACACTCATTGAATTCACTTGAAAAACAATATTTTTTACTTCAATTTTTGGTTTTTCATTAAAAATATATTTTTGATAAAAATAATTTTAAAAGTCACGTGGGAAAACCTGTTGTTTTTTAAATAATCTCCACTGCTTAAGTATGGTCTATGACCCTCTACCATCTTCTTATTCCCTTAGTAGGTATAGATTGTGCAGGTTGAGAAGGGTGATGTGTGGGGTTCTCTTGATATGCAGGTTACGCTTCCCTGTAGAGTGGAAAGGGGGAAGTAATACACCAGTTTCCAGGTAACTTATGTGTTGGGTCCCTTCTCATGCAGTTTATTTCTGATGCTTAAAGGGTTTTCCAGGCTGCAAATTTTAGATTGTTTCCATTTAGAAGACTTCTGCAATGTTCTTGTAAAAGGCTGTGATGGTCTGTTGTGCATAGACTAATTAATACACATTTGCAAATGACGATATAGCTATTTTGGGGTGACCAATATTCAGTTTGCTTAGTAGAGCCCATTTACAGTTGATGTATATTTCAGTAGTTAATGTCATTATTTTGATAGGTAATATAGTGTGAGGACTCCAAGAAAAGTGCCCCAAATAAAGCCAGAATTTGCTTAAGGAACAGCAGGGGGACCAGATTTGTCTATTTCAAAACGTGGTATAGTTTGGATTAAGTTAGCATGTTGAGCTCCTGATGGTGTTTCCACAATATATGGAATCTATTTTCTCATTAAACATTTCTCCAAATTGTGCAATACAATCTAGAAAACAAGAAGTAA
The DNA here is from genome assembly GCF_049634645.1 of Pelodiscus sinensis. Classification (NCBI taxonomy): domain Eukaryota; kingdom Metazoa; phylum Chordata; order Testudines; family Trionychidae; genus Pelodiscus; species Pelodiscus sinensis. The sequence goes on from NC_134711.1 coordinate 264,846,234, forward strand.
CCCCCAGTTTCTGGTGGCAGAATCTTATAACCTCCATAGTCTGGAAGACATTTGAACTGAAGGGCACCCTGTAAAAGGGACAGAATGAGATGACTCTAAAGTAACATTGATCAGTACAGGCAGAATTTTATTACAAGTGTCAATTAGATTGAAAAGTGTTATAAAAAAGATCATTTGCATAGCTGTAGGGGACAAGGAGAAACATTATTTGGAAATCTTCTTTGCTGATTGTTTAATGGTCCTTTAAGGGGGTTAGAGAGGTAATATTCCTTCCTTCAAGCGCATGGGAGAAGGTAGACACTTTCTGACTAGTTTTGAATTAAAGCTCAAGAATGAGATGTGTGCGGTTAGTTAAGAAAAGGAAGAGCTTTGTTATGCACCAAAGTGTTCAGTGAAGCATCAAATTTACCATAGCAGAGAAGACTATTGACTTTATGTATCCTGCTGTTACCTGATCCTGATACCTCAGAGAAAGTTAAAAACTAGCAATGAGAGCTGGTTGAAATTTTCTTTGACACAATTTTTCTTAGAAAAACAGTTTTGACAACAGCCACTTTTTTCAATGAAAACCTTCATGGTCATTGAAATAACAAAAGAAAAACTTCATTCAAAAAGGTGAAGAGGGGGCAGGATTCCACCTCATTCCTTGCAAAATGGAGGATACCTCATATTCTAAAATAATGGTTTCAGATAAAAAAAAAGTCACTGAGAAATTTAATTTAGAATTTTGTCTTTAGAAAAAGTGTGAGACCACACCTTATAGGGTATTTTGAAATTTTTTGGGGTAGGTGGTGGTATAAGAGAATCAATCGAATCTATACCTCCAATTTTTTATCTGGAATCCTATGGTGCACGCATAGATCTGTTTTCTGATGAGTGTATGAAGGCATTCTTGGCCATTACAGTCATTTGTTTATGGCCATAAGCATTTTTGTTTTAAATTTCCTTCTGGAAAAATCCTACAAAATTGAATAGGGATGAAACCAGTAGGATTTATCCCAAAGAACTATGAAATATAGTAGGGAAAGTTATTCTGCTTACAGGTAGATTTTAAGCTTTCTATAGAATTTAGCATAGGATGCAGGGGTAGTAGGAAAATCCCTGCAGACATTGAGTGATTTATCATCTAGAAACTTTCTAAAAGGGTGGACAATTACAAATGGTAGAGAAGTATGAAGTCTGACATAGCAGAATGGAAATGATGGAAAAGGCGGAGTTACTGGAACAGTTATTAATAAAGTCGTCTTTTTCCATTTTGGACCAATTTTAGATCTTTTTCTACATACGTTAAGCTGTGGGCCTCGGTAAGCCATTGGCAGAGAGAGTGGAACCTGTGTCAGCATGAAAGGGGGGTCAACGTATACATTTGCTACTAGGTGTCAGCTTTAAAATCTAACAAACTACGATTGTCAGTATATAATAGACTCCATTACGATTCTTTTCAGGTCAACTTTTAATTTGAACAACATTTCTTCCATCAGGACACTTGCTTATTCTTCACCAACCAACAATTTATTAATTTGCTCAGAACTACATTAATATATAGTCAGCATTTCACCACTCAAATGTAGGCACAATGAATAGTATCTACTATACATACACTATAGCCTTGCATGCAGTTATCATTGACCTAGAGTTGAAGCTCAGTACTTATATCAAGAACAATGAAAATTACTACACGTTTTTATTGCATTTACTCATGATCAGTGATTCCCATGCTTTAGTATCTAGCACATTTATGGAACTTCCCAGGATGAACTAGTTGGTAAGGCCTTCTGAAGAGTGTGGTTACGTGTCTTTCACTAGATTGGTCCGAAAGTGTCAGGTTTGGAATATTGAAAGCAATTGCTTAAAACAATTGTTTCCAATCTCTGAAGCCAATTGATTGGAAGTATAAAGGAATTAAAATTGAAATGATGGCTGTGTGAGGTATCACTGGAGAAGGCATAGTCAGGAAGATAACTGACCATTGTTTGTTAATGAATAGAAAGAGAAATACGGTCTCTGAAATGAAATCTCACCTCTACTACTTACTCTCTGATCCCTGGGATGGTGAAGAGACCTTTTCCACACTGCTGGTCTGGGGGTCCGTTGCACTCACAGTTCTGCAGCATCTTGTTTCAGGTTCAGTCATCTCTGCAGGGAGCATGGTGACCTCAGTTTCCAGCTGCCCTAATTGCAGAGCTCGTTGGAGGGGGCCACCCTCTGGTTCATTCATTCTGTAAACATGCCAGGCCAGTGCTCAGATTTCAACGTTTAGTTTCTCTGATGCTTCCATTGGTATCCAGTAGATGGCAAGGGCGCATAATGAAGGTCTTTAATGCTTCCCTTATCGGAGGCATTTTAAGTTTGGCTATGTCTATACTACAAAGAAAAGTCGGAAAAAGATACGCAAATTGTGAACCACAATTTGTGTATCTTTTTTCTGCTTTTCTTCCGAAAGAGGCTTTTCTGTCATTTGGCCCATCTACTTGGGGCCAAATTGTCGGGGAAAAAACCCTTCTTTTGGAACATCCCTTCTTCCTCGTAGTCTGAGGTTTACAGGGATGCTGGAAAATGCATCTGCTTTTCTGAATTTTTTTTTTTTTTTGGAAAAGCAGACATATTCCTTGGACATAGCAGAGCTTCTCTGGGGTACCTCTTGTATCCTGGAAAAACTCTGCAGTGTAGACATAACCCTTCTTTCATCAAAAGGATTGTACTTCATTATTAGCCCCAACTATCAGTTAATATCCTCCTTTTAAAGTAATTTCTCTTAATATCCCAAAGTTTTACCTTGGTTTATGTGTTAATATTTCTTCTTCTTTGTGCTAGACAATTCCTATTACTTCTAGAGTGCATTGGTGGTTAGAGGGGGAGGGGGAGCTGCTGGGAGGCTTGAAAGGAGAGGTGGGCATGAGAAAGGCGGGGATAGAGCAAGGCATGTGTGAGGGCACGGGCATGCGGGGAATGGGGGCAGAGGGTGGTGAGGGGATGGGCATCAGGGAAAAAGGGGGCAAGGGCAGTGAGGGAAGGGGGAGGCAGCAGGAGGGTGCAGGGGTAAGGGAAGGTTCAGGTTCCAGAGGATTCTGGGGTGAAGCAGAAAGGCAGACACCTGCAGGGGAGGGGCCAGGGCAGGTGTGTAGAGGGAGGTGTTAGGAGAGGGGATGAGGAGGAGGGGTAGCTCACATGATCAGAGTGGGGCTACTGGAAGATTGGGTACAGGGGGAGTGAAGGACTAGTGGAGGGGGCAGGTCTCAGGAAGGCTGAGGGCAGTGAGAAGGGCAGGAGTCAAGACAGCAAAGGAGGGTGAGAAGTTGGGGGGCAGGGGGCACCAGGGGAGCTGATCGAGCAAGGGGAGGAGACATGGCAGCAGAGGGAAAAGGTAGAGGTTTATGAGATATTTATTAATAACGTGGGTGCCACAGTGGCACATGCAAACAAGCCACATGAACTCAGTACTGGTGTACAACACAAAATTCATTCTGCTCATGGGAGGAAACTCTTAGAGGGAACACTTCTCCCAGCCCCTCTGCCCCTAAGTTAATGTCACACACATTGGGGTAATGCAACTGCAGGATAGTTGCATGATGGGAGTTTGGGGGGGGGGCAAACTAATCCCTATTGGTAAGAGGATGTTGGGAAAAATCCTTAGAGGAAGGGTCACATGACACCTTTTACTTCTGGTAATGTGTCCATCTTTCCAGGAGAGTATTACCTCCAGAGGTGTGGCCAATGGGGGGCAGGAGGCATGGTTAACATGGTCAGGGGTGTGGCTAATGGGGGGGTCAAAGTACGTTTAAAAAAATTATTTGGGTGTACACCCTAATGAAATGACCTGCACATGCCTATGAGGCATACATAAGCAAAGTGACTCTGTGGGTGCTCCAGCCCAGAGCACACATGGAAAACAATTAGTGGGTGCTTGGTACCCACTGACAGCTAGCTCCCCCTCTCCTTCCCAGTGCCTCCCACTCACCAGCAGCCTAGAAAATCAGCTCCTCTCGCCCTTCCTTCCAGTGCCTCCCACCTGCTGCCCACAAGGATTAGCTGTTCCACGGCATACAGGAGGTGCACAGAGGGACAAGGAAGAGTGACGAGAGGAGGTGCTCTGGGAGGAAGGCAGAATTGGGTGAGAAACAGGAATGCCATTGGGGAGGGAGCTAGAGGGTTATGTAGCTCTCCTGAAGTTTGAACCCTGGAAATTCATTCTTGAAGTCTGCTTAAAGCACATTCCCCAGACACAGGTCTTACCTGTCACAGGGCTTGTGCTGCCTCCAGCTTTGCCTTTAGTACAGGGAGCTTGTTTATAAGCAAAGGGAGGCAGGGTAATTAAGATAACAAAAGGCTGGTCATTCAGATAACTGAAGGATCATTAGATGATCCTGAAAACATTGCCACTTAAAAGATAGGAAACAAAGGGTAGGAATAAATAGTGGTGTGTTCCAGGTGTATGTATAGGGACCTATTGATAAATAACAAGGAGTCCAGTGGTACTTAAGACTAAAACTTTCATAAGGTAAAACTTAATTCCTCAGATGCTGAGCAGAAAATAAAAAAAAAAATACAGAGATGGGACTCTGACAACAGTACTAATTAACTCAGAATGGATGTGTCTCATCTCCTATAGTGGTGAGAAGTCTGAAGGGTAGACGTGTTTGTCTGTAACTTTAAAAATGAATAGTCCTGTGGCAACTTAAACTACGTTTACACTGCACCTTCATTCAAAATAAGATACGCAATTTGAGCTTATTTCATCCTTATTTTGAAATAACTTATTTCGTAATTTTGCACTGACTACACAGTGCCAAATTTCAAAACAACCCGCTATTCCAAAACATACCTTACTCCTTGTGGAATGAAGTTTACAGGGATATTCGAATAGTGATCCCGAAATAACGGGCTTGCTGTGAAGGTGCAGGATAGCTATTTTGGGATATCCCAAAATAGCATTGCAGTATAGACGTAGCCTTAGAGACTAATAAAAAAAAGTAGTGTCATGACCTTTCGTGGGTAAAACCCACTTCATCAGATGAATTGGAGTGGAATAACAGAACCAAGATATTTATAAGGACAGGGGGAGAAGATCCGGGGGAAGTACCTATCAATTGTAGAACTGGTGCTTATATTGGTTCTGTTATTTCCACTCCAGCTCATCTGATAAAGTGTGTTTTACCCACAAAAGCTCATGACATTACATATTTCTGGGGTTCTTAGCAAAAACAAAACAAAAAACAAAAAACAAAACCCTCAAAAAACAAAAAGAAAAAAATGGAAAAATTAGTTGAAGAAGCAGCTATGCAGTAAGCTTTATTGTCTTGCCTGCTTTCACTAAAACCTCCGGTGACATTGGGCCCTCTTTGTTCTAAACCCGAGAGATGCCCTGATTCAACTGAGCCAGAGAGAGACTAAGACGGTATCATCACCTTCACCTGAGTCCCAACTCCCACCACAGATGTGAGATTTTATCAGACCCCCTTTCCTCATGGGTACGTCTACATTAACACATCTACACACAAAATGCATTTCGAAATAGCACTTTTCTATTTCGAAATAGTGCATCCACACTGATTGGATGCTGAATTGCATTTAAGGCCAGCTGAAACCAGTTCCAGTCGGGCATCAGGTCAGTAGTTACTTTGTGGGGCTGCTGCCTGAGGCTATCTGAGGCTTGTGCTTAAAGGGACCCCCCTGGAGAGCCGGTTCTCAGGTTTCCCTGCTTGCTTGCCTACCTTGCTGAGGGACAACAAAGCATTTTTGTCTCTGCCTGCTTTGGTTGCCCTGCCTCGGGACACCTCAGCACTCAGCACCATGGAGCCAGAGCTACACCTGGGCACTCTGGTTCTCATTTTGGATGTCTTGCTGCAAGCCTGGCAGCAATTGCTGGAGTCTGCCTCGCAGCATCTGCTGCAGCCCAAACCCCAGGCCCTCTTCTGGACCCTCCTAGGGGCTGTGGAGGAGCAGCAGCAGTGCCTGGACACCAGTGGGCCCCACTGCATCTGGCGCCTGGACACCAGCAAGGACTGGTAGGACCACATTGTCCTGGAGCGCTGGGGAGACCAACAATGGACCCAGAACTTCAGGATGAAGAAGGACACCTTCCTTTAGCTCTGTGAGTGGCTCGCCCCTGCTTTGCGACGACGGAACACGCACATAAGGCCCGCCATTCCCTTCCACAAGTGTGTGGCCTTCGCCCTATGGAAGCTCTCCATGCCGGAAAGCAACCGATCCGTGGGGAACCAATTTGGCATAAGGAGATCCGCCATCAGAGCAGTGCTCATGCAGGTATGGCAGTCTCTAGACACTGTGCCTGGGGGGGTGTGGGGCAAGGAGGGGATGAGCTGCCCCAGGGAAAAGGGGGGAGGTGGTGCAAGTCCCCTCCCCAAGAGGGTTTGTTCTGTCCCAGCCACACTACAGACTGCCCGCGGTGGCCAGGATTGCAAGGGGGGTTGCTCCTGGGGAGAGGGTGCAGGGCAGTGGTGGGGAAGGAGCACTGTCAGCCACCCTGGCACCCCAGTGACTCTTGATTTTGAGCGTCTCTCTGCAAGTGGTCAAGGCCATCAACAGAGAGCTGCTCCGCAGAGTCATCTGCCTCACTGATGTGGACGTGGTCATCAAAAGCTTTGGTGTCCTGGGCTTCCCCAACTGCGGGGGGCAATTGACAGGACACACATCCCCATGCATGCCCCGGACCACCAGGTCTCCCTCTACATAAACCAGAAGGGATACTTCTCAGTCACCCTACAGGCTGTGTCTGACCACTGGGGCCGCTTCCTGGACATTAATGTGGGCTGGTCCAGCAAAGCACATGACGCGTGGGTGTACCGCAACTCCTCCGTGTGCCAGAGGCTGCACGCCGGGACTTTCTTCCTTGACCACCACATCAGGGTCAGGGACGTGGACATGCCTGTGTGCCTGGTCGGGGATGTGGGGGATGTGGCCTACAACCCTGGCTCATGAAGCCCTACACGGAATACCTCTACCACTCCCAGCAGGCCTTTAATGCCAGGCTCAGCAGGGCCTGCTTTGTGGTGGAAGGTGCCTTCGGCCGGCTGAAGGCCCAATTTAGATGCCTCTTTGCCCGCCTGGACGTCTCTGAGAGGAATATTCCTCATGTGGTGGCAGCGTGCTGTGTGCTGCACAATTTGCGTGAAAGGAAGGGGGAGGCTTTTCTGCCAGGCTGGATGGCAGAGGCTGACCACTTGGCTGGCCTGTACGTGCAGCCCCGCATGGCTGCCAGCTGGGAGGCCCATCAGGGGGCTGTCGGTATCCGGGAGGCCCTGCGGGAAAGCTTCCAGACGGAGGAGTGAAGTCTCCCTGGTGTGTCCCACTGGGGCCTTGTGCCTTATTCCACTCTCACGTCCTTCCATTTTCCCCTCCCTAATTCTCTTTCCTGATGTAAAATAAAAACACATGTGTTGCCAAAAACAAACTCTCTTTATTGAACATAACTGGGGTGGGGAGGGAATGAGGGCGGGAGAGGGGAGGCAAGCGGGTGGGAAAGGGGAGGGGTAAACCTGGGAGGAGGGAGCTGGAAGGGAGAGGCAAGGGGAGGAAGGGGGAGGGGAAGCTCAGGATTGGGGGTCTTGCTGGTCCACCTGTCTCCCAGCACTGCGGGTGCAGGGGCCTCAGCATCCCCAGGGAGGAGCAGGTATGGAAGGTGGGGCGTGTGGGGAGGAAGAGGCGGGACGGGGAGCAGGAGTGGGAGGAGGAGCGATAGCTGGGGCGGCAACAGGGGCTGGAGCAGCAAGAGGCACCAATCTCTGCACCAGGGTCTGCAGGTGGTCGCAGATGGCACGGCCCTGGGCAAGGAGCTTCCACCAGCTCTCCCGCTGCAGCTTCAGGTCTTCATGCACCCAGTGCTCCAGGATGCAGACCTGCCTTCACGGGATCCCCAGGTGCTGCCGCTGGTACTCCTCCTGGTTCCGGGTCACCCTGCTGGCCCGGATGCGGGAGGATGTCCTGGGCGGGGTGGTGAGCCCTGCACTCGCAGCTGTTGCAGCTGTGGAGAAGCAAGAGAAGTGGTCAGCAATGCCCACATGTGCGGTCCCTGGTCTCCTTCTCCCCCCACCCCCACATAAGGGGACAGTGATGGCACTCACATATCACGGAGGCCTCGGACGACACTGGTGATATGGCTGCTGTGATGCCTCAGGGGTCCTGGGTGAGTGCCACGCTCCCTCCAGTCTCCTGTGACTCCTGGCCATCATCGTCGTCCTCCTCCTCCTCCTCCTCTATGCCCTAGTCAGGACCCTCTGCCCCAAGGTCAATGACCACCTAGGGGGCACGGACTGTCTGCCCCCCCAGGATACGGTCCAGGGAATCATAATAGGGACACAGGTCTGGGTCAGCCCCTGTTTGGGAGCTGGCCCCTGTGTCCCTGGCATAGGCCTGCCGCAGCTCCTTTATTTTCATGCGCACCTGCTCCTGGGTGCACATGTGGTCTTTGGTGGCCAGGCTGGCAGCCATCTGCCCATAGATGGCCACGTTCCTCTGTCTAGTGTGGAGATCATGGACATTGGAGGCCTCCCTCCAAATCTGAATGAGTTCCATGATCTCCGCCCTGGACCAGGAAAGTGCCCGCCTTTTGCAGACACTGGCAGGCTCCTGGGAGCTGCCAGACTGCTCCTGGGGAGTGGTGGAGGTCTAGGTGCCAGTGGGTTGCTGGGCTCATGCTGGGCCAGGAGCAGCGACTGCTGGATCTGTGCTGGCAGGCTTGCAGCTGGCACAGGCACTGTGGCAAGAGTCTACCCCTTTAAGGGCTCCAGGGCTGGGGGGGAGGGGAGGAGAGCAGGTTTCCTGGTTTGGCTCAGAGTGGCCAGCAGGGCACCTAGGAAGGACTGGAAGCCCCCTATTTCGAAATAAGTGTCTAAACAGCGCTTATTTTGAATTTGCGATTTCAAATTTGGCATTATTCCTTGTGGAATGAGGTTTACCAAATTCTAAATAAGTGCTCTGCTATTTCAAATTAATTTTGAAATAGCGGTTTGGCTGTGTAGATGCTAGTAAAGTTATTTAGAAATAACTTTGCTGTGTAGACATACCCCATGTGTCCTTTTCTGTCTCAACCTTATTTCTTTTGATTCCATGTCTCCTTTTGCCTTCTGTTTCATAATGGTCTGGCTGAGCCAGTGACCCTGTATGTGTTATGACACTCTTACAGGCCTGTGGCTAGAAAGGCAGCTAAATGCAACACCCTAAACAGCCCAATGGGTACAAGTGTGCTACGTCCCTAAGTGGCTTGTTAAAACCTGTATGCTGGGCATGTATTTTTCCAGCAGTGAGGTTGTGAGTAAAGGTCAGCACTGGACACAGAAGCTACATTTTCTATCTTTGTCTTTTTTTGTCCTCCTAGCAAAGGGCTTTGATTTTAACAGGAATAATGACAACTCCAACCCATGTCAACTAATTTCTTTGTTCTCCAAAAAAAAGAGTGATTAAGAGCATGTCTAAACTGCCCATCAGTTTTGTCATGATCATGAGGGTTAGCCAGCAGCCTGGAAACTAAGGGGTCAACCTTACCTAAGTCATGTAGATTCAGACAATAGGAAGGTAGATAGGAATTTCAAACTAGGAAAAAGGAATTTTTGGGTTTCCCTCCTTTGTCCTGAGAGTTTTCTCTCCAGCTACTGAGGGAGTCAGACAGAATATCTCCCTCCAAGAATAGACTCTTCACTCTTCTGTAAGTAGGGTAAAGTTTAGATAAATTCGTTAGGTTTTATTGTTTTATGGTTTGGGAAATGGGTTCTGATGTCTGTGTATTTAAAATGGGTATGGATCTCCTTTACAGCTAAGTTTGGGCCCATGGTGGAATTCCCCGTGAGTATATTACTTTGTGACATTACCGTCCAGTCATTATGCTTGCAACAGGAATATTGTGGTGATGATAAAAGTTCTTTCTCTTTTCTTTTTCTTAACCTGGTATTGGTTAATTTTTGTGTCCTGGTTTGTACTTTAGAGGTGAGATTTCCCAAGTGATGTCTCCCCTCATTTTCTTATCATTACTTGGGTGGTGGCAACGGAGTTTTTATCCCCAAAATCTAGGTTAAGATTTTGAGGGAAAGGTTTTACCAAAGCCTGGAAGATAAGGTTTTGGGGTACTTTTGTGGGCCCCCACTTCTGCATTTATCGTGCCAGAGTGGAGAAGGAGCCTTGACAAGTTCAGAATCTGGAGTGTGAATAGCAGTGCATACCCAAGTGTGGTTCTGTTACTTTCCCATAGGGACATTATGGGCACAAACTTATACAGGCAGTCCCCGACGTACGCGGATCCGACTTATGTCAGATCCACAGTTATGAATTGGGCTTTTCTCGCCCCGGAGGACATGGACTGCGGGACCTCATGGTCCCGCCGCCTGTGTACTCCGGGGCGAGAAAAGCTGCTCCGTATCTCCCTGGTCTGCAGACCAGGAAGACGCGGAGCAAAGCCACGGAGGGGCTCGGGCAGCCGGGCAGCCCAGGCGCACCTGGGCTGTCCTGCTGCCGGCTTCCCCGGAGGCTTTGCAAAGCCGCGGAGGGGCTGGGGCTGCTGGGAAGCCCAGGCGCGCCTGGGCTGTCCCGCTGCCGGCTTCCCCCGAGTGCCTGGGCTTCCCGGCTTTGCAAAGCCTCGGGGGAAGCCGGCAGCAGGACAGCCCAGGCACGCCTGGGCTGCACCGCAGCCCCAGCCCCTCCGCGGCTTTGCAAAGCCTCGGGGGAAGCCGGCAGCGGGACAGCTCAGGCGCGCCTGGGCTGCCCGGCTGCCCGAGCCCCTCCGCCGCTTTGCTCCTCGTCTTCCTGGAGACCCCCCAGCAGACTAGGGAGACACGGAGCAAAGCTGGGGAGGATGCGGGTGGGACCGCGACGCATCTCCGCGGTCCCGCCGTCCGGGTTTCCCTGGTCTGCTGGGGGGCGCAGCTAGTGCTCCCCCCAGCAGACCAGGCTTTTCTTGCCTGGGGTAGAGCAGCTGGGGCTGCTGGGTTGGTTCTGCAGCGCCGCTCCTCGGCGCTACTGGACCAACCAGGCAGCACCCCAGCTGCTCTTCCCCAGGTGTCCCCAAGTCAGCCGCTGCTTAAACTGACCAGCGGCTGACTACAGGAAGCCCGAGGCAGAGTTGCTCTGCCCCGGGCTTCCTGGAATCAGCTGCTGATCAGTTTCAGCAGCGCCTGACTTGGGGACACCTGGGACAGAGCAGCTGGGGTGCTGCCCGGTTGGTCCCCGCAGCGCCGCCCCTGCGGGGACCTACCCGGCAGCGCCCCAGCTGCTCTGTCCTAGGCGTCCAGATTCAGCTGCTGTTGAAACTGATCAGCGGCTGATTCCAGGCAGCCCAGGGCAGAGCAACTCTGCCTCGGGCTTCCTGTAGTCAGCCGCTGGTCAGTTTCAGCAGCGGCTGAATCTGGAGGCCAGTTCCGACTTACATACAAATTCAACTTAAGAACAAACCTACAGTCCCTATCTTGTACGTAAGCCGGGGACTGCCTGTATGTATCTAGTAAGACATAGTGCAAGCTAGGGATCTTAAAGTCCTCACCCACAACAACCACATGAGAGAGTTGCAACAGAACACTTTGGGTTCCTCTTGCAATTCAAACCCCCATAGTCTAAATATGGGGCAGGTTAGACATGCCCTTAGAGACTGTTAAAAAGGCTTTTTTTCCCTTTTGAAAGCTCTCTACTACTAGAAAGAAAGGTAACAAGGATTATTATTGAAATAAAAACCTTATTTAATATTTTACATGTCAAATGCTTTAACTGTTTTTCCTTCTTTTCTGTATCTTCAATAAAAGATTAAAAGGATTTTTGGTGTGTTTACCATGATATTGAGCAGGCTGAGGTCTCTGTATATCAACCCCTGAATGTTGTTTAAAACTGCTTTATGTTGAACAGTGTCTGGGTTATCTTAGCAGTTTTAACTATATTCCATCAAAACTAATATAACAATTTTGTATTTCTTGCACTGGAGTAAACAAACATACATATCTTTTCTACAGCTAGCTAGTCCTATTTTACTAATTGTGGTCCCTAAAATCAGTTGAGTAGTCCTCATGAAGCCTTGAAGGAAGAGGTGGGTTTTATATCAGAAGTTTCCTAAAGTACAAGAATGTTCTGATATGGGGTTTTAGTTCAGGTCCATTCCTATAACTATGGCAGTAGGGGCTGAATGAGCTCTCTCTGATACCTAGTGATGAGCTGAGGCTGAGGAAGAGGACTTCAGGTGCTAACCTTGTTTGCATGGATGCAGCCTTCCTGGTGCTCAGCATAATGAGGCTGCTTTGACCAAATGAGCACTTTTGGCTGGGGTTATCCCTAGTCTGTTTGTTATTGGAGAAGGGTTATCAAAGGGTTGTTACCCATGTTGTATGCAGGCAGAACTGCTGTTGGCAAATGATTCTGATTGAAGGATTCGCCCTCAACTAAATTACACTCACTAGGCAGGGGACAGGGGTGCCAAAGCTCACTGGTGTTGAGAAAGGGCGGGGAAAGGTAGTTGTACCTGGTGGTGTGGGCCCTGTCCAAGATACCATTTGACCTTCCCTCTCTCCAATGTTTAATAAAAAAGGCAACTGAGGCTACATCTACACTGCACAGTTATTTCAGAATAAGCTATTCTGGAATAGTTATTCTGAAATAGCTTATTTTGAAATAGAATGTCTACACTGCAGGGAATCCTCAAAATTAGTCCGAGGCAGGCTTCCCTAATGTAGATGTGCTATTTCGATGTAAAGCCCCAGGAAGCACCAGGGAGGAATAACTCAGAATGGCTATTTTGAAATAGCAGAAATGGAGCATCTACACATGCCTTATTTCGAAATAGCTATTTTGGAATAGGCATTATTCTTTGTAGAATGAGATTTACAGAAGTTGGAATAAGCTGTCCGTTATTTCAAAATAATGGAATGGCTATGTAGACGTTCGCATACTTATTTCGGAATAACGGCCATTATTCGGAAATAACTTTTCTGTGTAGACACACCCTCTGAGACTCAACTGAGAGCCTAGTTGTCCATGTAGCTGAAATCCCTGATAAACAAGCCTAGGCATTAGCCCTGCTTCGGGATAGTGTCTCATGGAAGAAAATGCTCAATTTGCATTAGTAGTGAGCCTCCCACTGACATCTGAAATCTCTAAGGACAGTGATATGTGGTAGGACCTCAAGACATTCCACAAACTGCAGAGTGGTGCAGCCAGCAGAGAGAGGGGTGAGTGGCTAGCAGGGCAGTGGGTAGAGTGGAGCAAAGAGCAGTGGTATAGAGAGAAAGGCAGCTGATGCTAAAAACAGGGCATGGACACAGAGCCTGGTGCTTACACAGATTCACAGATTCTGAACTCTGGGTTTTCACCAACCAAGGACAACTGTGAGCAGGGTTTGGTGGAGGGAGAAAGGAAGGGCATATTAAATAAACTTTGGTTGCTTGGACTTAAGGACCGGAAGCAAAAGTACATTGACTAGATGTCATGTTTATGAATCCTGCTAGTGACATTTTCCCCATAATGTGCTGTGTAATTTCCCAGGTTACTGGGTTGAGGCTCAATCCAGTTTTGTGTTGTATTGCTGAAAATGAGCTTCTAGATATTGAACCTAGCCCTGGCTGCTGCTAACTTCAACTCTCAGAAAGGCAGCAATTAAAATGAATTATCTCATGAATTTCTCTTTTTACTTTTTCATGACTCTTCAATGAACAGATCACAGATTTCTTGAGTTAATAATTTAATCTATAGAGATTGTTTTTGGCAGTTCATTGTGATTATTTGCAATTCCAAAATTCCCACTGTTGTCTAATTAGCTATATCTGATACTATTGTTTCTGTTCTCTTATTTAATGACTAAAGTAGCTAGCCAACACAGCAGCAATTACAAATGTTACACGTGAATATCCCCTTCAAAATTCATGATGTATTTTAATTACAGTGGTAATTAAATATTTTTTTCTGGTCACTGATTGGATGATCATGTAAATAACCAATACAATGCATATTGTGTAATCTTATATTCATGTAAAAATTTGCTTTTGATGAATATTTGTGTAATTGGGAATATGTATTTCATGAATCTTTGCTTGAGTGTTTTAATGCTCAAGGAAATCAAATACAAATGGGTCATGAATAAGGTTGATTTAAAATTCTCATTTGCATTTGAATGAATATTTGTAGATTTTTTTCCATTATAAGGCCTGATGATTGAGAAATCTGACTTCTGTAACTGCTTGATATGAGTTCTATTTGTCATGTAAATTTATAGTGTTTGATGTTGTATCTGTATAAATATAATACTGATTGACAAATCTGCCAAGACACAGACATCTCTGAGGAAGTCATTAACATGTGAAAAAGCAATTCTAAAGGGAGGATGTTTGTTCAGACACCACAATGGAAGGTGGTATTCTGCAATGTACTAAGTTGTGAACAGTAAATATTAAAGATGTCTTCATTTTTATGAACAAGTTTCAAGGAGTTCTCTGAAATGAGACAAATACTTGATATGCAAACTAAGAATTTAAAAGGGAGTAAGGAATAATTACTTTGATGAAATATGCTGAAATGCAAAAATAGAATTGACATTTAGATGAAAGAAATGAGAAAATGTGCAACAATACATTGAAGAAGACTTAGCACAAGGTCTTCCAAAGCCACAGAGGAGTACGCACAGAAATACACGGTGTATGGATTAGTTGAAACAATAGAAAAGAATAAAATTGTCAGACACGTAGAAGAACATAATTTGTTGGGCAAAAGTCAACATGGTTTCAGTAAAGGGAAATCATGTCTTACTAATCTATTAGAGTTCTTTGAAGGGGTCAACAAACATGGACAAGGGGGATCCAGTAGATATAGTGTACTTAGATTTCCAGAAAGCCTTTGACAAGGTCCTTCACCAAAGGTTCTTACGTAAATTAAGTTGTCATGGGATAAGAGGGAAGATCCTTTCATGGATGAGAATTGGTTAAAAGACAGGAAACAAAGGATAGGAATAAATAGTAAATTTTCAGAATGGAGAGAGGTAACTAGTGGTGTTCCCCAAGGGTTAGTCCTAGAATCAATCCTATTCAACGTATTCATAAATGTTCTGGAGAAAGGGGTAAACAGTGAGGTGGCAAAGTTTGCAGACGATACTAAACTGTTCAAGGTAGTTAAGACCAAAGGAGACTGTGAAGAACTTCAAAAAGATCTCACCAAACTAAGTGACTGGGCAACAAAATGGCAAATGAAATTTAATATGAATAAATGTAAAGTAATGTACATTGGGAAAAATAACCCCAACTATACATATAATATGATGGGCCTAATTTAGCTATAACTAATCAGGAAAGAGATCTTGGAGTCATCATGGATAGTTCTCAGAAGACGTCCACACAGTGTGTAGAGGCAGTTAAAAAAAGCAAACAGGATGTTAGGAATCATTAAAAGAGGGATAGAGAATAAGATGGAGAATATCGTATTGCCCTTATATAAATCCATGGTATGCCCACATCTGGAATACTGCATACATATGTGGGCTCATCTCAAAAAAGATATACTGGCATTAAGAAAGGTTCATAGAAGGGCAACTAAAATGATTAGGGGTTTGGAACAGATCCCATATGAAGAGAGATTAAAGAGACTGGGACTTTTCAGATTGGAAAAGAGGAGATTAAGGGGGAATATGATAGAGCAGGGGTTCCCAAACTTTTTGACACGGGGACCAGTAAATCCATTCATGAGCGTTTGGAGGACCAGTACATTCATTTGCATATTTGCATATTCATTAAACAAAATGAATATTCAAATAAGTTGTTTCTGGGCCTCCCAAAGCCCCAATGCCAGTGTTAGCAAAGCTTTTGATACAGTCTCCCACAATATTCTTGCCAGCAAGTTAAGGGAATATGGATTGGATAAATGGACTGTAAGATGAATAGAAAGCTGGCTAGATCAGGGTTTCCCAAACTTTTTACTTTAGTTGGAACCTGGTTTTTTTAGTACTGTTTTTTGCAGCCCAAAAATATTAACACACACAAAAAAAGAATGAAAAATGAATAAATTTTCAGTTTTCACTCAGATGCATCCTCCACCCAGCCTGAGCCAGGGCTTGGGGGACCCAGCGCTGCATGGGCACTCCAGGAGGTGGGAGCAGGAGCAGACTGGGGGTAGGGTAGCTGTCCAGGAGGGAGTGTGCAAGGAGGGATAGGGTTGCCAGGTGTCCGGTTTTGTACCGGACAATCTGATATTTGAGGGTTTTGTCTGAGAAACAAATTAGAAATTACCAGACATATAAAATGTCTAGTATTTTCTAATTAGGTAAGTTTTATTATAATTAGGTGTATCCGTCCTTAGCTGCGAACTGTCTGGCTGGTAGATGTGCTCATGCTGCCTGAGTGTGCCTACCTGCCAGGCAGTTCGCAACTACTCGAGTGAGGGTATGGGGGGGGGGGGCAAAATGGAATCCCCAGGCAGACTCACTCCTCTGCCAGGGTCTGCATGTGCCCAGGTCAGTCCCATTCTCTCCCCCCCACACAGACTTCTCCCAATCTCCCAGTCAAGCCCTGCTGCCCCCGTCCAGCCCTGCTTCCGGCGGCCAGTTCCCCCCACCTCCCACCAATCTCCCCCGGTCAGCTCCGCTCCCCCGATGACCCCCCCTCACCAACCCAGCTGCCCCCATCCAGCCCTGCTTCCTGTAGATGGGTCTATCGTCCTCTTCCTCCTGTTCTCCCCTGGCCAGGACCCCCGACCCCCTGTCCCACCCTGGTTCCGCCGCCTGCCCTCCCCGATTTCTGCTGGACAGCCCCACTGCCTCCAACCCTCCTTCCACCACCTGCCAGCCTGCCCCCCTCATCTCCGCGGGACAGTCCCATTGCCGCCAACCCTGCTTCTGCCGCCCACCAGCCTGGATCTCCACGGGACAGCGCCGCTGCCTCCAACCCTGCTTCCACTGCCCACCCTCCCGCCCACCTGGATCTCCATGGGACAGCCCTGCTACCCCTAATCCTGCTTCCGCCGGCCACCCAACCGCCTGCCCTGATCTTCGCGGGACAGCCCCGCTGCCCCTAACCCTTCTTCCCGGCAGCCGGTTCTCCCTTCCCCCCGCCACCACCTCCTTCCAGCCCTCCCTGCTCTGCTCCCCTACCGGCAGCCACGCTGAAGCCTGTTATTTTTTCCCCATGGCCCGGTACCGGACTGCAACCCATAGTTTGCAAAACGCTGTGATAGAGGTATATAAAATCATGAGTGGTGTGGAGAAAGTTAATAAGGAAAAGTTATTAAAGAACTAGGGGCCACCAAATGAAACTAACTAGTGTTATAAAGCAATCCTATAGGACAATGTTCATTAAAGCACCACAAGGAAAAGAGGTAAATACACTTTTCAATGTACTGAGGTATTAACAATAAATACTATGGACTTTGTTTTTCTGAAGAAGGTTTGCTGCACCGTTGTAGTCTCCTCCAGCCCTCTCTTGTTTACTCATGGCTTCTACATTCTCTGTATTCCTTCAATCTGGCATTATTAATATCCTCATACACCAGTTAGCTCCTTCCTGCCTCCTTGTTTTCTTGCACGGCTTCACCTTCAGTCCTCCTCACATGTTCCTGTTTCTCCATAGTTTCTTGTCCAGGTCCCTGCTCTAGCGTGATGACCATATTCTTTGGATGTGAGAATGTGGGGGGCACTGATATAATTATCACAGTGCAAACCCCTAATGCAGACCTGCTGCGTTAGTGTAGGCAATGTAGTTGTAGCCAGGGATGTCAGAGAGACAAGGTGAGTGTTTTCCAGAGCCAAAGAAGAGCTCTGGGTGGTTCAAAAGCTTGTTTCTCTCATCAACAGAAATTGGTCCAATCAACGATATTGCCTCACATCCTTTGTCTCTCTGCTATATTAATTTAGAGCAGTGCTATGGAATGTGACTTAATGCAATAAATTACCAGAGCAAGAAGTTTTGGTATAGACCCTATATTAAATGATGCAGCAGTTAGTAGTAGGGAGGGTAAACTGGAATTAAGGAGGGACTGAAGCAGAGGAATATGAAGGTGGCGGGTCTGAAAAGGGGAAGAACTAGGGAGAGGCAGCTGGAGAGTTAGAGAAAGAAACAAGGCCACTCCCGTTATCTTGTTACCTCTCCTTCCCTCGCCCTGGTGGGAAATGTCTGCCCCCAGCCTGTCCATGTCCCCACCCTGATCAGGCCTGAGGAATGCTGGCAAGGCAGTGCACATGGAAGATTGTCCTGCTGCTGCTCTGTAGCTAATGCAGGATTTCATTCCCAGGGGCTGTCTGACATGTTGTTGCAGCACTGGAAGTTAGGAGTCATAGGGAAGGCTGCCTAAGTTTGTAAAAACAATCTTTATTTTGGGGCCAAAAAGGATTCTACTGCAGGTTTTTAGGTCTGTCTTGATTTTTGAACTTGCCATGCCCACCTCTGTGTGTGTGTGTGGGGGGGGGGGGATGTGACAATTACAGTGTTGCTCGCTCTCCTAGATATATGTGTGCATTTCAAAGGGGCAGTCCTGGAGCTCAGGGTCAGCTGGGGACTCCCCAGCTAATCCTGGGCTCCATGCAGCTGATTCTGGGTTCTGGGGAAATGCTGTGAAGAGCCCAAGATCAGCTGCAGAGTCCCCAGCTGACCTCAGGGTCCACTGCCTCTTTGAAACACATGGAGGCAGCATTTCTAAGGGGCAGCTGCTGCAGAGCTGATCCCCAGCTCAGCTGTGAGGTGGCTGCTCCTTTGAAATGCCACCTCTGCGCATTTCAAAGGGGCAGTGGAGCATGGGGTCAACTAGGGAGTCCCCAACTGATCCTGGGCTCTGCGTTGCACTGCCCCTTTGAAGCACTACAGTGGTACTTCAAAGGGGCAGTGCAACATTAACACCTGCGATTAATGCATTAAAAAATTTAACATGTTAATCCTGGGCTGCATTAATTGCAGGCAGTAATGCATGTCAATTGACAGCGTAATGGTTTGTATTGTAAAGTAAGTTATCCTTTTATTATTTGTAGAAAGAAGATTCCTTAGAAGCTCTTTATTCAATATGCTTTCTTGTTCGTACTGGAGATTGAAAACCCTGGGAGTATGAGGTAAGTAGAGATATTAGTCTCTAAATACTGACCATACCTGTTGTTGAACTGTGAATCCACTACACCTCTATTACAATTTACTTACATAACAAAAACTGTGAGATTGATAATTGTAAAAAGTTAATATATTGTGCTTGTCTCCTTAATAAGAATGTTGGGGTTATTATTGTAGATAACTACAAAATCTTATTCTTACACTAGGACATTGATTTCTGGAGGAAAACTGCAGTCCTTACTTTATCTCAGTTAATGCTCAGAGAATGCTACCTATTCTGGACAGAATTTGCATTTGTTTGTGTTACTGGGTATCACAATTTTATGAAGGCTAAGGTACACAATAACGTATATACATGTGTTTCCCTATTTTGGGGACAGGTTGGATTTCTATTTTTGCTTCCTGCATTATGATATTTATTGTGATCATTTATATTATGCTGATATTCAGAAGACTCTTCTTAACAGGGCCTACACAGTAAATGATAACATTTATGGAAATCATAGATTTAAAATTTTATAATTAAGTACTTGATTTGAGCTCTCTTACAAAAGCTAGAAGTAATGATTCTTTGAAGTTTATCGTTCATGTTAATCCTTTTTGTACTACAAAAAGGCAAGTAACACTGTGACCAAACAAAATTAGAATCATAAATCAGATTAGCCCTTTGCTTATTTTTTTCACCAACCAACCAGTTCAATAAATCACTCTGCATGGCCTATACATTATGCTTAGTGCTTTTCTACTATCTACATCAGCACAACAGTGTGCTGTAAAATGTTATTTGATGTATGCAAAGTGAATCAATGGAAATAAAAAAAAACGGTTTTTTATTACTTCAAATGCAGCACCGTCTACAGAGTGTTTTGTTTGGAAAGAGGAAACAACATTTTAGAGAGGCCTGTACAGTAACTTTTTGAGTTTCCATCCTTCCACAAACATAATCTGTTTCTGTCTGTCCACCATTATAAGTGGGTGAGCCAACCATAGGGTGTGGAGGAGGGAGGAATAGAGATGTGATTCTTTTGGAACTAAACTAAACCCTGAGGTTTTTCTTTAAAAGTTTGCATGCTTGTTAGGGATTCTCCCATTCTGCTGATGAAGTGGAGCCCAGCTGCTTGCTGTTTTCAATCTCAGTCATTTCCCCCTTACCTTTCTATAGGAATTCTTTCTTATATGAGTTAATAATTCTTCAAGATCTTCCTGTGCTTTCCAACCCACTCCTTTACAGAATCCCATACTTCAATGCCCATGACTCATTCACACACTTGCCAAAGTACAGTAAAAAGTATGCAGTGTGGTCTAATGGTTATATCAGAGTTCCTCAACTTGTACATCAGTATCCTTCATATATTCTTTGTCAACCTTTCAAAGCACACACAAATACATGATATTAGCTTATCATTGCTACTGTAGGAACAATGCATTTTTTAAATTGTTACTTTTATAGTAAATGTAAAGGGGAGGAGGTTGTGAAAATTTGTGATTTTGAATAAGAGGTAGCCAACCTGGAAAGGCTGAGAAACATTGGGTTATAGTATAGGAAAAGGAACCAGGGAGAGATGAGTTTTATTCCTCATTCTGCCACTCACGGTGGGATCATGAGCAAATAAATTAAGCTCTGTGCTTTTGTTTTCCAAGTTGTAAAGAAGACGATTCTGCATTGCCTTATGCAGTATGGTAGATATACAGAATCTTTGCAAGTAAGGCAGGGACATGTAGAGCCTAAAGCATAGGTACACAGAATCCTAGTATATGGCTAACCCAAAGTTTGCATCTTTGCTGAAAGAGCTCCTGTCACACTTTCCCCTCCTTTTGCACCCATAGGGTATGTCTACACTACCACCCTAGTTCGAACTAGGGTGGCTAATGTAGGCATTCAAAGTTGCAAATGAAGCCCGGGATTTAAATATCCTGGGCTTCATTTGCATCTTGCTGGGTGCTGCCATTTTTAAATCCCCGTTAGTGCGGACTCTGTTCCCGCGGCTACACGTGGCACGGAGTAGGTAGTTCGAATTAGGCTCTCTAATTTGAACTACCGGTACACCTTGTTCCACGAGGAGTAACAGTAGTTCGAATTAGAGAGCCTAATTCGAACTACCTACTCCGTGCCGCGTGTAGCCACGGGCACAGAGTCCGCACTAACGGGGATTTAAAAATGGCGGCACCCAGCAAGATGCAAATGAAGCCCGGGATATTTAAATCCCGGGCTTCATTTGCAACTTTGAATGCCTACCTTAGCCACCCTAGTTCGAACTAGGGTGGCAGTGTAGACATACCCATATAGCCTTACATAATCGTCCCATAGCTGCACTACATGTCAGTGGCAGAGCTGGAACTACATCTATATCACCCGATTCCCATTCCCATGCTTCATTACTAGACCCACTGCCTACTTGAATCTGTTTCCTATGTGTTACTTTTGGGAAACCGTATTTGCCAGAGTATACACAAAAATGTCAAGTGTAAAGCCAATATGCAGCTCTGCTGAATGTCATACTCTCATGTAACACTCTTGTATTTGGTAGCCCTGCCATGGCTCCCTTTCTCTCAGAGGTAAGCAGGACGTTTGTGGCCATCCAACCACTCTTTCCCTGTTAAATACCATTTGACCTAGAAAAAGGCCATGGAGATAGACAATATGAGTTCTTGATCTCCCATTCTACAAAGAGGTTTGTTAATATTTTTGTGAAACAAGAGTCCAGTACATCCCAAAACAAGAATACCAAATTCACATAACTTTTTAAAAATATGCACGAGGATAATAAATATGAAAAAAAAGTGAGGATGTCTTTTTAGTACTTTGATATCATCTAGATTCTCAGCTACTTGACTTCTTATCTGTAGTTAGGCCAACATCAGCCTAAAAATGGCCCAAAGGCTTAGATAGTCCAATGGTTACTCCAGCACAATTTAATCTGTGACCGCTATCCCTTTGGCTTTTATAATGTCCTTATGAAAACGTAGTACATTTAAGTATGCTTAAAGTGCCACTGGCTATAATTAAAGTTCTGTCAGCCTTTCTGTTATAAATCCCTCTTTTGAGGTTTAATATCTCAGCGGTTTCAAATCCCATTGGACTAAATTTGATTCAAAAGTTGTCAGCACAAATGCAAATCTCCCCTTCTGTCCCTTCCCCCAAAATATTTTCAATTCATAAAGTTATCAAGTTATATATTCTATACAAAATATCCTTGATTGGCTAAAAACCCTAACTCCCTTGCACTCTCACGCCCCTGTCTCTCTTAAAATATAAGTGGTTTGACCTACATTTTAAATGCAGAAGCACACCTATTGAGCCTGCCTTTTCTTCTTCCAGGCTACAGATGAGCTGCAACTTCTGCAAGGAATAAAACAACTAACCCTATGTTTTATTGTCAGAAAATGGATGTACCTGGAACACAACAGAAAGCTGGCCAAACTTGAGAGTCTATCTGAAAGCTAGTGTGTTCCTCTTTTTTGTCTACACACAATAATTGTAATGCTTGAACTATTTCAGCAGAGTTAAAGCAACACAACAAATTCTCTCTCACACATCCCTCTAGTCTTGATGCAGTCATATCAGTATAAAGGTGACTTTATAGATTACTCACTTTCAGGAAGGTGAATAAAATATTCCAGTATAATATACCATTAAGTCAGTGGAACTGCATCCACACTAGAATTTACATGAATATAGATGATAAAATTACAGTCCTAACCAATACAGATTATACTAGTTTGTAAATTACCTGGGGTTTCAACTGGGATGATTACTGATTGCAAGAAGGTGGCACTATCGGGAGATAGTAGCACGACAGCTTTGCCCCCTTTCAAAGGCATTTGTACTCCTGAAATGAAGATAGGCCATAGTCTTGGGATTATAGATAGACCTTGTCTAGGGCTTTATACTCTTACCCATCACCTTAGTATCAGAGCACCTACTATTCAAATGGTGCCAGTAATAAGAAGTGCCATCTTTCATCTCCAGGTAGGAAGAAGATTGTCCCTTCTCTTGGACTGTAACTTGTCCCCATTGGTTCAAGTTGTTGCTGCATCCAGACTGAGGTTTTGCAATGAATTCTCGTTGGCTCTGGATGAGGTGATCACAAGAACTGAAGTTGGATCATTGCAGGCTGGCCAGCTAATAGGTAAGATGAAACTAAGGGGAAATGTTATTATTATGCATACCAAACTGCAATTTAATGGCCTCCTTATCATTCCAAGTTGATACAGATTCTGGCAAAGGGAAATGTCAGTGGTTTTCCTTCTTTACAAAGTGATTGTGACCATTGTTGTATGATCTGTTTCCCGGCCATTGATGAGTTGCCTCATAAAGCCCGACAGGATCCATCTTCAATCCCAAGACTATGTCCTATCTTGATTTCAGAAGTACAAATGCCCTTGAAAGAGGGGAAGGCTGCGGTGCCTACTCTATCCTCATAGTGCCACCTTATTTGCAGTCAGTAATCATCCCAGATGAAGAGGCATATAGACCTACATTCAAAAAGAGGCTGAGCACTTGCAGTCCCCCTTGCTATCATTTGTGAAGGAAGCCATAATGGCACTTTGCTGTCGTGATTTTGAGTCCATGTTTACTATTGCCCGATTTTAGGTGTTAGGGTGTGTGAAGACATGAATCAAATACTTCAGGTTTTCTTGAGAAATGTCAGCAATCTAGTAAATGTGTGCAGCATCAGCTTGAGGCATTTTCCTAGGTGTGCAATTCTAAACGTGAATCAAAATCAATGTGAAGTAGGAAAGTAATGAAAATGACATCGCAGCTCCCTTTTGTGCAGTTGAACATGGAGACACCTGGGTATTTTACAGTCAAATTTCTTATGAGAATTGATTTGCTGTGAAGTTTTAAAAATCACCAATTGATTTTAATCTGTATAACCTGGTTAGTTTTATGAATATGTATGTCTGCAAGGAGAGAAAATTCCAATGGAAAGTAGTGCCATCAATAGTAATTTAGTTTTTCATTTTTTACAACAAAGGAGATGACAAGAGAGAAATTTCTCAGTATCACTGAGAAATATTATTCAGTGTCACAAATTACATCTTTTAGATACAGAAGACCACAGAATGTCGGTTACTCTATCATAATACTAAGGAAGTGAAAGAGGACAGAAGAACAGCACTTAGCACTCACACTAAACCTTTAGAACATAAGGTAACACTGTCAAAACTTTCAGTAAAATAATTATATCTTTTGTTGATGAGTAGACATTTTAATGCTATAAACAATGATGTTCTGATAATTTGGTGGTAGGTAGGAAATCTAAATACCTGCTCATAGAGTGTCTTCTGCAGAGATAAGGGAATTTTCAGAAGCTCACATAGCTAGTGAATTGCTGGTGGTAGTAAATCACTCCACCACAAATTTTAGTCCCTCACACTGTGATTTCATACGTGTTTTGAGTAGTGTAAGCTACCATTCTGGAATGTGGTGGTGTATGATTGTAAGGGTTATTGGTGAGTGGGAACTGGTTTAAATGAGCAGAACTGAAGTTGGAATGTGGAATAGTGGTGCAGTGAGAAGAGGAAATGGGCTAAATTCGTGGCAAGGAACAGAGAGGTGAGAATTTGGTTCTCTTAGATCCCTAGAAGGCAGTTAGTACTAATATTTGTGATTACAATCTCAAATAAAAAATGCAAGCAGCACCCCCATTTGTGAAAGAAAAGTGGAAGTTCAAAGTTTTTATTTCAGTGGAAAGCCACCAGTTCAGCACGGGGCTTCATAGACACTTTGCCTATTGAGCAGTTAACTGCTGCAATACTGTTCAGTTCTGAAATCTTTTTATCATTCAGGCGTATTGCTTTACTGAATTAAATCTCCGAGTGGCTGGAGTTACAGAAAATAGGCTACATATTGTAGGCAGCCCATCTCACTCTTCCTGTTTGTGACTTGAAGTGTGTTTGTCACATAATGGAATAAAATATTTATGCAAATGCGCAGAATGTGTTAAAGCAACCATTTCTGAAATATATGAAAAGACAGGGGTTTTATTGCTGTTTTTCAGTTGAAGCGAAGGAAGCACTTCAGTTTCAGTTTTTAAATATATAATTTAAAAAGTGATAAAAATGCAGAGACCATGTAAATCCAGTTCAAATCATATAAACGAGTAACACCATGTACTAGTTTATTTGCTGTCCTGATTAATTTTCCGAATGGGCAATAATTTAATAATGCTGCTGATGTGTGTGAGAAATATACTGTACCAAACACTTGAATTTAATAAATCTTTTTAATATTGGCAAGCTCTAAGAAAGATGCATGCTGCTATTAAAGGATTTACACAATGCTAAATATTTTTAGATTGATTTCAGCAGAAGAGCTTGGAGACAACTCCTGCGAGAGTCTCAAGAGGACTATGTGTTAGCATTAGTTTTATAAAAATAAAAAAATACAACAAATGTAATATAATTTGAACATTTAATCTTGTTACCTTTTAACCTCCCTGAAATGTAAGACCTTGAATTTCCATCTTAATAAATGATGTGCAGGAGTTCTTATATAATCTAGAGCTAAGATTTTTTTCCCCTCACAATTGATTCTGTTTTAGTCACTGTGGATCTTTCTCAAAGAAATTGGTAAGAAGAAGGATTAACCTCAAACAAGGGGTCACTCATGAATGACTGTTGAAAGTGTTATTTAGTACATGAAAACTACACTGAAAATAATAATCCAAATGGAAATTATATACATCCAAGTTCTAGCCTCCTCTTTGATTCACAGAGCTATGCATTTAGCTCCCATTAGAGAAGATGAAGTATATATATGAAAATGAAATCATACTACATAATGTGAATGCTGGTAGGAGAGAAGCACTGGTGATGGTGGCAGATAATTTGTGACAGTGATATGACATGAATTGCTCTCAATTAACTGTAGCCTTTCTACTTTGTCATCATTTTCCTTATATCATATTTTCATACTAGTATGTTTGTATTTAATGGTCAAGAATATACTTCATCATTATCTCTGGTGGACAAATAATGAAGGAGGAGTTCCATGAGGAGTAACGGTAGTTCGGATTAGAGAGCCTAATCCGAACTACCTACTCCGTGCCGCGTATAGCCGCGGGCACGGAGTCCGAACTACCGGGGCTTTAAAAATGGCGGTGCCCGGCAAGATGCAAATAAAACCCAGGATATTTAAATCCCGGGCTTCATTTGCAACTTCGGTTGCCTACATTAACCACCCTAGTTCAAACTAGGGTGGTAGTGTAGACATACCCTAAGTGATGGAAAAGGATACAATTTCCAAACACTCCCTTGTCAATGAATCCCACTTTGGTTCTGAGGAGCCAAGTCACTTTGAAAGTCAATGGGACTTAGCTAAGTTCCTATTCATTTTAAAATTTTACTCAAAGTGTCTCCTGCTTGAGACTGAGATTCATCAAAGCAGTGAAACATGTGCTTAAGGACACACAGAGCTACTGAAGCCTATGGGATGTATGCATGGATTGGTTTTGAGTTCATGAGTCTGTGTTTTCTGAACGTGAAATTATCCCCATAGAGCATTATAGCAAGTGATGCTTGTGATAGAAGCTACTGCAGCAAAAACGTGGAATCTGGGATTTGGATCTTGGCAAGTAGGAGAATTGGAGTATCAGATATTTTGTTGTAAAATGTAAATGGATTTGGAAATGAATACATCTGAATGTATTCTCTGTCATAGGGTAAAATTGGAGCTTACGTGGGCCTTATGTGACACATAAGGCTCAGGTTTCAGTTTTGTTGCTGAGGGTATTCATCTTGGCCCTAATTCAGCCGTATACAGGAACCTGCACATCACCTGTGTGCTATGCATAAGAACTTAAGAATAGCCATTCTGTGTCAGACCAAAGGTCTCTCTAGCCCAGTATCCTGTCTGCTGACAGTGGCCAATGCCAGATGCCCCAGAGGGAGGGAACACAACAGGTAATCCTCACAGATCCCTTCCCTGTCACTCACTTCCAGAGAAACAGAGGCTAGGGATACCATTCCTACCCATCCTGGCTAATAGCCATTGATGGACATAACCACCATGAATCTATCTAGTTCTTTTTTGAACCCTGTTAAAGTTCTAGCCTTCACCACAACCTCTGGCAAGGAGTTCCACAGGTTGACTGTGCACAGTTGGTTTCCTTATTAACCCATATGCATACATGCTGGAATTAGCAGTTCAGGATGTGCTGCCACATCCTCTGGCTTGAAGTGATTTCTATTATGCACCAGATGTACAGTTTGGTCCAATGACTCCCATCACCCTACTATAAAAATTGTTCCAGCGCCCCTGCCCAGATGGGTCAGATGCGGAATATCAAGCTGAAGGCAGGTTGTGGAAGAGGCCATTGATCTGCCCACAATGGCCTATACAACTGGCACAAAGGGTTTTCAGAGGGGAGTGGAACATCCCCAGCTGCTCCAGATTCAGCTGCATGTTGTCCAAATTCTTCATCATTATGTGGTTTGAGTAAATTTTCCCCACCCAATCATGCTTTTGAAATGTCACTGTGCTGCCCTGAGGAGAATAGGCACTTTCTATTAAGATAGCATGAAAGAAATTCTGAGTTATGGCATGCTCTTGACCCATTCACTCAAAATGAATTAATTAAACTCAAGAGATGAGCAAAACTTTTGATGAAAACATAAAGTTGTAAAGTAAATCCAATTTACTTAGCTAATTTTGAATGAATTACTCTAGGGTGCACGGCAACTTAAATTTTCTTCCTGTGCAACTTAGCAGTTTTGTAAGATTTCTGTAGCCTTTCATTTAAGTGAGCTATTTTTGTGTGCCAATTTTTTTGTTAGAATTTTCAATATTTGCATTACATAAAAGACATGAACATGATGAAAACAGATTATAAATCATCTGTCTGACACTGTCTGTGTTGAGGTGCCAGTGTTTTATTTAATTATATGTATATTTTCAGAAGATAGCACTGAAAAAAGGGCATAGATTATAGTATCACCATCTCTCATGATTTTATCAGGCATTGACAATATTTAAAAAAAAAAGAAGGTTTCAGTCATGGGAATCATGTTGTTATGTGCGAACATTAGCTTTTTTTTTTTTCTTAAGTACGTGTCTAGCCCTTCTGATTGCAGATACAGACTTATCGGCTCAAAATCCAGAAGGCAAATAAAAAGAATCTAATATTTATTATTTTAAAACTTTCATGATTGTTAAACAAATCTTGTGATTTTGGGGGCCTCTCATGATTTTTGCAGCTGTAATTTGTCCCAATCAGTGAAAAAAAGAAGAGATCCAGAGTTTGGATGTAACATTTAGTTCCCACAAAATATGAACAGCACATACTATTACATCATTCCATCCAGCATAGAAAAATGTATTAAGCTAGTCTTAAAAAAATGACACATTATTTGTCTGTGTGCACACCATCACAGAGAAAAGGAATACAGCTTTGGGAACCATAGCACCAGCCAATTGAAAGGTGCTTTAGAAATACTTGAGATAGAGAGCCATTTATTGATTAAGATAGGATTTGTCTGGAGTTGTAACTGCATTTTTATGTAATATTTATATTCTGGTCATCTTATTGGCAGGTTTGCTGGAGAAACCAAGGATTGACTTGGAAATGGAGCATGAATTGCTGTCTTACCAATGGAGACAGTCCTTTCAGTGGTTATTCTAGAACCGTGGTCACCAACCAGTAGATCGCGAGCCACCGGTAGATCTCAGGGGCTCTAAGAGTAGCTCTTGAGCCCTCTCTGAACTGCGCACCTGCACAGTACATTTACATTAGATTTCCTCATGTAATGTAGGCAGGGCTTCAAGGAAGGGGTGGGGCAGTAGATCTTCACCTGTTCTGAGACTTAAAAAGTGATCTTGGGTGTAAAAAGGTTGGAGACCACTGTCTAGAATATATTACTGGGGAAGTCTTGGCATGTTGGTTCTAGAACGGTCACTTTGTTATCTTTCAAACATAAGTACAGCCTGGTCTACACTGCACATTTTTGTGGGCACAGCTGTGTCAGTCTGGAGTGTGATCAGGTTGATCCATGACCAAAGCAGCTGTGCTGACAAAGCTCCTGTGTAGACACAGTTATGTCAGCAAAACTGCACTTTTGTCATAATTGCTTGTGTCACTGGGTTGTGCTAGAATAAATCATAAGAGTACATGATTAATTTTGCCTTTATAAGCTGTGTCCACAATAAGAATTCTTTGTTGAAATAACTACAGTAACAAAGCGCTCTTAGAGTAGACCTAGCCTTAATGTACCAAAAATGAATACTTCCATTACGTTGCATATCTAAAATTCAGGACACAGATCTAATGGAAGTCATTGGCTCCTAATCTGGCTATGTATACTTAAAAAAATGTGGGTGTATCTTTTTGCTAGTCTATTTTAAGGTGTCAGGTAAGGGTACATGTGTTTATTATTCATAACGTCCTCCTCCCAAAATAAAAAAAAAAGCAAAGAAATGGCCTAAGGAAGAGCAAAGAGAGACGAGGGAATCACTTCTCATTTTTATAGATGGAGATTTCAAAAATATTACCTGCTTTATAATGTACCATATCATGAACCATCAATTACAATAGGCAGGAAAGTGGTATCACAGCTTAATGACTTAGCACATTATTATCTGACCTAAAGAGCTATGAAACGTGACCTCCATCAAACCCTCTCTTATTATCACTTTGTACTCCCTGATAATGTCGGATAGATTCTCTGTCTCCTTGTACAACTCACAAGGATTATTTCGTAATTTGCCAGTATAATTTGCTGCAAATCATCATTGGGCTGATGAAAGAAAACAGAATACCAGGTTCATTAAACAGTAAATAAAACCAAGTAAAAAGCCATCACAGCTAATATGAAGTGTCGTTATTAGTTTATTGTTAGGAACAAAGATTTTGAAGGGTTAGAAGTGATTGTATGGTTGAAGATTTTTTTGGGTTTTTTTGCCCTTCAATATATTTTCTTATACAGACAGAGGGAGTTTGAAATGATAATTTAGCTTAGATGTCTGGCCTTTTGGCCAATAGCTGTAAATAATATTATAACTTGTTCTAGGTTATCATATCAAATAAATTAGATTGTAAGTTGTTTTGAGAAAGGGATCGTGATTTCTTGTGTGTTTGTATAGCTCCTAGTGCCCTGATTTGGACTGAAGTCTTTGTGCCACATCTTCATTAGCAATATGGTAATTAAGTGTATTTAATTCCTTTCTCAAGCGAGACACTTAAGGACCCCACCCTGAAGGACACCTCTACACTGCAATTAGACCCCCCAAAGCAGAATTACCCAGATGTCTGCACCATAATTAAACAGACTCTTATCCCCAACCTGAGTAAGTTAGCATAGGCCAGCCGTGAGTTTTTACTGCAGTGTGGATGTACTCGAAATCCTTTCACATGCAAAGCTCCAAGGGTACGTCTACACTACAACGTTAATTCGAACTAACTTAGTTCGAATTAGTTAATTCGAACTAAGCTAATTCGAACTAACGGATCCAGACTAAAAAACTAGTTCAAATTAGAGTTTTTCTAATTCGAACTAGCATGTCCACATTAAGTGGACCCTGAACCAGGCTTAAGGATGGCCGGAAGCAGTGCCGGCAGGGCACCAGAGGAGGACTTAGAGTGTGGAGCTGCTGTCTCAGGCTAGCCGAGGGCTGTGCTTAAAGGGTCCCGACCCCCACCCCGGACAGACAGTTCTTAGGGGTGCCCCGCTTGCAAAGCAGTCCTGGCTTGGATTGTCCAGAATACCCACACTGGGCACATCACAGCACTCGGCCATCAGACCGGCTGCTCTTGCCGCAGGCTGCCATCTGGGGACACGGGGAAATTGGGGGGGCTGCATGAGAGCTTCCACCCCCAGAAGCCCGCAGAGCCAGCCCAGTCCTCCCCATTGGGGGCGCGTACCCCATTCCTCCCTCACCTCCTTCCACTTACCCTTCCCTAGCCCCTCTTCTTGATGTACAAAATAAAGGACAATTGTGTTAAAAAATGGAATCTGTCTTTATTGAACAAAACTGGGGGAGACTGGGAAAAGAAGGGAGAGGGGAAGGTGGGAGAGGGGAGGGCAACTAAAATGATCAGGGGTTGGGAACAGGTCCCATATGAAGAGAGGCTAAAGAGACTGGGACTTTTCAGTTTAGAAAAGAGGAGACGGAGGGGGGACAGGATAGAGGTCTCTAAAAGCAGGAGTTGGGTGGAGAGGGTGCATACAGAAAAGTTCTTCATTAGTTCCCATAAAGAAGGTCTAGAGGACACCAAAGGAAAGGAATGGGTAGCAGGCTTCAAACTAGTAACAGAAAGTTGTTCTTCACAAAGCAAAGAGTCAACCCGTGGAACTCCTTGCTGCAGGATGCTGTGAAGGCTAGAACTAGAACAGAGTTTAAAGGGAAGTGAGATCAAGTCATGGAGGTTGGGTCCATGGAGTGGTATTAGCCAGGGGGTAGGAGTGGTGTCCCTGCCCAAGGTTTGTGGAAGGCTGGAGATGGATGGCACGAGACAAATGGCTTGGTCACTGTCTTCGGTCCATCCCCTCCAGGGTCCCTAGGGTTGGCCACTGTCGGCAGACAGGCTACTGGGCTAGATGGACCTTTGGTCTGACCCAGTACGGCCATTGTAAGCTCAGGGCTCAGGGTCGGGAGTCTCAGTGGACCATCTTGATTTTCATGCACACCTGCTCCTTGGTGGCCAGGCTGGCAGCTCTCCTGCCCTATCCGGCCACTTTCCTGTGCCTAGTGCGGAGGTCGTGGACGAGGTCCACGATGTCCGCACTAGCCCAGGCGGGTGCCCACCTCTTGCGGTCCCGGGCAAGCTCCTGGGAGCCGCCAACCTGGTCCCGGGAAGAGGGGGAGGGGTGGGGGGCGTCGGGTGGGTGGCTCGATCCATACCAGGTGCAGGGTCTGCTGGCTGGGTGCCGGCAGGCTTGCACCTGGCACGGGCACAATAGCCAGCCCATGCCCCTTTAAGGGGTCTGGGGCCGGAAGAGGGGCAGACGAGTTTCCCTGGTGTTGGCCAGTGTGGCCACCAGGGAAACCTGGGGAGGGCTAGCCTCCCACTAATTCGAATTAAGGGGCTACACACCCCTTAATTCGAACTAGCTAGTTCAAACTAGGCTTAATCCTCGTAAAATGAGGTTTTCCTAGTTCAAACTAAGCGCTCCACTAGTTTGAATTAAATTTTAACTAACGGAGTGCTAGTGTAGCGCCTATGAAAGTTAGTTCAAACTAACGTCCGTTAGTTCGAACTAACTTTGTAGTGTAGACATACCCCAAATGATTTCAGTTGAAGTTACAAATGTAGCAAGACTGTAGGGCCAGCCCCCACATTTGCAGTCACTGCAGCACAGTTCTAAACTCCATGTGAGCTGCTGCTTCACCACAGAGTTAACTCAAGCTAGTCTTGTGTGTGTGCGCATGGCTGCATTATGGCTGCACAATGTGATGGGATTAGCAGCACAGGGTTATTGTGTTAGCAACAGGGTTGGGCTAACTTGACCTTTAGCTTGTTCTCCCAATGGAACAGCAAAACAAAGTGAAGGGGTTTTGTGTGCATGTGTGCGTGCATGTCATTTGAGTTCAGGACCAACACTTGAGTTAACTTTGTAGTGAAGACAATCTCTCAGCGTCATATAGAAGCTTAAATTGTCCTTTCTGGTTTATTAGCAGATCCACACTGGGGAGCTTAGAAACAGGGGGGAATATTAGAACCTATTCCACTGACTATGGAGCTGCACCACCTCCAGACCCTTCAGAGAGTGCACTGAAAGTAGATCTGCACTTTGAGGTTTCATCCTCCCTTTGCCCAGTGAGGCTTATGCAGGGTAACATGGTTCTGCTCTGCACACGTTATTTTACACGTCTTTCCGCTGCTGCATGACTCCCCTCATAGAAGAGGTTAGGACACAGCAGGCAGTATGGGACTGCTAAGGATCAGTATACCAGGGCATTGTGTGATATCAAGGTGGGAGACAATATGGAAGCACTTGTTCTCCCTAGGAATCCAAAAATCTGACTTCCAAGGGGAAGGAGAAAACTTGCTGCCAATCCTCCTATGCTCTGGTGCCAGAAAAATTTGGAGGAAACACTGCAAACTGGAAGTCCTGAAGTTTCCTGTGTCTTTTTGGGGTTTTCCCATGTAAGGAATGATTGAGCCCAAGATGATTCTAGACAATTGTCTTAGATAGGGGGTAGGAAATAATCGGCCAGCGGGCTGAACACAATTTTGCCAGTGTTAGCCCTGTACATCTGCAGGTACATCTGCAGGCTGCTTCAGCTCATTGACTGCAGATCATTGTTTCTGACCAATGGAGCAGCAGGAAGCAAAGTCCCAGTCCACCCTGCTTCCCACAGCTCCCATTGGCCAGGCACAGCGATGTACAACAGGAAGTACAAGCAGCCATAGCTGTGGATACTTAGGGAAATAAAGCATCTGGCAGTCCACTAGGGGCCAGTGTTGGCAAACTGCATCCAGTCTGTTGGCCACTTATTGCCCACCCGTCTTAGAGTCATTATGGTAGTTAAAATTTGTAAATGTAAAAGAGTTTTTTTGGTATAACTAAATATGAGTTACATGGACGCTTACAGAGAGGTCTGCTTAGAGTTAGCCACACAATTACAAATTCCCAGATCAGAAAAAATGATTGATTAAAATGTTTCATTGCACTGCATCTGCCCCTTGATTATTACTTCTATTGTTGTAGTCACGTACAATATCATATTTTAGAAATGCACTTTTCAGGAACAATATAAACTCTCAAAGTTTCCTGTAAACTTTGAGATTACCATCAGATAATTACCACCAGATAATTTTTCCATTACTTTGGGACAACTCCAGCAACTGTTCTTCACATACAAAGGCTCAAGCTGCTACTCACTGTGCTCACAAATAAGGATTGCTTATGGGGTAAGAGATGCAGGATCAGCACCCTGATAGATTTTTCATATGCCTGGTTCTTGGGCCGTATCTGCCTTTTTAAAGCAATCTTTATCTGTTTTCAAACTCTATCTGGAAAATAAGGCAAATAAATCCATGGTGTAAAGCACTTCTCTTTCTGCATTTCATATCCTTGCAAGAATTTGAATGGTCTTTATGGATTCAGCTGTTAATCATAAAAAGGGGAATGTGGTAATGATATTGGAGTGTGTGATGGCACATGGCTCTGTGTGCATGAATGTGTGCAAATGTGTAGTCTGTACATAGAACAAGTTAAACTGGATGCTCTGTGGAGTTTAATAGATCAATTGACACCCTTATTTGGGACAACAGTTGAAATCCTAATGAGAATAACAACCCTTGTAATTAGAAGCCTGCAAAATCTTCTAAAATAATAATTTAAAATTGTACATGTAAATGTGATTGTAATTAATTAACCTTTTTAGACTAAATCTTTCTAATTAACAAATGTAAATTGGGATTTTTTTGTAACTTTCAGAAGGACAAAAAGTGTTTCTTATGGGAACTGAAAGGAGACATGTTTCTGTCTGCAGACATATTAAACCCTTGCAGCTCATAGCTCACTGCATGCCCATGGCAATGACTAAGAGTGCTAACTGAGCAAGCAGCATCAGCTACATCAATAACATCCTGAAGAATTACTCAGTGTTTTCACATAAACCTTTATTTTTAATATGGGAGTTTCGAATTCTTGAAAGGTGCTACGTTGACAGCCCCATAGAGAAGATTCAACATGGACCCTAGGAACAAAACCAGGAGGAAATACTGCCAAGTCTACTCAGCCCTTACCTTCCCAGCTGAAATGACAAACAGTGTGAATTAAGATGATTGTGGTATTTTGGTGAAATGAACAGATTCTTTTACAACTAAACTGAATGTACCCACTCATTTCATATAGGCTACTAAATAGCTTTCACAGGTTAGTGACTTCTATTTGCTATTGATTAGGGTCAAATTAAAACACACGGGAAAGATAATTGGTTCTACTTCCCATTAACATTCCCTTGAGTTCTGGCATTCTATTCCACTTACAAGTGCACATTCTTTAATGCCACATCACCCTAGTGGCTATATGTCATATAACATAATATACATATAGATGTTACGTGTTATTCTGTAACCTTAACAAAACAACAAGTAGTCCTGTAGCACCTTAGAGACTAACAACTATATATATATATAGTATCATGAACTTTCTTGAGCAAACCCCACTTCCTCAGATAATGAAGAAAAAGGGAAATATGCCAAATTATAACAGAAAAAGAAGGGGGGGGGAAAGAAATACCTATCAATTGTAGTGCCGGTGTTAATGAGGCTGATTGAGTAGGCTGTAAGTGTCCCATACTTAGCTTTTGATGTCATTTGGGTGTTGACTATAATGGCCCATCCAGTTCATGTGTTTGCTCAAGCCATGAGATTTTGTCAAATTTGTGTCAAATTTGTTTATGAAAGCCAGTTCTGCAGTCTCTCTCTGTAGTTGGTTTCTGAAATTCCTTTACAGAGGAATGGCTACTTTTAAATTCATTAAAGAATGCCCAGGTAGATCGAAATGCTAGTGCTAATGCTACAGGCTTTGTGTATTACAGTTTCTGATATCCAACTTGTGTCCATTTAACCTTTGTCATAGAGACTATCCAGTTTGGCCACTATACATGGCAGAGGGGCATTGCTGGCACTTGATGGCATAGATCACATTAGAGGACATGCAGTTGTATGAGTCTCTGATGTTGTGGCTTTTGTGGTTAGGTCCTGTGATGGTGTCGCTTGTATAGATGTGTGGGCAGAGTTGGCAACAGGGTTTATTGCAGGGGTAGGTTCCTGGTTGGGTATGTTTGAGGTATGGTTGCTAGAAAGAATTTACTTCAGGTTAGGAGGTTGTCGGTAGGTGAGGATTGGCCTGTCTCCAAAGGCCTGTGAGAGTGAGGGGGTTATTTTCCAGGATAGGTTGTAGATTGTTAATGATGCACTGGAGGGGTTTAATTTGGGGGCTCTAGGGCTATGTCTAGACTGCAAACCTCTTTTGAAAGAGGCTTTTTCAAAAGATACTTTTGAAAAAGCTTCTTTCGAAAAAGAGCATCTAGATTACAATCAGTACTTTCGAAAAAGCAAGCTGCTTTTTCAAAAGAGAGCACCCAGGCAGTCTGGATGCTCTCTTTCGAAAAAGCACGGTTTGCATTACATAGCGCCTTTTTTTGAAAGAGCACTTTCAAAAAAAGGCATTATTCCTTGTGAAATGAGGAGTACCACCGTCGAAAGAAAAGCTGTGTTATTTCAATTTAATTTCAAAAGAACAGGGCTGTAGTCTAGACACAGGTGAAATTTTTTCGAAAAAAGGCGACCTTTTTTGAAAAAACCCTGCAGTCTAGATACAGCCTAGGTGATGACTAGTGGTGATCTGTTATTTTCCTTGTTGGACCTATTTTGAAGAAGCAGATGCCTGGGTACTCATCTGGGTACTCATCTGTTTTTTCACTTCCCCTGGTGGGTATTTAAGTTTTAAGAATGCCTGATAGAGTCGTTGTAGGCGTATGTCTTTGTCTGTGGGACTGGAGCAAATCCGGCAGTATTGTAGGGCCCTGTAAACAATTTATCATGAGATATGTCCTGGATGGAAACAGGTAAGAGTGATGGTTGGTAGACTCTATGGAGATTTCAGAAAAGTTGAAGGTAAGGCTCTCTCACATTTAAATACTCCACAGGCCTTGTTTTGGCTTTCTGAACAGTGTGATGTAAAAAGAACACATTATGCAATATTATTACATCATATTGCCAATCACTACGTTAACAACTTTTTTTGAGGTTAGCTAATTGGAGAGTGGTCGCATTAAAGAGTTAGAAATTAGTTTATAAAATAAAAGTTATAAAATTATAATTACATCTTCCACTCAGGTTTTTTTAACAACATATCCATTAGTGACATTATACTAATAATATTGCTAAATTGTGACTTTAACATTTTAAGAAATTAAATTACTGGAAGACAGGAAAAGTAAGACTGTGATATACAACTGCTGAGCTACAAATTTTAGTGCAGTGAAACAAATATTAATTGTACTGTATTTACACCTGTTATTGGTAATGAACAGCATAAAACTGTGCAGACTGCAGTTTGTTTTTATTTCCCACAATCCCTTTAGTTTGTAAGGGATGATCCTCAGTTAGTTGAGCCGTGTTTCCACTTGCTTACTAAGCACTTTTGGTCAAACGAGGGATGGCAGAGTTCCACAATTAGATCAAAAGATCAATCCTAATGTACCATTTTCTCCTCACCCTCCTGCTTTAATAAAGTGGCCACAGTTCTCCAGGGGACAACTCAAAATCCTAGTACTGATATTTCTAAATTAGCTGACTCTGTGACCTTGCTGGTAATTGCGTTAGTTTATCAATGTTCAACACAATTTATTACTCTCCAATATGTACCAAAGCATTTATCTCTCAACACTAACAATATTAAAAATCTAAACTATCTATTGAGGGACAAAGGGCCATTCAATAAGGAAAATGCATAATAAAATGGAAAATGCCATGCAATAGGCAATAGCATCTTATAAGTCTGATGACTGAAGAACATGCATGTAGCAATATTTTTAGACTCCCTTTTTAATCTCCAAAAGCATAGCTAACTTAAAGAAAATCTTCATCTTTATATATACCTAGGAATTAGCTACAGCTTTTGTACATCACTGAACTTATTACCCAAGTTCCAATGAGAAAAATGAAGACTGATAAAGCCTTATCTAAGCATTTAAAAGTCATTTGGACACATTGATCAAAACTCTCTCTGAAATTAAACATATTAAATTTAGATGGGGAAAAAGACATTAAGTTGATGGAACCCAATTTTTGTATGAAGCAAACAAATGGCATCAATTCACCAACCGTCTCATCTTGATCACATCATTATGCATTATTTAAATTATGCGCTTGATTTGGGTAGTTAATAAGCTGCCTGTAAACTTGCTGTAGATTTGATTATTGTGGGCTATGCTCTGTCAGTTTCTGCAAAAGGATTATTGATTTGTTTTTACCTTTGTGAGAACTCAGAAACAACCATGAAGCCATGTCATAAACTCTGCTCTCAGCGAGATAAGAATTATCAAGCGCTGTAAAGTACAATGTATAATATAGTATTTTGAATGAGTCAGTGAACACAGAGTGGTCTGAAACTCAGCAATTTTTGTTCCCAAGGAACTAAGAAATTTTGATTTCAGTTTGTGTTGGATTTACAGCACTGTGACACTTCAATTTCCAACGAAGATCAATACAAAAAGAGGGAAATCATCTGATTTTGTCTGAATTTAGCATCAAATCAGCCAAAACAATGCCTTTTGCTTGGTTTGTAGTAATGACTATATGCTGAAAACGTCACAAATTTGGGTTGAAATCCTGGCTGCATTGAAATCAATGGCAAAATTCCCACTGACGTGTGTAGAATCAGGATTTCACACTTGGTCTCAGTTTTGGGTTTATAATGAAACCTGATACAAGGTAAGTTTTTGCCAACTTTTACCTTTGACTATGAAACTCTTAAAGTGTACAGGTCTAATTTTTCTCAAGAATCAATGTGGTAACAACCAATGTGGTTGGCTACTGTTTTTTCAGTTTTTATAGTAAAAAAGTCTTTGGAAAAATACTGGTAGCCATCATATTGGTCATTGAGAAAAAAATTAGACCACATAGGTTTTAAGACTTTCATTGTTGAATTTAAATAATGTATTGTAACGTTGACACAAAAATTCGTGTCTGGAGAATGTGTTAAAGTCTGTAATCTTGCAGCCATTTCTTTACTTTGTTGTATTACTAAACTGCAGCTCACATTCATATAACATTGATATATTCAAGTTCACATGGTCATTTGCATTTTTTTCTGCAGCACATCGCCGAGACAGCAGTGTGTTAAGGAGCCTTTATGGATGTAGTCTCCGTTCACTGACTGCGCACAGCAAACTGTGAGCAACTTTAAATCCATCTACAAACTTTTTATCTTTAAAATATTTTTAATGTAACTGTACTAGTTGTGGAAGTGATCATCTATGCAGGGTGCCACAGTCAAGCTCTAGTTTATCAATCTCCACATTATCTCTGGAATTTACAAACATTGTGAGGCTTACAAATGACATGAGGTGAACTTGTGATCACATCTGTCATGACCTACCTGGGAGATGGTGGGAGGAGAGTCACTACTGTGTGGATACCAGCTGAATGGTGACCTACATTTATCAGAATTGGAATTTGCTGGATGGAAGCCATATCACTGGATAAGTCTGCATGTATTCTACCCTGTCATCCATTTGTTCTGTGTTGTTAAGTGAGAGCTACAGTTCATTTCCAAGATAAATAAAACTTTACATGTGTCTTCTTAATATGTTTGTTGGAAAGAGAGAACTGAGACGAACAGTAGGAAACGGCTCTTTAATTGGAAACACCCATTTCAAAGATAGTAATAAAAATTGGAAGGCTCTACTTTGTACCTCGACGTTGACCATGAGGTACAGACATGAGGAGTTATGCTTTCAAACATAGCAATATCTAGTCTTTCCTTAACTTCTGAAGTCCATTGAATAATTACTTGAATTAAAAGAAACAAAAGATCATTGAGTCATTGGTGTTTTATATTCAATATATGACAAATTTATCTAACATAGGCATGCAATGATTCCTAATCCCCCTTCTTATCCAGTATCTTCTTTTTCTTTTTTTCTAGTTAACAAAACAATAGTAACTATAAACTAAACTAGCATTTCCTATTATTCTGTTTGGTTGCATCTGGTAACTGTTTTAACTTTTTAAATGTTTGTTTCTATTTTAAAATTTGATTATTAGAAATGTTATGATATTTATGAAAAATGATAAGTTAGTTGATAATGACTTTTAAAAGTTGATGTGTTTTCCCCAAATCTTCATTGTAATATGATTGAACTACAAGACATGAAAATATCATCAGAAAAATCCTTATCTTACGTGCTGCTTAAAACCATTACAATATGGGCTTCTTGTTGCTGTGCTCTCAGTAGGTCCCAGAGGGACAAATGAATCCATCCCAGAAATAGTGGAATTGCCATTCCTGGTATAACTAATGGGATTCCACTATGAAGGTATGTGAAAATAGTTTCAGGAAGCCTGCAGTGTGTGCTCTCCTGCACTCTATGTAGCCCACCTGTTTCCATGGTGATGGGTAGGACCAAGGAATCAGTGAATACCATATGAATCTACCAGGCCTTCCCTCATCAGTGAAGGGAGTGCTGCCATTGGGGAAGGCATTGCAAAAAAGGATTCTTCTCTTGAACTAGGTCTGAGAACAAGATTTGTTCCACTCTCATCAGATGGCAAAAGCTGGATCTCATAGGCCAGTAAGACACAATGGCTAAGCTTCCCGTGACATCACATTTGAAATGGCTACTGCTTTGCTTTGGTTATTTTATGTCAAACTGGGGAGAGGGCAAAAAAGCTAAGAGGATGCCATGCTGAGCACTGCAGCTTAGACTGGTCGTTTTCATCAATGTTCTCAACCTGGGGCATGCAGGTCACTCTAGCACTGGGAATGGAAGATGCTGACTCTCTCAGATGTAACTTAGTGGATGTTTGTGGAAATAATAGGACAGAAGGCTACACGGTGCATTTGGAAAATGAAAATGAAGATAAGAAGAATCTTTCTAGATACTTTTTTGGCATTTATCTTCCTAGCACAGTAAAATCTGGTGAGTACTGGGGTGGTTATCAAGATAAAAACTTCATGCTCAATTGTTGATATTATTTATTTGCATTACCATGCTGCATGGGAATCCCAGGTAAGGACTAGGACCCTGTTGTGCCAGGTGATGTAAGACCAAACAACAGAGAGACCCTTCCTCCCATGAAGAGCTTACAATCTAAGCAAAAGGTAAGTGTTAGTTGCCATATTAGATATCACACAGGTCTTTTGCACATTAGGCTAGTTAATATAGACCAGATTTAATAAATCTTGATTCCGTGTTCTGCACCACCCAATTGCAATCAGATTGCGAAAGCCTTTGCCAAAGTGGTTCAGAAAAACCAAAAATCCCTTATGAACATTAACCAG
Organism: Pelodiscus sinensis; assembly: GCF_049634645.1. Taxonomy (NCBI): domain Eukaryota; kingdom Metazoa; phylum Chordata; order Testudines; family Trionychidae; genus Pelodiscus; species Pelodiscus sinensis. The sequence continues at coordinate 264,887,192 of NC_134711.1, forward strand.
CCTCCAGAACAAAAGGGAATCCATGCTGTTTTAAGGTTTGAAATGGACAATATTAAACAGGTGCTCCAAACCGGCTTCCAGTCCTAACTCTTTGAAATGTTCTTCCACTTCATCTTTTGGAGAGCTCAGCTGCTGGTTTGATAGGTTGATGGCAGTGAAGCTGAACTGAGACACTGAGCTCTGCTTGCTTCTCCTTCTGTCTCATCTCAGACTGTGCAACCTTTGACCAGTCCCAGATTCATTCAAATCTCAGTAATGATAGAGCTTTACAAGTGAGCCAGACATGCTGAGGTCAAAGCAAACTCAAAAGCAATGAAACTATTAAATGTAGATGTCAATGAAAAGTGTGTTGGGTCTCCTGCACTCTCTTGCTGCTATTTACAGGGTATGAAAAGCACTGTGTACATTTCCACTGAAGACCTGGGTCATTGTGGTACAGCAAGAGCTAGGTAATCTGAAAGGTATGAAGCATTTTACAAAGCATGTCAAAGTACAACTGAGGGAGAAAAATGTTGGTTTGGGAATGCAAAGAAAGAGATGCTGAATATTCAGAAAAAAGTTTTGCAAAATTTTCCCAACTTTCAAATGCTTATCCCAAACCAAACTGCCTGTGGTCTGTTGTTCATTAAAACAAATAAGTAAAAAACGAGTTATCTAAAATTTGGACTGGGTTCTGCAGCACATGAGATCAGCTAAATGTTTAAAAAAAATTATACATAGGATACAAATGTGTAGTAATAATAAAACAGCATGCATGTAAATATATGTATTAAGAAGAGGGAAGCAGATGAGTCTTGCAGAAGCCACAAAAGTCCTTAAATCTAGACTCTGGTCAAGGAAGAAGGTGAGGGATAGCAAGGTCTAGAAACAAGGCCCCCAATACTAGTCTGATCTGGTTCGTGCTTCAGCCAACTCAACCTCATCTGCATTATAAACTCTGATTGGCCCAAAGTAAGTAATTTCACTCAGTATCTACATGTCTAGGTTCCCTTATTACACCAGTTACTGGAGTATCAGAGCACCTTCCTGTTAAAAATAAGCCAGGACTTATGGGAATTGTGTCCTTTCCTAAGGGAGAGTCAGATGGGTTTTGTTTTTATTTATCCTATTTAAGACTTACATGCAATATAAAGGCCCATTGATGGGTGGGGAGGAGCAAAGCAATTCAAAGGGGTGTGAGGTTCCCGGTTGCTGTGACTGTGATAGCAGCAGTGGCTGGAGCCCTGACCCTTTTAATTTGCTGCTAGAGTGCCACATTGTGCACTCCGTGTGGCTCTTAGGGCTGGGAGGAATGTACTATGCTTCGGGCCTAGTGGAGGGGTGACTGTCCTTGGCCCCAGCTCTTTCGGGAGCATGGAGCTAGCCACCCCCATTTTGCCCAGGGATATTGGCTTCCTTGACAACACATTACTTTCTGGGAAATCAAGGAGAGAAAAAAGTGGACTTTGCATTTGGAACAGGAAGTGTTGAGGTTTGTGGTCCTTTTAATAACCTGCCAGGGTGAATGTCAGAGCTTTGGACACTGGAGAATGTCCTGGTGGTTACACATATGAACTTTACCCTCAAGGGAGTCTGTTCTGTTCTTCTGAGGAATGGGGCTATCAAGGGTGGCCAAGTTGTTGTCTGAGACAGCCAGTTAGGTGTCCTAAGCTCAGACTATTTAGAAACTTGAAACTGGGCATTGAGACATTAAACAAAGTTTACATTTGAAATTCTTGGGGGAGTCAATGGAGCATGAGGATAATGTGGCCTTAGTGCTGTAAAGATTCATGCTGCTGCATTTTGCACCAATTGTAATCTTTTTCAAGCCTGGGGCTTTCAAGGCCAAATAAATTGCATTAGAATAAGCAAGTTGGGTAGTTGTGAAGGCCAGGTGATCACCAGGAAGCTGGGATGCCAACTTGGAATGGCATTTGAATATAAGTGCCCAGTGTCAATAAAAATACTAAAAGCAAACTGCAGTCTCCCTGGATTCGTGGACATGAGTCCTTGATCATTGGAGACAGCAAGATGTAAACAAAATGAAAATTGGCATTATAGCTGCATTTCCACACTGATTTGGCAGTATAAATTAAATATAATGTATTACATGTTCCTAGTGTCTAATCAAGGCAGACTGTGAATCTAATGCTTAACCAGACTTTGGATAATTGAGAAGTTCAACAATAGTAAAGTCGGGATCAAAAGTGTCTGCTCTAGTACTTTCCACCTCTCCTGATCATTCTGTGAATGGTTCCACATTAATACTGAAAATAGAATTTAGAAAATGTACCCAACAGTGATCTGGAGACGTCAGAACCAGGTCTGGCTTGATGCCGAAATCTGAGTGCTGGAAATAGGCTTCAAATGCACATGAATGGATAAGATCTGGTTATCTAGTCACACCATAGGAGAAAGATCACTACTTTATCTGTATTCTTGATGAACAATGTCTGGATACCATGAATCTTTAGTTTCTTGTATCTTCTATGCAGTAGATCTCATCTTCATTAAGATGTTGCATTTAGTCTATTCATGCCTCTTTTTTCAATGAATATTTATATATGCAACATAGATGCTTAACATGTGGTTTCCCCTCAGACCAGAACCATTGGATGTAACTTATTAGGCCCTGATTATATGTTAGATTTTTCAGATGGAATTTTCAGAAGTGCTCAGTGTTGTCTTAACTCTGCACCCACTGAAGTCACTGCAAGTTTTACAGTAAACTTCCGTGGAAGCAGTTTTTGCCAAAGCTGAGTGCTTTTGAAAATCCCATCCTACATGCTTTAAATTCTTGATAGCCTGCTCTGACATGAGCCTGATTTCCCTTGATGTTCCTTCTTCTTCCTCTGGGTAAACAATATCTAACATCCTTGGTAAACATTCAAAGAAAAGATGTTTGAAAAAAATGACCATTCCTTTTTTTGCCTTTGCTTCAGTCTATAAATTACCTTTGGTGTCTCTTAAAAGCTGTATTGTCTCATAATTTTCTTCCATGTCGTTGTTCCGTTTTGTTGGTCCCCTGAGTTTGTAAGGATATATATTGATATAATGAACTGCATGCTCCAGAGTGCTTACTAGGGATATATCTGGAAATGATATATATTCAACTGTGATGAATCAAATATTTAAGAAACATTCCTTAAGCAAAGAAACAAATAGAGGAAAAAAACTCACTGCTGACCTAAAACATCCTTTGACTGTATCTAGCCACAGAAGATTTAACTTTCATTTCAATCCTGGCTCCTGCTACAAGGGTCATCACCATGAGCAATGTTTGAGGGTTTTGGTAATGTAAAGAGGGTGGGTCAAAGATCATAGAACATAAAATCCAATATTGGATAAAGTATTATCAGCGCTACAACTATTCACAGAATTCAGCATGAGTTTAGGGTATCACAATGTGTAAACAAAGGGAACGACATTTTCCACTTCCTTTTAATGAAATAATTCAAAGTAGAATTTAAAATGTAAACAAAGGGCCAAATTCCCCTCATGAGTGGACTTTTATCAGAGCTGAATATAGGCTGTTGCTTTTAAGACAATCTTAAAAACATAAGAATGACCATACTGGGTCAGACCAATGGTCCATCTAGACCAGCAGGAGGGAACACAACAGGTAATCCTCATGTGATCCCTCCCCTGTCACCCACCTCCAGAGAAACAGAGGCTAGGGATACCATTCCTACCCATCATGGCTAATAGCCATTGATGGACCTAACTTCTATGAATCTATCTAGCTTTTTGAATCCTTTTTTTGAACCCCAATCTTAGACTGATTCATTATTTTAGAAGTCAATGGATACATTTCCCAGCAATTTTTAAACATACCATAGGGCTATTTCTATTCTATCTACCCCAATATATATTATTATTCCATATGTTCTATTTGGCCCTTAGTCAGCATGCACAGCTCTTGCGGTATCAACAGGAATTGCATTAATATGACAACTCTTGACAAATCGTTTGGCTGATCACCAACTGGAAAATGTACCCTACTTGGCACTGGAGCATCTTAATGACCTTGGAGTTGGTGAAAGGGGCTTCTTTTTCCTATGAAGCTCCTGAACATTAAAGTAGGAGAGAGAAACAGACTATCTGCATCTTTAGTTTGACCTATTGATCTTCCCAGAAGAGAGAGGCTTCTGTCCCTTGAAAAGAACAGCTCCTGAGCTGCTTTCAAGACCCACCTGCCAAACTGAAGAGTTAGAGAAATAATTTTTAATTTGACAGAATTGGTCATTTCCTTGCTCCCGTGGAGACCACCTATCTGTCCAGCCTTCTGGCCTGCACAAATATCAGAGAATCCTCAGGGAGATGGAAAGTTCACAGTTTAATCCATTCTGTTCTTGTGAGATTCTCCTGGAGATGAGGCAGATTTAGGTTTCCCATTTCTGTTTTCATTGACCTGTGTTTGTGCCTGTCTAACACAATTCCTGTGTTTGTACCAATGAACTGCCTCCAGTTCCAAAACACAGTTGGTCCATGGCTCTTTAGAATCAAATCTCTCATATCTCTGATTCAGATATTCACAAACTTTAGAGAGACGAAGTGGGCGAGGTTATATCCAGTGGAATCTAGACGTACCTGCAAAGCAAGTTCAAACAAACTCAGGAGTCTAAAAAACAATATGGAGTTTTTTTCAGGAACTTTCTCTTTGTTTGAATGAGAAAATGAACCTACTTCCAGCCACAACGAGTTTGGTGTCAGAGTTTAATAAAAACAACTTTCAAAGAATGTACACTCAGTACTGAGACAGACTCAGGGCAGCTGACTACAGTAGTTTGGTGGATGATAGACATAATGGGAGCTGTGTGAATGCTTTTCTCTTCCCAGAATAAAATGCCAGAGACTGCTGTCACATAATCAAGGCATGCAGGCACCAGAGGCTAATTAAGAGCTTGTGGGAAGCACCTGCAGCCAATTAAGGCCTGCTGGCTTACTTTAAAAGGTGTCCCGTTAGGTAAGGGAAGTTGAAGGAGAAGAGTGAAGGACTGAAAGGAGGAAGTGTGTTGCTGAGAAAGGAAAGTGTGTACTGAAGCAGGAAAGATTTCACTCAGGTTCCAGGGAGAAGGTACTGGAGGAGTGTTTGGGTAAGTGGCCCAGGGGATAGGCTGCTGTCTTGGGACTAGAGGAAAAACCCTGTCAGTTGCCACCACCTAAAGTCCCTGGGCTGGAACCCAGAGAAATAGGCGGGCCTGAGTTCCCACCATCACTCCCTACACCACTGAAAAGTCTGCTCCTGGAAAGGGAGGCCAGGATTACAGAGGGGCTTCACTCCAATCCTTTAACATTACCAATGGTAAGAATGGCTTAGTAAGCTTTTGGCAAATGGCAAAGCTCCAGGGCATGGTCGGAGCTTTGCCACAGTACATACTAAAAAGGACAGTGACATAGCTCATCCTTTTCCATATTAGCAAAATCTTCTGAAGGAGGAAGAAAAATACAGTTTGTTACATCTGCTCACCCATGCAGGATGCAATGACAATGCAGGATATCCTTCAAACGTTATAATATTGCTCCAGGATTACAAAGCTCTACCTGCTCCGCAGATCAGATGGGGGGTGCATGGGATGTAGGATCAAGATCCTGATGTTTTCATTCCATATACATTTCCAAGAGAACCTGACACAGTGTGCCCCTGAAATTTCACAATTTCCAACATATAGTTGCTTTACCACAAGATGCTTAGATAGTGATGGAAACAACTTTCTAGCACAGATCAATGCTCTTAAAAATCAAAACAACGTGGGTATAATGGCTATGGAGTAATCCCACTATTGGTACCTCCCATATGTAAGCACAATTTTATTTGATGAAAAGGAACTACATTTATACCTTCATACAGTACTTATAATACAATTTCTTTTTAATATTCTTAATTTGAAAATGTTTACAAAATACTTTATACAGGAAATAATGTAGTAGTGTGGGCCTTCCAGACACACAGTTATTGTGGGATTGAAACGTGCATTTTTGGCATACTGTGTCATATGTAGTATTGTATAAACAGGAATCATAAGCTTACTAATAAGTTCAGGAGATGACTTAGAAAAGTGTATCACATTTTGTAATGGGATCCTTTACGACAATCACATTCCATATACTATTTTAATGGTATTGCCAATTATTTAAATTCCTACCTTCTTTAGATTAAAGAAATGGTACATTCTGTTGACTTCAGTGTTGTTGTAAAAGTGTAACACAACAGAACTGGACTAATGGGTGTCCCAAAGACAAGTGCTTGGGTAAAATTCTGCTCTACAGTGCATGGGGGAATCACACCCTTAGCACCAAGAGCAGAAGGCAAATTTATGGTTATATATTTTAAAGTGGACTTAAAATAAAAAGTTGTAACCACTTGAAGTTATTAAAGATCCCATGCCCATATTTTAAAGAGTAGGGGTATCTTGGTCCTGTAGGTAATTCCATTTTCTGAACTAAAACTACTAAATTGTAAACGCTTTGGGGGCAGGGACTGCCTTTTGATTCTGTTTGTGCAATGCCTGTAACCACTGAATCCTGATCCAACACTGCCCCCTAGAAGCTACTGAAAAAATAATCAATAACAAGTGCTTTCAGCAGAATGCAGTATCCTTTTCAACAACATGTTCTGTACAACTGTGTGTTACACTGTTTGTTGTACTCCACCCTTGACAAGGCTGCATTTCAGTGCTATGCAGTTATTGAAAACTGGGTGTTGCAAAGCTTAATTGATTACTGTTTGCTTTTGTCATTTGACATGGTTGTATGACAGGTGCTGTTGATGTGCACAGTGTCATTGTGATTGAAAACAACTGAGCCGAATGGTTGATGAAGTAAGGTGCAATGGGGGAAGAAAAGATAAGCAAACCTAGGCATACGGAGTTAGACTTTTAAAAACAATCTTAATGCAAATGAGAAGAAAACTGTTAGCAAATCAGCACATTTTAGTACAGTGCAGCTACCAAACAGTTTACAGTGAAAGCATTTCAAGCTCTGCTACTTTAGCATGATAATTCTTATCCTACGGTTTTATTGCTCATGTTTGTGATATGACTTCTATACATGTGTGCACATGCAGGAGAGCCTTATGTAATGACAATAATGGAAGAAATAATAAATACTTGTTCAAGGGCATATAATTGTAGCAGGAATGATGATTTTATATCAAAACGGGATAGTGCCTGTTAAAACATAATCATTAGTTAGGAGTATTTTTGCTTTTGCAGTCTTTTTTATTTGTATTATTTCTGCTCTTACTAGACTTCGTTCTTTTAGATAAAAACATGCATATCCGCGTTGCAGTTTGATTGCCTTATGGGCACAAAGCTTTGCATATTTACTGCCCATGAATCATACAAGTATGTGAAATCCAGTGAAGATTCAATTTTTCCTGCCAGATGCACCTCCAGCCGTTTAATTAAAATATGTATTATTAATAAAACTATATTTAAGTCATATTTTTTACAGATATGACTGAAACATTAAGGGCAAATTGTTTCATACTTTCACAGTAATTTGCTTTTAACGTTTTGTGCCTTAATCAAGGTAATACTATGGAGAGGTTTGTGGCATTCCAGACTTCATGATATTTAAGTGGTGAAAACAGAATAGGGCTGTTCTAATGAAAAGTCACATTTACTTATGAGAAGCGATCCCCAGCTTCGCTGCTCATGGAATCATCTTTGATAAAAAAATATAATAAGCCTTATAGTTAGAAAGGATCGTTGAGTGCATAGATTTTGATGTGTTGTCGCTGTCTGTACTGCATCCATGTGAGATTATTGTTCTATTCCAGCGTAGGTTATGTTGAAATAGGTCTGCCTTTAGATGTCACAGGCTACATCTAGACTGCAGGCTTTTTTCAGAAGAAGCTTTTCCAGAAAAGATCTTCTGAAAAAACTTCTTCCAAAAGAGAGCATCTACACAGCAAAAGCACATTGAAAAAGTGATCTGCTTTTCAAAAGATAGTGTCCACACTGAATGGACACTATCTCGTATTTAAGCTGTGATTACTATGGACAGAGTGGCCACCAGGACACCTGTGCTTTTTCCTTTTCCCTCTTCTTCCGAAAGAACTCCCTCTTCCCCATCCACACATGCCTTTTTCCAAAACAGTTCTTTCAGAAAAAGGCTTCTTCCTCGTAGAAAGAGGTTTACCAATGCTGGAAAAACCCCTCTGTTCTTGTGATTTTTTTCCCCCTCAAAATAACACGATTGCAGTGTGGATGTAAGTGAAGTTTTTTCAGAAAAACGGCTGTTCTGAAAAAAAAATGCAGTGTAGACATACCCACAGCTATCCTTCTGTTCACATGACTCCTCTTCCACTTCTTGGTTACAAATGCCGCCTCCTTCAAGGAAACTATTGTATTTAGTAATACTAATTAGCTGCAGTATAAGTTATGTACATAAATGTTGGGGGGAAGGATCAATAATATTCTGTGCTTCATAATATCCTGCCTTCTTTTTAATTAGTACAGCTTTGTGTAGCTTACTGATTTTGGGGTGAAATAAGCCTATTAATTACTTCAGAGGAAGATTTCTAATTTGGGGGGGGGGTGTTATGTTATAGCAAAGCTATTGATGTAATACAAACAGGAAGAGCCACCACAATAGGAGACTTGGGGGTCATTTTCCTTAAGAATTACATAAAGTGACATTAAAATCTTACCAGTGGATTGTGGTTCATAATTTCAAGTACTCATGTATGTTGGGAGTTGGAATGGTGGTGTTAATAATTATTATGATATATGACTAAAGGCAGGAAATAATCAACTTTTTACATTTGACTAACTTTCTTTTGGCTTATGATTGTTCATTGTCTAACTGTGCATATCTTGTATGCTTCTGTGGATGTGAATTACATTACACAGCACTTACCATCATAGACATCCCAAATGTGCATAATGTATTGACAATGAAGGTTAAGTCTAAGAATAATGCTGCATAAGGAAACCAAAGATTGCAACCACTAGAGATTCTAATGAAAAATGTGGGAGCAGAGATGAATATTTTGGCCTCAGTTTAAGACATCTCACCATCAACTCTTAATGTTGTCCACCTGAAAGAAATGAGAGACAAAGTCTTTTTGATCAGATTATATTAAGCATTTAACAGCAGATCAAGCAGAGGGAAATCAATATACAATTGTTATTCTAAATTTGGTGTTTGCCCCACTTTGGTGGTCTCTGAGGGTATGTCTACACTACCCCCCTAGTTCGAACTAGGGGGGGTATTGTAGTCATACGGAGTTGCAAATGAAGACCGGGATTTAAATTTCCCGGGCTTCATTTGCATAAAGCCGGCCGGCGCCATTTTTAAATGCCGTCTAGTTCGGACCCTGTGCCGCGTGGCTGCACGCGGCACGGACTAGTTAGTTTGGATTAAGCTTCCTAATCTGAACTAGTTGTACGCCTCATTCCACTAGTACAGCTAGTTCGGATAGGAAGCCTAATCCGAACTAGCTAGTCCGGGAAATTCAAATCCTGGGCTTCATTTGCAACTCCGTATGACTACATTACCCCCCCTAGTTCGAACTAGGAGGGTAGTGTAGACATACCCTGAGATATTTCATTATTTTGTTCTTCCCAGATACCACTGGTTGGAAAATTGTGATAATTAGTCTCTTCAACTGTGACCCTTTTTAGGGGAATTTGGAAGTACAGAGTGTGCTAAATGTTAATATCACGTACTGATGGTGTTGACAACCTCAAGTATGCCAAAATCCTGAATCAAGCCCCCCCAATCTAGAGATTCTTTTTAAGAGTCACAATATCTTAAATACATTTTAATTTTTTTTACTTAATTTCTTCTTCTTTGCCTAATGACTTTTACACATCAAGGACAATGTTCTCATGTTTTTCTCTGCAATCATAAATGCGAAGAACTTATTTTTAAAAATGGAAGCCACAAGTCTCATATAATCACATGACTCCAGGAGCTGGGACTTCATAAGAGAAAATCAATAAAATGATTGTAACTGATAACACTGGACAGATCCCAGAATACTGATAACTGAGTAATTTCCATAGTCAAGGAGACAACACATACTTAGTTTAGAAGATATTGTAGACTTAGACAGAAAAAAGTGTATCTATGAATGAGAGAACACAGGGTACTTCTAGACAGTGGGCGATATTTTGGGACACATCTGGTAACCCAAAATAGCATTTTCCACATCTTTACAGAATGCCCATTATTTCAAAAAACAATCAAAATAATGGGAGGCTTATTCTGACATCCCACTAAACCTCATTCATGAGGATTAAGGGATTTGTCGAAACGGACTATTTCAAAATAAGCTACACAACTTGCATAGCTCAAATTGCGTAGCTTGTTTTGAGCTAGCGCCACAAATGTAGATGCATCCACAGTGACCTATCGTGGATTAGACAAATGGTCCATCTTGTTACCTATCCTGTCTTCCAACAGTGGCCAATGCCAGATGCTTCTGAGGGAATAAACAGAATGGGCCAGTTACCTAGCAATCACACCCCTATCATCCAGTTCTGATATCTGGCTTTTAGAGATTACTGGTAAAGAATATACTGTGGATATTGATTCCAAATGTTGAACTAATTTATATTGGTCATAGGTGCATCTAGTTTTCTATTTCTTATCCATGTACATTTGTGTGATCAAGTTGAGTTATCATGAGTGATCTCAGAAGGTGACTAAACCCATATCTATGAATCCTTTTGAAAAATGAAAGTTAAATTCACTTTCCATGAGTGTTCATATCTGATTTTTTCTTAGCAGCCTCTCTCGCGCAGAGCTGCTCACATCCTTAAATGCTGAATGCTCTCGACTCATTTTGACTTTCCATTGCCCGATCTTTTGCAGGATGGGACTTTTTAAAACATACATTCACTCATTCTGAGAACAGAAACATAGCCTGATACCTATTTCAGCAACCTGTGTAAACAATACATTTCATTGTGATTAGCTAGTCGTATTCCTAAAATAAGATCCTCAAATATTACTGAATAATTAACACATTCATGGATATTTGTGATATGTTTGAGAGCATTGTTTAAACAGATGCAAAGGTTAAATTAATCATTTAAATGATTTGCAACTAAAGGATTTGCCATGGGTTCTTATGGGGGTTTAAGGTAGGGGATGGGGATGCAGCAGTCAGGGCAAGGGACTGGGAGATGTTGGGGGGCTCAGAGCAGATGGTGGAAGGTGCAGGACTCAGGCTAGTAGCTCAGGGCAGGGGGTGGGAGATGTGTGGGGTGATCGGGGCAGAGGGGTACATGAGTCAGGGCAAGGGATGGGGGGCCAGGAATTGGATGGGGGGGGAGCTCAGGGCTAGGGGATGGGAGGTGCGGGACTCAGGGCAGGGATTCAGGGCAGGAGTGCTCAATCCAAGGGGCTCAGGGCAGGGGGCTGGGAGGTTCGAGGGGCTTACTAGGGCCACCTGTGGCAGTGAGAGTGGCACTGCTCTAGCGGCAGGTTCTTTGGTGAGCCAAGGTTGTGTTCCCTTGGCTCCTCCAAAGCTGGGCTGCACTTCTCAGTCCTCCCCAGCTGCCGAGGGGCTTTCTGGCAGCCAGCCTGCCCACCCTCTGGCATCTCCTCACAGGGGATGAAGCTGGACTCCAGTTCCCAGCCCCCTAGTCGCTCCTCACAGGAGGGACAGGGCCAGGCCATGGTTCCTGGCTTCTCATCATGGAGAGGCCTGGACTGGGTCATGATTCCTGCCCCCCTCATGTCTCCTTATGGGGAGGTTGGCTATGTTTCCAGCATCTCCTTATGGTTGGGGGAACTGGGGCCAGGCCATGGTTCCTGGCTCCACAGCATCTCTTTAGGGGACAAGGCCTGTGCTCCTTGGCCCTGGGAGTGGTCCTTGGGGGGGTCAGGGTGGTTGGGCCGGAGGCTGGTGGAGCTCTCCTCCATCCAGTGCTGTGACCGAGTTTGGTAGAGGAAGGGGTTTGGGCAGAGGAGAAATGTATCCATTGTTGGTGACCATCAACATGAATAGCCCCAAAACCAGCAGGCTACTTTATTCCTGGTACAGCCACCCCCCTGTGGTCACTCTGCAGTGTAGCTGATCCCCACACTTGTTGCCCCCAGTTGGTCACTCTGCAGTATGACTGTCCTTCTATCAGCTCCTTCTTTTCTCATGTTATGGAAAACAGTTGGATTCCAGGCATATCACATTTTCCTAGCAAAACCAAACTCTGACCTTGCTTTAAGTTACGATAAGAAGAAGCTGCATACCAAATGTGGTGGTCCTAGCTCTTACCATTTAGAAGACGTTCTTGAACAGACAGACTCACAGATGGACAGACAGACGTACATTTCTAAAATACACAGATGGAAGATAAGTCATTCACTCATTCCTTTCTTTTCACCATTATATTTCATTGTTGGAATTCTACAAGTGGCATGAATGACTCTAGCCCTTTCTGAAGCAGTACACATATTTTTCTGCAAAATGCAGTTTTGAAATTGCAGAGAAGTAGGAGAGAATTCAGTGATATCGAAAAGAAATTATGTGATTGCAACCTGACCTAACACACTGAAGGTTTTCTCCCTTTGTGCTGAAATAGGAGGTGAAGCTGAACTCTTCACTCATTTGGACAGAGCAAAGTGTTTTTGTCCAGCTATACTGGAAGAAGGCACGAGACACTTGATATGACTTTAATCAGACTGCAACTTTATTATTGGGATAGCTGGGACTACCCAGTAGGAAAAAGTGTATAGTGCAGGCAAATCCATGTTCATTAAAATAACTATCCAGGACTTCCATCAGTCCTTCATTTTCTATGAACCTATGGACTTTGACCTTACCACCTACCTACCACACACACATAGAAGTGTTAAGATGGACCATAAGAAGAAAGGCAGGGTGGCTCCCTGCCATACCGATTATAGGAGCCCTGAAACCTCCCCTCCTCCCTATGGAAGGGTTAAGGTGAGCGATGCAAAGGGGGGGGTTGTCTCCCTGCTGTACCATAGGAACCTCAGACCTGTTTCTTCAGCCAGACCCTCCTTTTACAATCCCTTACCAGGCCATTTTTCTGACCACTGGATGTCTTCCCTATGGAGCCCCTGCACTGGACACCTGCCCCACACTTACAAAATTAGTTTCAATGTATGGCCTAACCACTTTCTACTCAGTCCTCCTTGACTCCACTCCAACAAAATCAATATAGAGGCAAGGGGAAAATTCCTGCAATGACCACAGCAGACCACAAGCCAGCATGATATTTGCACCTGAAGGGGAAGGAGGTTGGCTGCTTCCTGGCCTGCTGCATGGAGAAAGAACACAAGAATGGCCGTACTGGGTCAGACCAAATGTCCATCTAGCCTAGTATCCTGTCGGCCAGTGGCCAGCACCAGGTGCCTCAGAGAGTGTGGACCGAAGACAATGATCAAGTGATTTGTCTCCTGCCATCCCTCTCCAGCCTCTGACAAACAGAGGCCAGGGATACCAATTCTATCCGCTGGCTAATAGCCTTTTATGGACCTAATCTCCATGAAATTATCTAGCTTCTCTTTAAACTCTGTTATAGTCCTAGCCTTCACAGCCTCCTCTGGCAAGGAATTCCACAGGTTGACTACATGCTGTGTGAAGAAGAACTTTATTTTATTAGTTTTAAACCTACTACCCATTAATTTCATTTGGTGTCCTCTAGTTCTTCTATTATGGGATCTAATACATAACTTTTCCTTATCCGCCCTCTCCACACCACTCATGATTTTATATACCGCTATCATATCCCCCCTCAGTCTCCTCTTTTCTAAACTGAAAAGTCCCAGTTGCTTTAACCTCTCCTCATATGGGACCCATTCCAAACCCCTAATCATTTTAGTTGCCCTTTTCTGAACCCTTTCCAAGGCCAAAATATCTTTTTTGAGGTGAGGAGACCACATCTGTACACAGTATTCCAGATGTGGGCATACCATAGTTTTATACAGGGGCAGTAAGATATTCTTTGTCTTATTTTCTATCCCTTTCTTAATAATTCCTAGCATCCTATTTGCCTTTTTGACCACCACTGCACACTGTGTGGAAGTTTTCAGAGAACTGTCCATGATAACTCCAAGATCTCTTTCCTGATTTGTCATAGCCAAATTAGCCCCCATCATACTGTACGTATAGTTGGGGTTATTTTCCCCGATGTGCATTACTTTACACTTATCCACATTAAATTTCATTTGCCATTTTGTTTCCCAATCACTAAATTTGGTGAGATCTTCCAATATCTCAGGATTGTCTTTTTAAAGCCTTCCACTCCTTACATAGCTATGGAGTAACTGTGGGCACTTCAGTGCTGTTGCCAAATAGAATAAATGTTATACAGCATTACTCTTAATAATCAGCATTATCCAGACCAGACTCCTTTGCTTGGACTATTTCTTTCTCCAAATTCTAGTTGTTTTTAATATGCCCTACCTAATATGCCTAATACCTGAAATTGAACTGACCAGCACATCAGACATATACCTCTTCCCCTGACCAGCGTAACTTGGTCAATTCCTACAGACGTAATGTAAGTAGGGTCTGAATGCATGTTCCCTGACATCTAGTGATGAAGACCAGACTATATTTATATAAAGGGGAGGGCTTGGAAGTGCTTTGGAGGACAGGGTCATAATTCAAAATTATCTGGACAAACTGGAGAAATGGTCTGAGGTAAACAGGATGAAGTTTAATAGAGACAAATGAAAAGTACTCCACTTAGGAAGGAACAATCAGTTTCACATTTAGAGAATGGGAAGCGACTGTCTAGGAAGGAGTACTGCAGAAAGGGATCTAGGGCTAATAGTGGACCACAAGCTAAATATGAGCCAACAGTGTGACAGTGTTGCAAAAAAAGCAAACATGATTCTGGGATGCATTAACAGGAATGTTGTGAGCAAGATACGAGAAGTCATTCTTCCACTCTACTCTGCTCTGATTAGGCCTCAGTTGGAGTATTGTGTCTAGACCTGGGCACCACATTTTAAGAAAGATGTGGAGAAATTGGAGAAGGTCCAGAGAAGAGCAACAAGAATGATTAAAGGTCTAGAGAACATGACCTATGAGGGAAGACTGAAAGAATTGGGCTTGTTTGGAAAGGAGAAGACTGAAAGGGGATGATAGCGATTTTCAAGTATCTAAAAAGGTGTCACAAGGAGGACTCCTTTGTTCTCCTTGGCCTCTGAGGATAGGACAAGAAGCAATGGGCTGAAACTGCAGGAAGGGAGGTTTAGGTTGGACATTAGGAAAAACTTCCTGTCAGGGTGGTTAAAGACAGAAATAAATTTCCTAGGGAGATTGTGGAATGATATTTGATAATGATCAAATAATGATAATGTCTCCAGTGATAATGATCTCTCTGGAGATATTTCAGAGCAAGTTAGATTGACATCTATCGGAGATGGTCTAGACTATGCTTAGTCCTGCCATGAGAGCAGGGGACTGGACTTGATAACCTCTCAAGTGTGTTCTATGATTCTATGAACACACTTATTCTGCCTAGGTATTCAGTAGACAGTGCTGTATTGCCAAAGTGGTCAATTTTGGCTGATGTTGGGTTACAAATCAGTTTAGTGTGAATGTTGTTATCCTTATAGTGGGAGAACTGTGCTTAGTGTGCCCATTTGGAGTCATCCTCAGCTGAAATGTGTTCACTGAGTAGCAGGTAGGGAGGCCATATCCCTGTGAGCTCATGTCATTGCACCTCTGAAGTCTGGGACTTTGCTGACCAAGGACAGAAACTGTGAGTAGGATGCAGTGAAGGGAGAGGAGCATAGCATATTAAAGGAACACTTGTTTATCAGACTATCTTACTGCCAGGTGAGAAGCTGAGGCAAAGGATACTGCCCAGCATGCTCAGGGCTGGGTGTGTTGCTTGTGATCAAATGTTTTTCCATCCAGTGATTGTATTTTCCAAGGTTAAAGCTTTTACTTGTATTAACAGATGTTGTTTGTCATACATAGGGTCGGTGCTTGTGAGTGGGAAAGTATTGCCTCTTACCGGCACATAAGGTTGGTGCTAGGTTTTTCCAGATTACAGGGTGGGACCTTGAACTTGTTCTGTTTTGTAGTGTTAAAAGGAACTTGTAGGTAGTGAGCCCGGCCCTTGTTGCTTCCAACTTCACCTGCCACAAGGGTTAAAATAACAATAACTTACCTTTTAAAATATTAATAGCTGCTTTAAACCTATGAGTGCCTATGTGAAATTGCTTTGGGGCATCTTAACAAAAACAATCATATAATTTACAATGCACAATTTATATGCCCAATTTAACATGGACTATATAAAAGTGCACAATATAAACACTGTAAAATGAACTAAGAAACAAACATGTCTTGAGCACTGGGAAACCAACAGCATAGTTGTGTGTGAGCTAGATAATACACAAGAGGATGCATGGTCTTGTGGGGAAGCAGTGTAACTAGGACAGAGGTAGGCAATAAAACAGCAGCAGTTCATCAAGGTTAGCCCTTAGTGGGCCCCCACAACTATATTTGGCATGGGCGATTGCAAGTCCTGTTGGCCACAGATCACTGTTCCCAGCCAAAGGGAACTGCAGGAAACAGCGTGGATCAGGACACTGCTTCCCACAGCTCCCATTGGCTGGGAACAGGGATCCAAGGCAAACAGAAGCTGCAGTTGCCCAC
This sequence comes from Pelodiscus sinensis, assembly GCF_049634645.1. Lineage (NCBI taxonomy): Eukaryota > Metazoa > Chordata > Testudines > Trionychidae > Pelodiscus > Pelodiscus sinensis. Next base: position 264,903,774 of record NC_134711.1, read on the forward strand.
ATCTGCAGAGACGTCAGTAAATATAGTGGTGGTAGCACATCAGGGGCTATCCCTGGGAAGTCAGATCTGGCCCATGGGCTGATATTTGCCTACCCCTGAACTAGAGTGAAGAGATCTGGGTTTAATTTCCAGCTCTGCCAGCATCTTAAAAGTGTATGATTTGGGGAAAGTCACTTAATCTATAGGGCTGGTCAAAGCTGTTACTTACTAGAAAATTGGGGTTTGATTACATGACTTTTTTTTAAACTAAAAATGTCTATTTTTTGTGGAAAACAGAAATATTTTCATTTGAATTGAATCCTGCTACCTCATGGGAGTTGTAGTTCATATGCCTCATTGTCTCGCCTGCTCCATGGGCTGGGCTCCCCAGTCAGAATTCTTCAGCACAGCCTCCTCCCCACAAAGAGGGAGGCTTATGGTGCATCAGAGGAGGGGTCATCTAAGGGAATCCCTCCTACAAAGCAGACACAGAGAAAGAGGCACCCAAATCAGAAAACCCACAAAACACTGCAGCAGCACTGACACAACTGAAATATTTCAATTTTCAATATATCTCCAAAACTTCATTTTTCTGCCTTTTTTTTTACCAGCTCTGTCCCTCACTTCTTCATCTCTAACATTGGGATTATTATAAGACTTACTCTCAGCCTGGGTTTCTCTTGTTCATTTAGATGGTTAGCTTCTCAGGGCAGGACCCTCTCCTACTATTTTTTTGACCAGTGGCTGACCCAGCGAGGCTCAGATCTTGGTTAGAGCTTCTGGTTGCTACTCTACTACAAATACAATGGATTTCACCTATGAGCAACCTTTTGTTTCCAGCAAAGTGTTGGTATTACCTGAAGCTTGCCAATACATGGAAGACAGATTTGAGGGGCTGCAGCCAGGGAATGAAACCCTGGGAGGTGCATGGTGCCTCTCCCTGCTTACAGCTAGTGCTTAGCACATCCTAGCACTTCCTTGCCAGGCTGCAGTCCTGCAAATCTGCTGCCTGAAGTGTTTTACTTCCAAAACAAGTTGTCACTTAGCGGCATGCCTGCTGCCAATAATCAAATGCCATTCCCATTGCAGTCAGTGGGACAGAACTGGCTTCCAACAACGTGTTGCTGTTAATTGAAAGTTGTTAATATCAGGATTGCTAGAAAGCTGCAGCACCTGCAATAAATACCAGAAAATTTCTTGACACAGCAGGGAAACCTATACTACCACTCGGGGGGTTTATTATTTTGTTCACCTTAAAAGACAAAAATAGATGCCAAGTATGCTCTGTCCCATATAATAAGAATAATAAAATGTCTAATAAAGTACAACCGTTAATTGAATCAAATCACATAGCTGTAGAAATATCACCTTGAAAGCCATGCACAGAGCACAAGTGTTGGGGGTCAAAAATCATAATTCTGTCCACAGAGATGCATGGGAGCCTCTCATGAATACCAGCTACTAGAAAGCCCGATGGTACAACCACACAGTGAAGATCGCGTGAGCACCTACATTAGGATGAGGAATAATTTTTGATAGGGGGCCACTCCAAGAATTTAGTAACTGGTTGAGGGCTGCTCTCTTCCATTATATTAATGGAGGAGGTGCAGGAGTCTGGGATGGAGGTTGGGTGCAGAAGGGAGCTTGGGGTAAAGAACTGGGGTGTGGGATCTGGGAGGGAGTTTGGGTGAAGGAGAAGATCGTGACCTGGGGCAACAGACTGGGATGAGGAGGGGTGCAGAGTGTGGTAGGAGAGTGTGACCTGGGGTAGGGGTGCAAGGATTTGGGTGCAGGGTCTAGGAGGAATACGGGTGCAGGAGAGGATTCTGGCTTATGGGAGGGGTGTAGGAGGAGGGAGTGCAAAGACTGGGATGAGGCTGTGATTTGGGGCTGGGGGTGCAGGGATTTGGGTTGTACCAGGGACAGCAAATTGGGGTGCAAGGTCTGAGAGGGGATTGTGACCTGAGAAGGGGTGTAGGAGGGGATGCAGTGTCTGGAAAGGTGTATGGGGGCTGGAGCAGGGGTGCAGAAAGCTTGGGTTACATGGGGTAGGAGGGCAGAGGGTTGGAGGAGGGAGAGGCAGGGGTGCCAGAGATAGGCTCTGGCTGAGAGACCTTACCTGGCTCCCAGCCAGTATTCCAGAAGGTTCCTTAACCAGGATCCCTGCCTTCTAGCAACTGTATATGCTCAGGGGAGCTGTAGGGGCCATGTTTACTGCTCTGAATTGAACGCTGTAAGCCCTGGGGGGATGAGGGAGCAGGGGCACTTAACATGCTGCCTGTGCTGCAATCAGGCAGCTGATATTGACTGGAAACTTGCCAATGGGAGCTACTGGGGGTGGGGACAGCATGAGAAGCCTGTCTCCCCTCCCTCCAGGCTCTCAATATTCAGACACACACATGGCCCTGCAGTCAGCTTTCCTGAGTGCTGAGCGGGAGGTGGGGGTGGGGGTGGGGGTGGGGGTGGGGGTGGAGAGGGCGGGGCAGGCAGAAAGCCAGGTGAGGCTTTCACGAGACGGATCCAGAAGATTGACGGGCTGGATTCAGCCCACAGTTCATATTTTGTCCAGCCCTGACCTACATCATCTCATGTTACATGTGACCCTGAACTATAGAACAATTCATTCTATAAAGTAATCTAGGTTAATTTAAACTGGAGGGGCTGAAATAAAATGTGAAAGGGGCACTCAGCGGAGATGTGTGCACTTTCAGGGCTATGTTTTGTCAAATAATTGTAATTGTACAGTACTAGGAGCAAGAGTAAAAATAGAGCCTTCCCCCTAAAGATTTGATTGCTGAAGACCGTTTCAAAGAAAAGGACTTTTAATTGTGTACAAATGGAATAAATACAACTGGATTAAGGCATTTTCTTCATCACCTTATTGCTATCTACTATTTTTACAGCATTAACAAGCTATAACACAACAGAAAAAGAAAGTCTCTGCCTCAGGGAGTTGACCATCTAATTTGCCATGATATGGTGAGTCTGAGTAAACCATTGGAGGGGGAGAGGGAGGAGGCGGGAGAAGTGAGGAACCTAAATACCTTTGAGGATCTATGCATAGGAGGTAAAGTGATAATTGAGTGCACATCTTATTGATGCCCATAAATATTTTTGAAAAATGTGACTTTTGAGATCAGTAAGGCAGTAGTAAATCTCGAGGAAAGTTTTGAATGGGAAGCGGTTGCTTGGCTTGCTAGGTGTGTTGAGGTGGCTACTTATGATACAAATATGAAAATTTCCTGTATGCCTTGCCTCTCCTCATTTGTTTTAGAGCTGTTTTCTGACATTTCATATTCACCTTGGGTGTGCCTAGACAGTGGAGCAATTTTGGGATACTGGAGGTATCCTGAAATAGCTACTCTGTGTTTTTTAAACAAGCCCATTATTTCAAAATAGCTTTTGAAATAACAGTATCGCTATTCTTTTACATAGTGCCAAATTTAGAAATAAGCTATTTTGAAATACACTCAAAATAAGATACGCAATTTGCATTGCTCAAATTGCGTAGCTTATTTCGAGCTACAGGTGCAATGTAGATTCGCCCTTAATCAGTCTTGGGAGTTGGAACTGTCTTTTTCATATTCAGTTTGTTCACTGGAACTGGTCAAAAATTGGATTGGGGGGAAGAGAGAAAGATATTCCTCCCTCAGCTTGACTGACTGTCATCTTAGACTTTATTATATTGGATTTTCAGGCCAGTTCATTTCCTCTTTTTATGCTTGACTGGCATTGCACTAATTTTTTTCTATCTATGCGTGGAATAAATGTTGTTATGTGTACCAAGATATGTGGTGATGTGCACCACCAGTAGCAATACATGCTGCCAGCTGAGGATGGTCTGCTAATTAGCTGGTCAACATTTGAATCTCTCTTGGGTGGCTGCCAAATTGTTCAGTTTACAAGGGACCCTGGTGTTAAGTATCTCTGTCAATAGTTCAGCCACCATACCTCCACTGAAGAAAAATGGTGGCTTCCCAATATAAAATATGCTTTGTGCAGTGATAAGGACCTTAATATAAACGGGCCTTAGAGTTTGACCCTACCTGACTTTTATTTTGCCATATGGCTTCTGACTCAAACAACGTCTGGAAAGCTCAGGAGGAAATATGGTGAAGGTGTTTGAGGTACAATTCTGTGAGTTAAAATGTTCTGGCATCCTTGCCAGAAAAGCCATGAGCTAGTGATAAACCTTGTCCAATACCTATAACAATTAAGCTGTCCTAGCTGCTCAGGGAGGTTTGCTAGCTTGGAGAATCGCCTTGTTTTAAATACCTCTATGACATTTCCTATCCCTGACACAGCCAGTTGCTTGTGTAAATGAAGACTAATATCAGGCCCTTCAGTTTTTCTTTGCTTTGATTCTAAATGTGCTTCATTTTATTAACATAACACTTGTTGGCCTAACTTAAGAAGGAGAAACTACTTTTACCTTTCCCATTGTCTATAGTGAAATAGTATAAGCCTCCTTAGGCTTATAAATTGTGTGAATTTATTTTCAACTAGCCACTTGCCTCGAAAGTTGACTTTTCTTAAGTTTTCACAGCTCTAATTTTTATTTGCTAATTACCCTTGACATCTTTAAATTATGCCTCAGATACCTTCTGTCCTGAGAGCACTGTATAAATGATACATTTAGAAATATAATGGAGGAAAAGGGTAAAGCAATATCATACACATAGACCAACTAAGGGCCTTAGCCCAAGCTTTTTGAGGTCAGTGGGATTTTTTCCATTGACTTATGTGGGTTCTGAATCAAATCCTTTGTCAGTCATTGGGGACAAAGATGTACTGATGGTATTTTGTAGTTACTTGTTGAAAGTGAGGGAAAGAAAACTAACTGCATTGAAATCAATAAGGGAGGAATAAGAAAATATTTGAAGGATATAGCCCTTTTTGCCAGTTCCTCCATTGGGATCAATGGAACTAACTTCATTTACTTCAATAGAACTATACTGTTTTACACCTGCTGGGGATCTGGTATGTTGACCACTGAGTCACAACTAAAAGGGATGCAAAATCAGGGCTCTAAAGAGATTAAATGATTTACGGTGGCCCAAGTGGGCATAGCTAAGAATAATGGGATGAAGTTAAGAAACGGGAAATATAGGCAGAATATAAGAAAGAATCTGATAATAATGAAACATTTTCAGATGTGATACAGTTTGAAACTCAACTAAATAAAGCACTGGACAAAATACTTTGGGGTTACGTCTACACTCAAGGTTTCTTGCGCAAGAAGAAGAGTTCTTGTGCAAAAAATCTTCCACAAGAGCGTGTCCACATTGCCATGTGCCTTTGCACAAGAGCATCCATGGCAGTGTGGACGCTCTCTTGCACAAGAAAGCTCTGATGGCCGTTTTAACCATAGGGGCTTCTAGCGCAAGAAATTCATGTTGCCTATCTACACTGCCCTCTTGTGGAAGAGCTCTTGCGGAAGAGGGCTTATTCCTCATGGGGAGAGGAATAACTCTTCTGGAAGCAGCTCTGTTTTATGACGCTATACTGTAAATTTACTTGCGCAAGAACGTGCGTGCAGTGTAGAAAGCCAGCAAGTTTTTGCGCAAGAACGGTTGTATCATCCTGTGATGGAAACAAGGGCGGGACAAGAAGATTTTTGTAGCTGATGATAGAAATGATGAAATTATTTGTAATTAATTTTTGTGTGAAGTCAGGTCCTATACTGGGGACTGCTGCTGATACAGAATCCCATTTATTATCATTATTTTATCATTATTTTATTATTATTATGTTATTACTACTACTACTACTACCAATAATAATAATATAAAACAACAACAATAATAATACAAACATCATAAATAATACAATAATAGCTAGCTCTTTTATAGCATTTTTCATCTACAGCTCTCCAAGTGCTTTAGAAAGGACGTCAGTATCACTATCTCTCTCCATTTAGACCAACTGGGTTTCACATGGGTACAGGTGTCTGTACTTGCAGATCTGATGTGAGACCACAACCTTATTCAGTATCTTGGTCTTATAGAATGCCAGAACTGGAAGGAACCTCGAGAGATCATCAAATCCAGTTCCCTCCCTCATGGCAGGACCAAGCACCATCTAGAGAATCCCTGAGAGATGTTTGTCTAACCTGCTCTTAAATCTCCAGTGATGGAGATTCCCCAATCTCCTTAGGCAATTTATTCCAGTGTTTAACCACCCTGATAGGAAGTTTTTCCTAATATCCAACCTAAACTTCCCTTGCTGCAATTTAAGCCCATTGCTTCTTGTCCTATCAACAGATGTTAAGAACAGTTTTTCTCCCTCCTTCTTATAACAGCCTTTTAGGTACTTGGAAGCTGCCGAGTCCAGTCAAAGTCATTAGCTCAAAAGGAAGTAGCTTTCTCAATGATCTAATAACCTCTGCTACAACACCTATTGTCCTGACACAGATCACATTAGATTTAGAAAGCATATTTTAAAGCTCGCTCTCATACAAATTTTAATTCAGCTGAGGATTAGAAGGAAAATGTAACTATAGCTTTAGTACAGGCTTTTTGTAAATATCAATGAATATAACATCATGTTTCAAACTTACAGCAGACGTCCGTCAGTTGAGGCTGAGTTATCTAATGATATGGGACTTCAGGATATAGCCATGCATTAATGGTGTTCTATGAGAAAAAAAATGCACCTTTCCATCGAATTCGCAAGGAATGAAGAAAGATTGGTATATAACTGTTAGAGGATCATCATCATAACCCTTCTCTGTTTCAATAATTTAAAACAAAAGGAATCCCAAGACAATTCAACAATTGGCCATGTGATTCCACGAAGGGTTTGCTAACATGCAAAGTCAATGGGACAGATCTTCTAGCTGGCTTTGGCCATTTTGGGCTATTCCAGCCATGCAAAGTGACCAAAAATTGGCTGTAACTTCCCTGTGAGGAATTCCCTCCATGGTGGAGAGTCTTGTGAAGCACAGAGCTGTTGTAGCGTGTACACCATGCCCTCTCCCTGTAGCCCCAGCATATGGTGTGTATTAATGGCTAGTTATGTCAGGGATATGACCAGAGTGCTGCCATGCTTCAGCATTCAGATGGCTCTTTGGAGGCCATTACCAGCCACCACAGATTAAGCAGCCTAGGACTAGGTATGTCAGGTCTGGCCTAGAATGTACCCCAGGATTAGGGAGCTGAAACCACCCATTTTGTGGCTCTCTAAGCTCCAACCATTATATTCAGGATTACTTGGTGCGCACATCTTAGAGGTAACTCACATTACTTGCTTCTCTGCAAAATGGTTTTGCATTGCCCACCATAGAATTATTGTGAGACTTAAAGTTAAGGATTAATACTGATATTTGTAGCTGATGCTCAAAGGTAGAAGGATTTAAGTGCCTCAATACCTAGAGAATCTGGGCATTTGTGATTCCCCCTAATTTAAAAAGGAACAAGCTTGTCAAAGAGCTTGATTCTAAAAAATAAGATACAGTGTGTCTGCCGCTCCAATTAGAGTCAGCATGAGTTCACATCCTGTGAACATCACAGGCAGGCTCAGTACTTTGTGGTTTGAATTCTAAGTGAACGTTCATATTATTGGGCACAAAAACATCCAACTTTCAAGACGCTTAAATGGACAGTTGCACCCTACAAGAACACATGGATAATCCAATACTTCCTCTGTTCCCCGCATAGAGAAATGGAAAGCAAAAAGAGTCAATACATAACCTATATATTTTAAAAACTGAGATATTGGAGACTCAGCCACTGGATTATATAGCTAGAGTTGAAATACCCCTGGATAATGCCACTTTTTAGGCCTCTTACAGGAAAAGTGATAGATTTTTTTTAACTAAACAAATATAATCTTGTTAGAATAGTTTAACTGTAAAGCTGTTATTCTGTTATCAAAGGGTGGCAAATCCCACCAGTGAATGACAAGCTCTATATTTCTTCAATAGTTGCAGATATTGAAAAGTTTGAATGGGGTCAAACCGCTTTTAACCTGGATGAAAACCAAGGAGTGGGATGGTTCAATTCTATCTATTCTTCATTTTCTATTACCAGAAATTCTGTTTGGAGGCTTCAATATAGGAAAGGTAAAAAGATCAGAAAGCCAACATTGGAGCAATTCAATATTGACAGATCCAGAGCACACATCAGTATGCTACTGAGAGATAGAATAACTGCTTTTTTTACATAGGGACTGAGTCAAGGGAATCCTATGGATGGAAGCTGTCAGCTTAAACTTTTGCTTTTCTCTCGTTTTGGTTGTATAAACCCCCTCCTTACATTAGTTTCGTTTATCCCTCTTAGCCTTTCTAAATGACGATTTAGCCCATCTAGTCTATCAATAGCATGTAATTTATTTGTTTCTTCAGCTGAGCCTGACCTCCATTGATTTTATTGGAGTAATTTGCCGGAAATGATTTTTTAATGTTAGATTTATTATAGAGGCACTTCATTGTCAGATAAATGAAGTCAACTGTATTTTTTAAAGCTAACAAAATGAAAGAACTCCTGCTAGTTTAATGAGTTTTTAAAAGCATATTAGCTAAAGGATTCCTTATGTCAGGACTAGTTTGCACATAAGTTGTAGGAAGAGGGTGCATGTGCACATTTATCTTCTAAATTTCTAAAAGCATAAGACCATATTATACACTAGTAACATATAAAAGATAGAAGCATTATACACAGTGGTGCTGCAGTGATGCCATTTTCCCAGAGGGTCAAATTTTGCCATATTCATTCATGATGAGTGGAGAACCCTATTCTCTGAAGAGCCCAACTCAATTCAGTGGGACTGCTAGTAGAAAAGGATGCTACTCAATGTGAATGAAAATCAGACCCAACAGACAGTGACATTCTTCTCCCATCTACTCACACTTCTTTCAGTTTTTAAACTTCTTGATGTTGTTTTTAACCAGGAGCAGAGAGAAGTGGAGTTATGGCTTCCCCATCTTTTAGATCTCCCCTCTTCCTCTGATTCAATTGCTCAGTAAAAGACCTAGCAGATTGTCTCGAATAGCTGTATATCACAAAAAGTAATTAGTTCTACATTTTATCAGTAGTTAAACCTCAACTTTCTAGTTCAGGATGACAGAGCCTCCCTCTATGCTCTAGGTTAAAAAAACAAGGTTCACCATGCTACATGATGTTAGAAATTCAGCTACAATATTCTGCATGTGCTGCTATTTTTTTTCTAGAGTGGCCCTGGAATTGGAGGGAAAACACAAGTTTGTTTCTGGAACCTAAAACATATGAGAGCACTCTTCTGCATAGAAAGCCATTTATGATTTATTAAAATCAAGAGTGACATGTCTTCAGATGATGGATAATAGCCAATGAGTGGTATTCTGGACACTTGAGCTATGGTACTCGATAGAGAGGAAGATAGCTAAAACACTGACTCTGATCAGTAGATCTGGGTTATGCTCCCCTCTCTTTCACAGACTTCCTATATAATCTTGGGCAAGTCACTTAATGTCAATGAGCCTCACTTTTCTCATTTGTAAAGCAAATGTGACTTCCCCACATTGCAGGGAGGTTGTGAGGATAAATGCAGTCCTGTTGGGGGTTATTGTAATGAGCATCACAGAAAAGCCAATCAAATAGCTGTGGGTATGTCTACACTAGCCCCCTAGTTCAAACTAGGGATGCTAATGTAGGCATTCAAAGTTGCAAATGCAGCCCGGGATTTAAATATCCCGGGCTTTATTTGCATCTTCCCATCAGGTCGCCATTTTGAAATTTCACTAGTCTGGACTAACTCCCAGACTTAAACCTCCTTGCAGGAGGAATAACAGGTAGTTCGAATTAGGGCTTTAATTAGAACTACTGGGTCCCTGCCACGTATAGCCACGGGCAGTTAGTCTGGACTAGTGAAATTTCAAAATGGCGACCGGATGGGAAGATGCAAATAAAGCCCAGGATATTTAAATCCTGGGCTTCATTTGCAACTTTGAATGCCTACATTAGCCTCCCTAGTTCGAACTACGGGGCTAGTGTAGACATACCCTGTGAGAGTAAGGAATTCTGCTTTGTGCCAAGCTCTTGTAGCCTTTTAGTCTTAATATACCATCTCCTGTACTGGGTTTTTATCTCCATGGGAGCCAGAAAATTACAGTAAACAATAGAATCAAGAGTCTTCCATGCTGTATAAAAATAGTAAAAGTGAAAAACTGACAAAAATAGCAATTGTAAATGCGTTAACCTCCCCCGCCCACAGCCAAACCAACATTCAGATGTGCAGTGAAAAGGAATAGGTGTGAGGACAGAATTTGCCATGATGTATATGTATCCAGAGAAGGGAGGAGCCTACTCAGAACTATTGATTTCTTTTTTATTGATTCCAAAAGTAGCTGCCATTTTAAAATGCCGAGGGTAGGTGGAGGATGGATGCAAAGAACCTCTCTGTTTGTGGGCCTGCATAAGGGACTGCCACAGTTGCAGTCTAAGTGCTAGGACTGGTCTTATCCTGCCAAATATGAGGGTGGAGAAGGTGGGAGAAGTAGTTCATGGCCCTGCCTCTCCAGACACCGGCAGTAGCTGTCCTCCCCAACAGTGCTGGTGTATGCATTGCACCTATCTGAGGCAAAGTGCTTTCCTGAACACCTTCTGAGTCACTATGCCTCTGCACTGCCCAAGTGTAATGCTAGGCATTCAAGACATGGTTGCATTCCCGCTTTTTCACTCAAATCAGATTTTTATTCTAAATTCAAGCCACAATGATATGACTGAAGTTGATTGGCAAAGGCACTGAGCAGCTGGCATTCACACTGACTTCCATGAAATGTGAGGATGCTTCATACTTCTAAACACCAGGCCATTGTAATTTAAAGTAGCTGGCTTTAGGAACCTAACTTTTAGCATCCAGATTTGAAAAAAAAAATTGGCCTGTGTCTTCACCCTCATCTAGTAATACAAAAATGAGGCAAAAAATACCCACAAATTATCCTGTGACTTTGTTCTTTAAACAGAGCAATTTTCTTAGAGCATACATAATATGTCCCATTTTAATTAGGATCTGTGCACATTCATTTGCATTTTTAAATGAAGTATGCTTTTGTATTCTGTTTGACTTAAAAAATATAAACCAGCAAGGATTTCAATGTAAAATTTAGAGCACTTTTCTTTTAAATTTCCTAGCTTGCTTCCTGTCTCTGTTTCTGTCACTGTTATTGATATAAGGAATCCATCAACATGTTTTTATGGATGATTAAGAAGGGCTGACCTTTCCTTTGCAGGTACAAATAAGTAGTTCTTCAGAGGCTGTAAAGGAATGACAAGATAATTCTATCCATTTAATATTGAAGTGATGTTGATGGTATCATTCTTTTCATGTTTGAAACAGGGAAGTATAGAGGGCCTTTCTCCCTCACTATGTTCTGCTTTATGTGATGGATTTTCTCTCTGACTAATCGCTGTCACATTAACCTGCACTATTTCATCCTTCAGAGCTGTCAAGATAATGACGATAATCGAAGTGGCTCATTGTAGGTAAAGGAAATTATATGAGAAAAGTAATATCATAAAACAGTGTTTAAATATTTTAATTTCATTTGTCAGGGCTGCCCCAACACTTCATTACACATATAACCATCTCTCATCAGTGGAATTAGTGCATTATTCATTACTGTTAATTATTTTCACATAATGGCTGCCCTGATATATTTAACCTCCACATTATATCTCAGATAATGGGCCTGTAAAATTGAATTGTGTGAAGAGCAGAGTTCTAAAGCTCATTTGCAGAACATCAAAGAACAAAGAAGAGGAAAAGAATTCTAAATGGGACATTTTGCCCAGCTGGGGCCAAACATTTGTTTCTGTCTGATTTGCATACAGAAAATAGGTGGTTCAGAAGTGGTTTAATACTGTACACGCTGTCTGCTCATATTACTCAACCAATTAGGATTTGTTAATGTCCCATGTGTTTCAGGCAACTTGTGAGTTACTGTATAGTACAAATGGGATGCTAACAGGCAAAACTAGATGCTTTATAATAGGATGAGAAGGGGATGGGTTCTTAATGTAAAGTTAGCACCAATAATGAGAATTTGTTTAGATAACTTAGTTTTACTCTAAGAAAACATTTATCAAAACTTTCCTACTTAGTGTCTGGGGCTAATATCCAAACCAATATAAGTATAGTTCATATCCTAGCTAATCTGTTGACTGTCTTTGAGCCAAATCCTTTTCAATTTGAGGCTGCAATTGGCTCCAACCTAGTAGTATCACAGAGTCTATGGAAGTGATCACGGAGCGAAATCTGGGATGTTTGTGCAGTAGGTGTATATCTGCTGCAGGAGTTGTTGCAACCTCAAGGGTGTGCTACCAGCCACAGATGCCTTGATCCAGCAGAGCACTTCAACACATGCTTACCTCTGAGCTTTTTCCTAGTCCTAAGGATGCTTTTCTGGATTGGGGCTTCAGTGATTCACCTGCTCTATCTTGGGCAAGGGAAGGGAAAGATTCCTTCTTCTCTTTCCTCATAGCTCCAGGAAATAGCCTGGTCACCCAAACTGGGCATTGGTCCCAGGACTTTGGCTCTACATCATTTTTAAGGAGTAAGCTGAGCTGCCTGCACAAGTTTCAGCTGTAAAGTTCTCCAGTCGTACAGCGGGGACAGAGCTCAGTAGCTGCATTACCATCATTTGGGGCCCATCCATGACCCAAGGAAGTCAGTGGAAATTCTCCCATTGCCATGAAGACACAGAGGAGACAAAGCTCTTTATGAAAATTCCTTTTGTCGAAGCCACAGCACATTGGAAGAAGCGAGGTCATTAAGGGAAAAGCTCGGTTTTTCAGCTGGATGAAGGGAACTGGCTTTCAAATTTGTGGCTTAACACACACACAAAACTTGCTGAGGATTTTATATAGAAACATGCACCTGGTGTAAAGTCATATTGTGCAGGACATGGTTAATGAAAGACAGATGCTGGAGTGGTTAGGCTCTCAAGATATACATATAACTTTATATTTCATGCTTTTCAGGTCTCAGATATTGCATAAGATTTCAAGAGAATAGTACTTATGAAATTAACATGCAAGCTATTCCTTTATTCTCCCTCATATCTACAGTCAATTTTGTAGATTAAAAAAGAACACTTAAGAATCTAATTTCCAGACTGTGATGGAATAACTCATGGCAGAATGGTAGGACTATAATATCAGAGATGACTCAGCCAATCATAAGACAGAAAATGTTTAATGTATAACAATACAATTCACTCAAGGTCATTTACATATTGCAGCCTTATTGACTAAAAAGTCGTATTTCACAAGAGTGAAATATGCCTTTTTCCTAAGTGGCAGTAGGGTTTTAGCCATATCATTAAATATTTATACAATATATACATAAATCTTCTTTCACCTGGCATCATTTGGGATTCATTTGGAACAGATCCATTTATTTCACTTTGTAATATTTTAAGTTGTACAGACATATGTTTCTGAGCTTGAAGATCTAAACTGCATCTTCATCTTCCTACCAAACTACAGATAGAGTAGCTTAGAAATAAAAGGTAGATCATATTTGTAAGGAGTTGGATCAGAAACAGAAGCCTTTCTTGTCTGTCTTTTTCTGTCCACGTACAACTTAGATTTATGATTTCACTTGTATTTTGGGTTTATTTTTATGGTAATAATCACATTAGAGTTAATTAGTTTGAAACTCTGCTGCATTTCTACAGCATTTACTGATGCATCATAGAAAACATTAGGAAATGTTTCATTTATAAACAAATCTGCTGATATTTTACATTTCCTTATATGGGGTATTTGTATGAGAAAAGGATATGACAATTAAAACACAAGGATGGAAAAGACCCACTAGATATATGGTGGAAAACCTGTGACTCAAGGGGTGCATGCACCCCATTGGGGTTTTATGTGTGGCCCCACGAGACATTTTGTTTACTATTGCCCATGCACAGGGTTGCCAGATTCTGCTGGATTTTGTCCACATAGGTTTTTTTCCCCAGTAGTATTACAAAGGTGACATGTTCTTAAAGCATGAGCAGGTGAGAAGAGAGGTGCATGCTGATTGTATTTCAATGTGAGAGTCGTGTGCTCCCTCTGCATCCAAAGTGCTGCTATAGTACAATTGGCACACCTTGCAAATTCTAGGTACACAAGTGCAGTTAGCAAAATTACCTCATCCCGGGAGACTGTCTTCATTATGGCAATCATGTGGCTTGGTGAGATGGAGAGCGACTCATGTGGCCCACTTGAGAGTCTAGGTTGACTCTCAATGCACTAGATGAAGGATCCATCACCCTGGAAATCCATCACACAGCCTCAGTAGAGGACATATGGGTTATGTGCGCTTTTCATAAAAGGTCACTGGAATGTTCCCAAATAGATATAGACTCTCATGGTTGGACCTGTTGTACATCTAAGGCTACGTCTATACTGTAGCTCTTTTCGGAAAATTTCAGAAAAGCCGATGCGTTCTTTTGCCAACCCTGTAAACCTCGTTGTATGAGAAAGAAGGAATGTGTCGAAAGAAGAGTTTTTTCTGAAATGTGTCACTTTGTAGACCCGCCAAATTTCAGAAAAGCCTCCTCCGAAAGAAAAGCGGAAAAAGATACGCAAATTGCAGTTTGCAATTTTCCTTTTTCCGACTTTTCTTTGTAGAGTAGACACAGACCAACTAGTGCACAACTTGGCCTGATTTTGATACTTCTGATATCTGGAGGGAACTCAAAGCCTAAAACCTGAGCCAGTGCTCAGAATGACCTTGTTCTGTGTCCATCCTTGGTTGCAGTGTTGTAGCAGATGTGACCACCGGTACATGTGCCACAGTTATTGTTGGTGCAGCCTTCTGTGAAGGGGCAGCCATTACCTTGCTACAAGGCTATCTGGTTTGTCACTTAGGAATAATCAGTACCTAGGATAGGTCTATGGAATTTTAGCTTGAACTATGTAGCACTTTAAAGAGTAACAAGATGGTTTAATAGGTGATGAGCTTTCGTGGGCCAGACCCACTTCCTCAGCTTATATTCTGGAAGAGAATTGGCATGACCATATATACCAAAGGAATACAATGAAAAAAGTGAACACATTATTAAACTGACAAATCAGATTTAGTACAGAAGGTGGTAATATAGGGTATGTCTACACTACCCCCCTAGTTTGAACTAGGGGGGGTAATGCAGTCATACGGAGTTGCAAATGAAGCCCGGGATTTGAATTTCCCGGGCTTCATTTGCATAAAGCCGGCCGGTGCCATTTTTAAATGCCGGCTAGGTTGGACCCCGTGCCGCGCGGCTACACGTGGCACGGACTACCTAGTTTGGATTAGGCTTCCTAATCCGTACTAGCTGTACACCTCGTTCCACAAGGCATACAGCTAGTTTGGATAGGAAGCCTAATCCGAACTAGCTAGTCCGTGCCGCGTGTAGTCACGCGGCACGGGGTCCGACCTAGCCGGCATTTAAAAATGGCGCCGGCCGGCTTTATGCAAATGAAGCCCGGGAAATTCAAATCCCGGGCTTCATTTGCAACTCCGTATGACTGCATTACCCCCCCTAGTTCGAACTAGGGGGGTAGTGTAGACATACCCATAGATATTAATGTACAATTGAAAAGGAAAAGTGAATTGTATGACAACATATGTTATTTTTTTATAGTGAACATATCTGAACAAGGATTAGTTACAAGTTGCTTGTCTGATATAGACAAAATTCATAGATTTTACACCAGAAATTCTATGCACTCCTTCCTATCTCAGTCTGTCTGTGTATCTATCTAATCTCCTACTCATACATTACCTGGTGTTCTTATAAATTACTTGTAATTCATGATTGATTACTAGCTTACAAAAGGACATGTGTCGAGTAATCTGATGCATGGATTTTATAATTGGGCTCACATATGTCAAAGTGCATATATAGTGTATATATGACTGCATATGTCAAAGCATTCTAATAGATCAGACACTGCAAATCAGGAATAGAAATTCATCGGGAAAGCAGCTCATTTACTGTTGGACAAATTAGTAGCAGCAAAGGGCAAGAGACTTCAAGGGATACGGGCAATGGAAGTCTTGTAATGCAAAAAATGTTAGAGGAATGAGTGTAACAATGGAGACTGGTAAGACAAAAACTAAAATATTAATTTGACTCTAGTAATCTAGGTAAGAATGGTTTAGAACATTGCCTAGCAGCAATGAAGCTGAAAGTGAGATTTTATACTTGGGGGAAATGAAAGCCACCACTGTGACTACTTCAATCCATTGTATCTTGTTGGCTGTGTTGTAATCGTGCTGGTCCTACGATATTAGAGAGCAGAGAGACAACATGGGTGAGGAAATGTCTTGAAGTTTGTCCAATAAATGATACTTCTTCTCTCACCTTGTCTCCATCTATTGTATGCGTAAATGTATGGGAGCATGGTGTTGATAGAGTGGAAAGTCTATCTCATGTTTCTGATGATGTCACAACTCACTCAAGCTTTGCTATCATCATTTCTTGTATGACCAGCTCCTTCTGAGGAGATTTCACAGGGCCATACTGGGTCACACCAAAGGTCCATCTAGCCCAGTATCCTGTCTTCCAAGAGTGGTCAATGCCAGATGCCTCAGAGGGAGTGAACAAAACAGGGAATCACCAAATGATCCCTCTCCTGTCTTCCATTTCCAGCATCTGACAAACAGAGGATAGGGACACCATTCCTACCCATCCTGGTTAATAGCCATTAATGGACCTAACCTCCATGAATATATCTAGTTCTTTTTTGGACCCTTTTTTGGAAATCCTGGTCTTTACAACATCCTTTGGCAGGGAGTTCCACAGGTTTACTTTGCATTGTGTGAAGAAAATCTTTTGTATATTTACATTTGGTTTTCTGAGCCAGCAGTTTTTAAGTGAGATGAAAATTTGGGGGCATTCATGGCAAATAAGGCTCCTAAAAGGAATACAGTACTCTGGAAAGTTAAGCATCACTGTTCAATATAATTACAAACTCTCTAGTGAATTCCCAGGGAAAGGGATGATGTTGGCCTATGCCACTAAAGGCAAAACCAGAATTTGTGAAAGTTTAAGGAAAAAGATTGAAAATGTGAATCCTTTCATGCAGGTTTCTGTGATGTTATACTGGTCAAACTGAATTCTGCTCTCACCAGATGCTGCTTTAAAAAAAAGAAAAGCAGGGAAGGCTGTAGATATATAAGAAAGTTACATTGCTCTTCCCAGATTAATTTCAGTTTCAATAGCACTAAGACCACTGTTTACTATATGTCTTTTAAAATCAAGTTCAAAGAAAGTTATCAACCCCATCTCTTCTAAACAAAGAGGTTACTTTGACTTTAGAAAAAGAAATATTAGAGAATTTTATATTAGCTGCTTTGAAAACTATATAAGAAAAAAAGGAATCTTCAGGGGATGTCTAAGTACTTTGCAATCTGAAAAGCCTCAGGAGATTTAAGTCAGTGGTGATCTTATAACCCCTAAATGTCGCCTTGCACACAAAATCTTTCAACTACCATCTAACGGCCTCAGAGTAACAATTTAAAAACGAGTTTGGTTTGGGTTTTTTTTTGTCGAAAAAAATGTTCACTCCTCTGTGTTGCAAATTTAAATGGGGAATTATTTATCCTTGGCAAAGAGTGATAATTCAGGTTACCAATAGTTCTCAGGGCTTTTTCTTTAATCATGGGGTCTATAGGATTAGGGATAAGGATGTACTGTACATGTAGAACATCATAATAACTGCCCAGACAAAAAGATATCCTAAGGCTACCTCTTCAGACAAGGAGGCATTTATTGACAGCCTTGGGCTGCTCTGTGACAAATTAAAATAGGCCAGTTTTTTAGTCTATGATTCAAATAAAGCTTCCAGCATTCACTTTTAGCAATGACTCTGAACAAAATTCTCTTGCAAAAAAAGATTATGGGATTTTCTCTTTTTTGGCAGGAAATAGTAGGGTCCCATGCTGCAGTTCCTATTTAGGCTCTCATCAATGGGAGTGTAAGGTTTTCAAGAATCTCTCAAGGTCTTAATGGCTTTCTTTTGCTGCTGCTTCCTTGTGGCAAAGGTATAATATAACAGCTAATGAACAAGGATGTGGCATGCCTATTACTGCGCACATGTGCGACAAAGTGTTTCCGTTTCTCATATGTGAATTAATAATTTCCATCTTTGTGTGTGTGTGTGTGTGTGTGTGTGTGAATAGAGCTGTGCCCATTTTGTCCACTCTAACACTAGAGATATCAAAAGATGATGGCAAATTAATGTTCATACACATTTATAAATATATATCTTTGTGTGTTCTCACTTTGTATTTTTTTAATCTGTGGAAATTTCTAGTCTGAGGGTGTCTACATTATTATGCTACACTGGTTGAGGTGGACTGAGGCACAGCTGTAGCGCATCAGGTGAAGATGTGCTATGCTGACAGGAAAGCACTCTCTCATTGGCATAATTACTCTGTCTCAGAAGGTGTCATATTCACACCTGCTGAGCAACTTAAGTGGTAATGTAGACCACACCTGAGTGAATTGGATTACGATGCCCTTTAGGGTTGTTTCAAAATATTGGGGAAAATATTACAAGTAGTCTGACTTGCCACAAATGTAGATTCTTTTTCTTATTTTACTGTAATCAAAATTCAAAAGATGCCTCACGACAAAGCAGAGGAGATGATGTGATCCCTGTCCTGATGATCTTACAAACCAAATGTGGGCATAACACAGCGGAAGGTATAGGGAGGAGAATGGGTGGGGGTGGGGAAGGATTGAGTTGACATCAGTAAGATTATGCAGCTATTCAGTGAAGGCTAGTAAAAAGTGTGGTGGAACAAGGATTCTTTTCAGCTAGTTCAGAAAATTGATTCCTTTAATGGCAGTGTGGAAGAAAGTATAAAGTCAGTTGCAGGAGAAATACACAAATAAGGCACTGGGGCTTTTATCAGGGCAGAGTGGAGGGTCTGGGGGACAGAGTAAATAATAGAGCAGATAAATATGGTGGGATTTGATTGAAAGGAATACAAATCTTAAATGTTATGTAATGCAGAAATGGTGGGATGCAAAGAAAGAGGCTATGCTTCTCTTTCAATATAAGGGAGACCTCAGTAGTATATACAAACACTGAGGCACTCACTTGGTAAGTAGAATAGAACTTGATTGTGTTGGTGTGAAATAGTCACTTAAAGTAACTTCTCCTAGTACATCCTTACCTTCACAGGGCAGGGCACTTCTGAACCTTTACTCTCTCTGGAGGGGGCTTCTTTGATTCTTCAACAGTTTACTGGATAAAGGGAAAACCATCTCCCACTTGTGTCGAGGAGCTGCGCAGTCTCCTGGCTAGAGCATCTCACTTCATAGCAAAAGAAATCGGATAAGAAGGATTATGTAAATTAATTTCTGCTTCCTTGTAACCATACTGTGCATGCAATTTGTTTGGCTTACAATTGCTTACAGTATATGCGGAAATAAAGTATTAGCAGATGTACCCAGCATTGCTCAGGTCCTTAACAATACATTAAGTTTTCTTTTTGAAAATAAAAGGAAGATGCATTGTACATGCTTTATTGAAATGACATTTAAAAAAAATTGAGCAATATTTTTATGAAGTTAATCTTAGTAAAATTTTTAAATGGGACTTCCATCAATGTTTTTCTTCTTCATCCCTATAAACGCTTACACTGTTTTAACAAAAAGTGCTATAGTGAATTTGGTTTCCAATGACAACGTTTTCTAGTTTTCAAAGCTTAAGCATTGATTTAGCTTTGCCAAAACAGAGTACTACTCCAAATTTCACTGTTTTGTGTCTTTTCTGTAAAGTTTATTGTGAAGCAATCCTATTTCAGGTTCATCCTATTTTTCTAGCTCATCTTGGTTCAGCCTCTTTCAACATTCGCTCAGTTTTGTCAATTTTGAGGACTGTACTTAATTTGATGATTCTCTTTTCTGTTGGTTTTGGAGGAGCAATCCCATTCTAGACACATCCCATTTTCCTGGAACATCCAAACTCTTACATTACTTTAAGTTACAATAAGAAGCTGTATACCAAATTTGGTGGTCCTCACTCTTACCATTTATGAGGAATTCTTGATCAAACAGACAAACTCTCTAAAATATATAGTAGACATATAGCCATTCATCCATACACAGGGTAGTAGCTCTGCCGCCGAGAAGGCTGCTAATGAGGTTTGGGTGAAATTTTTCTGGCAAAAGTCTTTTTGGCATAAAATTAGGTTTTCAGATACACAAATACTTTTTACAAACCATGTCTTCCTTGATACTTTTTGTTCATTTTTGAATGAAAGTTTTTTGCTTTTGAGTAGCTTTCTTTTATTTTATGAAATGGGTAAATTTTCCATGGGGAGAAAAACCCATTTTCCAACCTGCTGCAAAAAAAGCCCTTCATAGTAAGTGTCATCCCAGACGAAACCATTTTTTTGCTGTGTTAAGCTTAAAAAATGAAACAGAAAAAACCCTCTTTGTAGCAAAAGTCATACACCTTTTAGCGCTTCTTCCCTGCATGTGGCTATTATAAGCAGAAAAAAAAATCTCTTAAGCATTGATTTAGCTTTGCCAAAACAGAGAACTACTCCGGATTTCGCTGTTCTGTCTCTTTTCTGTAAAGTTTATTGTGAAGCAATTCTATTTCAGGCTCATCCTATTTTTCTAGCTCATCTTGGTTCAGCCTCTTTCAACATTCACTAAGTTATGTCAGTTTTGAGGACTGTACTTAATTTGGTGATTCTGTCAGAAAGTACTCAGGATAAATATTTCTGCATTGCAACTTAGAAATGCCTTTGTGTCTTATGTTTAAGAACTGGTCCTGTATATCAGATGAATTCTTTTTATTATTATTAAATTAAATAATTCTTATTCGTGTTTAAATTTTAAAGATAAAAATAATGATCTTGCACTTATATAACCTTTTATTTGAGGATCACAATGTCCTTTATAAAAATAAAGATTAATTCTTTCCATTGCCCTTTGAGGTGGGTATATTAAGAGTTATATTAATTTTTACACATGGGTAAATTGAGGTCCAAAGATATCAAGTGAGGTACCCAAACTCACACAAGAAGTCAGAACTAGAGTTTTGTTGCCAATTCCCCGTTTTAACCACTAGATAACCTTGCCTTTTCTCAGCAATGTTATGAACCATATATTTTCATATGTAATTGTTCATTACCTCTGTTCTGGTCACAATAGTAGAATAAATGCATCTATATTAAGAATTGCAGAGACATTTTTGAAAGACCATCTTGTCTTCATGGACTCTGTTACAGATGCTCCCAAAGAGTGATATATTCTGTTTACTATGTAACTTGCTCTATTACTCCTAAAAGAAAAACAGTCATTCTTGGTTAGTATGTGTGTCCAGTCAATGCTTTTTCAGCTAGCAAAATAAAATTATATTAGATCATGACAAAAATCTAAGTAGATATAGGCAAGGATCGATTTTTGTAGCAAATTTCTTAAGAGATGATTCAGTTTCTATTGCAGTATGTGACTGTCTACACCACAGAGGTTTTTTTTTGGAAAAACAGCTGTTTTTCTGAAAAAACTTCACTTACATTCACACTGCAATCACTTTCTTTCAAAAGAAAATCAAAAGAACAGAGGGGTTTTTCTGACATTGGTAAACCTCTTTCTACAAGGAAGATGTCTTTTTCCGAAAGAGCTCTTTTGGAAAAAGGAGTGTGTGGACAGGGAAGAGGGAGTTCTTTCAAAAAAAAAAAAAAAAAAAAAAAGAAAGAGGAAAAAGCACAGGTGCCCTGGTGGCCACTCCGTCCATAGTAATCACAGCTTAAATGTGAGATAGCGTCCATTCAGTGCGGACACTCTCTTTCAAAAAAGCAGATCACTTTTTTGATGAGCTTTAGCTGTGTGGATGCTCTCTTTCTGAAGATTTTTTGGAAAAGCTCTTTGAGAAAAGCTCCTTTCAAAAGAAGCCTGCAGTCTCTAGACATAGCCTGTGAGTCCAGGAGATATATCGAGAACTATGGCAATTAAAGCAGCAGCACATTGGTTAAGTTCATTAAATTTTAATGGCTGTTGCTGGAGACCTTTGGATCAAGGTAAGCATGATGTGTCAGTTTCCAGAACCAGGGAATTACTAAGAGGAACTATCCTCTGTATTTATATATTTAGCAATAAAAATGCTTCTTTCTTTCTTTCTTTCTTTCTTTCTTTCTTTCTTTCTTTCTTTCTTTCTTTCTTTCTTTCTTTCTTTCTTTCTTTCTTTCTTTCTTTCTTTCTTTCTTTCTTTCTTTCTTTCTTTCTTTCTTTCTTTCTTTCTTTCTTTCTTTCTAAAAACTCAAAGTTCCCTTCATCTGGTATCTGCAGTAACCGTGGTACCTTCCCATACTGCAGCACCATAGTCACCATGGGGAGGCAAATGTTGAACTTTACTGACACCTAACTTACTGAAGAGCAGATTTTCCTGACAATATGACATGAGAGTTCAGTTTCACAGAACAGTGAGAATTATCATTTCCTCACACCATGTGTATTGTATGACTGGAGATTTCATATTCTTCCTATTGATGACAATAGTACCAGACAAGTCTGTATTTGCTTATTGTTATTTATAATAACACTTGCGTTTAAGCTGTCATTCCTTTGGCACTGTATACATGAGGGAGCTTCTGGGAGAGTGTTTTCCATAAGTGTCTTTGCTGTGTAATTCACTTGGTGTGGTTTAAAATAGCATGAATTTGTTGACCTGGCAGACATGTCATACAGGTCGTTTGTCTGCGAAGACATTTGGGAAAAGGGTTACGTTTTGAGGAGCTGGGACTGGTCTATGGATTTTTATATGAAGGTTGAAATTTCGGTTTTGCAAAAACTAGGGAGAGGAGTTGGTTCTGTGGACCAGTTTCTTGTGCAGAGAAAAGGTTGCTATGCTCTAGCCGGATTTTGTCTTTGTTGGTTTGTGTCTTTAATTTTCTGTCAAGGATACCTAGATCTGGGACAGGTTTTTTTTTTAATGTTTGTAAGTTGAAATTCATATAGATATGATGCAGAAATGGTCTATTCTTTAGGCCCTAAGGAAAGCAATGATACTTTGCCAAAAGTGTGCCGCCAAAATTTTAATCATGGCGCACTCTCAAAAAATAATCCCAGCTCAGTTGATTGATGGAATAGGGGACATTCCTAACCTCAAGGTTTTCCCTGCCCTTTCACGTGCACACACATAAAACTGTCAATTCTATATTCTTATTCCTTTTCAAAATTCATTAATCCCTGTCCAAGAAAAATCCTTCAACCCATCTTGCTTCCTTAGCTCCAGCACTTCATAGAGGCTCCTTTAGAAGTTTCCCCCTACCTGGCTGTCATTTCTTGTCAGCAGGTTCCCCTTGTCTTGTGCTGGCAACGGAACAACATTCTTGTGATATATGCAGTGTTTTGGAGTGGTGTGGTGATGAAGGAGGCTTATAGGGGAGCATATCAGCTGGGAACGGGGCATTCCCTGTCATTGCAAAAATGGAGTAAGCTCCCCTAAAGCATGCGATCCATTCATCTGTGACCAAGAAAACAAACCCCAGTTCTTAAATTTGTATTCTTTATTTGTGTTTGGGTAAAGCTATGTTCAAGTGCCAGATGGCTGCAATATAATTTCTATGTAAACTTCAAAATGTTTGGAGTTAATCTGATACCATAGTGAACATAGGGAACATATAAAAACTGAGCTAAATAGATAAATTATAGATATGTAGAAAATGATGGATATTTGGTGTACATTTAACTATAGTTTGGGGATCACTATACATTTTCAATTGGTTTGTTTATGCTTGGTAAGTTGAGCTATCTGTCACTTGAATGGCAGCTTTTCTGGGTAAACATATAAACCACTTTGGTACTACAAATTTGAGCCAATAGTGAAGATAAATGCTTGCAATAGAAATAAATGGTATCCGCTATCAAATCAAAATGTAACTGTACCCCACCAGTCATTGTCTCATTATGACCACAGAGAAAATGTGGGTATTAAAAATACCATACCTGTATTGTAGATTTCCCTGTGGTTAATACAGTAAAACTCCATTGGTCCGGCATCCAATGCTCTGGCACTCCTGATGGTCCGGCACCATCAGGAACCCGGAAGTGCTCTAGCTGCTGGACAATTGGAGCTGCTCTGCGCCCGGCTTCCCCGATTCAGCCGCTGCTGAAACTAACCAGCAGCTGAATCGGGGAAGCCGGGGGCAGAGCAGCTGGGGTGCTACCAGGTTGGTCCCATAGCGCTACCCCTTGGGGCTGCGGGACCAACCCGACAGCACCCCAGCTGCTCTTGGGGACGCCTGGGGAAGAGCAGCTGGAGTGCTGCCGGGTTGGTCCCACAACGCCAAGGGGAGGTGCTGAAGGACCAACCCAGCAGCACCCCAGCTGCTCTGCCCCAGGCGTCCCCGATTCAGTCGCTGCTGAAACTGACCAGCAGCAGCTGAATTGGGATGCCTGGGGAAGAGCTGGACTATCAGAAGGGGGGGGGCTATGAAGGATCTGGGGTGGCATCCTCCCACCCCATCCCAAACCCTTCATAGCCCCCCCTTCCGATAGTCTGGCATATCTGATAATCTGGCACCCCCTGGGTCCTAAAGGTGCCAGATTATCGGAAGTTTATTGTATTGGTAATGATCATATGTATATGTTGATTTAGATTTTGTCCAAGATAAATGATATTATGGCTATGATAAGCACTTCCTCATGTTGTTTAATTCATGACTTGCTGAACCAGTTTCTACTTGGTGAAACCATGAATCTTTGAATTCATCCTGAAAACAAAACATGGAGATAAAGAATAAAGTGTGCAATCATTATTCCATTAAGTAACAAATCATAGTTGGTTGACTATCTTGCCTTCATTAGTAACTAATATAATAATCTTATATATATTTCTGAAAGTTTGTTTGTTTGTTTGTCCCAAAAGATCTCCGAAGCAGTAAGAGCTAGAAACATCAAATTTTGCACAGATTCTACTGATTTCCTAATTTAAATAACTGGATTGGTAATATCATGAAATCAGTTCCCCAGTTCCCCGAGATCCCCAATTGGGTCCACTGATAATTCTGAAAGATCTCCAAAATGGAAGATCTCCTAAATGGTAAGAGCTAGAAACACCAAATTTTGCACTGATACTCCTGATTTCCCACCTTAAATAACTGGATTGGTTATATCTCAAAATTGGTTCTCCCAGTTCCCCCAGAGCCCCAATTGGGCCCACTGATAATTATGAAAGATCTCCAAAACGGTAAGAGCTAGAAACACCAAATTTTGCACGGATACTCCTGATTTCCTAACTTAAATAACTGGATTGGTAAGATCTCAAAATTGGTTCCCCCAGAACACAATTGGACCCACTGATAATTAGCTATTAGTAATGCCTGATCATAGGCGTTTGCTGGACTCTTCAGTTAAGTGTGTCTCTGACTCTGCAGTGGGTCAGAGAATCAGCAACCTCCCCTATACTAGGGCACCAGCAGGTCTCCAGGATAGACCCAAATGTGGCTGATGCTGGCTGGGATCTAGCCTTGCTAGTTGTGGCTAGGAGAAGCCTCCAGCTATCACAGCCTCTCAACATCTTAACGCAGCCAGGCTCCGACTGAACCCCTTCTGGAAATTAAAGTTGCTTCCCTCCCCCCACACCCAAATGAGCCATCCCACCACTTGCCCTCCTTTGGGCTGCGTGCATTCTCCTGGCAGGGCTGTGTGAGTTATCAGCAAGTGCACGGGCATTTTGCACTTTGCAGGATTCAGCTCACAGTACAAAGAGGAGGTGGGTAGGAGCACAAAGTTTTGAGCACTGTGGAGCCTGAGGAGGACATGGTACACTCAGAACAGCCTGTTCTCATCTGAACAGGTATGTTCACAATCTGCATGTTCTGATCATCTAGATATCACTCATTGCACCTAGTCTGAAGGTCTTTCACTTTGTCTGATCAACGCAACCGGTCCACCTGCCACTAGGAAGTCTATTGTGGTTGCCCCATGGAGCATGGAGTGAAGGTCCTCAGGGAGTGGCTACTTGGGGAGCAGTGATTTGCTGCTGCTGCAGAGCCCAGGAGACATCCCCTCCATTTCGCAGGGCTTCTGGCAAGGATGCTGCAGGCATTGGTTTGCATAGAGTCTTTAAGGGAAGATGGGCCTTCCTGATTTGTGGGGATTGAGAAAAGAGACCCTAGGGCAGTGGTCCCCAACCTTTTGAGGTTGTCGGGCGCTAGAGGGCATGGCCGTTCGCCCGCCGGGCGCCAGTGGGCGGGGACACTTGCGCGCCCGGGGGCGGCCCCCCCATAGTCACGCGCCCGGGGCCGGGGCCCCCCAATAGCCACACACCCGTGGCTGGGGGCCCCCTCCAAGGGCCACGCGCCCGGGGCCAGCACTCCCCCCTGCAAGCGCCGCGCCATGTGCCCAGGGCCAGGCCAGCCCCGAGCACCTGGCGAGCGCATACAAATGGTCCCCGCGGGCACCGTGTTGGGGACCACAGCCCTAGGGGATTTGTTGTTTTGTAAGCACATCAGTAGCTATGTTAATTTCTTAAAGTAATATATAAGAGAAAAGTATTTCCAATACAACGTGCTATGTTAATGTAATTGACGTAGTTAATGCATCACACATTTTACTATATTTTTCCCAGGCAACGCCGGGAATTTCTGCTAGTAATTAATAAGCCAGTCTGTTTCTCTTCCAAGATTTCAAAACTTCACCAATATTAATGACTAGAATTGTGTGAACTATTTGTAACAAAGTGTATTTGACAAATGCAATCTTTTTGCTTCATCACCAATGTTTTTTACACAGGCCATGAGTTGTATTCATACTACTTATAATTGTTCACCAAAAGTCTACTGGCAGTGTACAGACTATGTTAATTTTATGATCTGTCCATTATTTAATTAGCTTATATTGCTCTGTGACTGGTCACCTTAATAACATACTATCGTTTCCCCGATAGGATGAATGCTACTGTAATAAAGAAAGGCGGGTTGTGACAACTAATTGCTAAGTCATGATTCTCTTAGAAGGTAGGTTGGTAGGATTCAGGAATGTTTAAAACTTTAAAACCTTTTCTTTTCTTTGCATCAGTTCTTGAATTGCTGCTGGGAAAAAAAACAGTCTAATATAATAGGATAGGTTGAGATAACATTTAAAATTAATTTTCTTTTGGTACATTCACACACAGGAATTGTGAGCAGTTATAATAAATAATGATATTAAAACCAGTAGTCATCTTCATCATGTATATTAAAGTCTGGTGAATTCAAGGAAACTTATGAGAAATTATCTAAAGTCTGGTACAGTGCAAATTTAACTGAGAGAAACCTGGATTTTTCTCTCTCTGTGTGAGTTTGATTCAAAGTACACATTGAATTTTGAGAAACTAATAGCTAAGCTGCATCATCAGATAGCGCTCTAACATTTAACTATCCCTTACCACACATAATTTATTATATTTCATAGTAGAACTCTTAGCTTAGTAGTACTGGCAGTCCCCGACTTATGCGGATCCGACTTATGTCGGATCCGCACTTACAAATGGGGCTTTTCTCGCCCCGGAGCTCACGGGCGGCGGATCGCCACCCGTGTCCTCCGGGGCGAGAAAAGCTTCTCCCGGTCTCCCTGGGCTGCTGGGGGGGGGGGGTCCAGCAAAGCCGCTGGACCCCCCCAGCAGACCAGGGACACCCGAGCAAAGCTGCCCAGGCGGCGGGAGTCCCGCTGCCTGGGCGGCTTTGCTCGTTTGCCCCGGAGCAAAGCCGCCCAGGCAGCGGGACTACCCCCGCCTGGGCAGCTTTGCTTCTGTCCCCCAAGTCTGCTGGGAGGGTCCAGCAAAGCCACTGGACCCCCCCCCCCCCCAGAAGACCAGGGAAACCGGGAGCAAAGCCGTGGAGCACGCCCGCAGCGGGACAGCCCGGGTGCGCCTGGGCTGTCCCGCTGTGGGTGTGCTCCAAGGCTTTGCTCCCCGTCTCCCTGGTCAGCAGACCAGGGAGACGGAGCAAAGCCGTGGAGGACGTGGGCGGTCCCGCCACCCGCGTGTCCCTGGTCTGCTGGGGGGGGTGCAGCTAGTGCCCCCCCCAGCACACCAGGCTTTTCTTGCCTACGCCTGGGGCAGAGCAGCTGGGGTGCTGCTGGGTTGCTCCAGTAGCGCCGCTCCTCGGCGCTACTGTACCAACCCGGCAGCACCCCAGCTGCTCTGCCCCAGGCATCCTGAATCAGCCGCTGCTGGTCAGTTTCAGCAGTGGCTGAATCAGGACGCCTGGGGCAGAGCAGCTGGGGTGCTGCTGGGTTGCTCCAGTAGCGCCGAGGAGCCGCGCTACTGGAGCAACCCAGCAGCACCCCAGCTGCTCTGCCCCAGGCGTCCCCAAGTCAGCCGCTGCTGAAACTGACCAGGGGCTGACTACAGGAAGCCCGAGGCAGAGTTGCTCTGCCCCGGGCTTCCTGGAATCAGCCGCTGATCGGTTTCAGCAGCAGCTGACTTGGGGACGCCTGGGTTTCTTAAGTTGAATCCGTATGTAAGTCAGAACTGGCGTCCAGATTCAGCCGCTGTTGAAACTGATCAGTTTCAGCAGCGGCTGACGCCAGTTCCGACTTACATACAGATTCAACTTAAGAACAAACCTACAGTCCCTATCTTGTACGTAACCCGGGGACTGCCTGTAGTAGAAAATACTGAAATCCCTGATTTACCAGTTCCTCCTTGATTAAATTTAACAAGTTTAGAGCCATAACCAATTCTATAACATAGGACAATTTTATGCAGTAATAAAAGGACTTAATATTCAATATTCATTGTGTTTTACTGTTTGGTAAAGGGAATATTCATATTTATTACATAGCTACATATGATGTGTATTTGAAACACTTTTCAAAAATGTATGGTCCCCTGACAGCAGAGTCTTCACTGTGATGTTAGTGAGCACAATTTCTACACCTCTTTTCTGAGTTCCTCCTGCTAGGTACAAGATGGTAGCACCATCAGACAGCCACTCCCTGCACTGCTTATCTCACTGATAACCAATATATTCAAGTGGCATTTTTTTCCACTTCTTGTAAGGGCATGTGTAAGATAGGGCAAGCCAGGGACACCTTCCATAATTATCACGTCCACAAATTCCTCCAGCCTGGGGACTGTGGTGTCAGGGGTGAGATGGGAGACTGAGAACCTCCCACCCCTGGGGCCACAGGTTAGGGAGAGAAGAGTGAGTTTCTGCCAGGCCAGAGTTGGGAGAAGGAAGAGCAAACTCCTGCTGGAGCTAGGACAGGAGGGAGGTGGAAGCTCCTGCAAGGGCAGGGCTAAGGTGCGAGGGACAGAACATGCCCCCAAAAGAGTTAAAGTGAAATTTCTGCACATGCCCCTGACTTCTAGTGTAACTTGTGCCGGCTTTCCTTTACTATTTACAGCACATACATCCCCTTTGCCTGTTCCTGTTATGGATTTGGTCTTTGACTATGCCATATCTGTTGAGAGATTTCCCTGAGATCTGTCACATTTAGATATTGAGCTCTGTCTTCACCTACCATCCTCAAGATTTAACCAAGATGTCTCTGTTGCAATGAGATTTTACCAGAGTGGATCACAAACCCAGATGTAGAACGCTCCTCTTATTTGGGCTTGGGATTGGCACTGTTTCCTCCACTTGCTCTAATTTTCAGCAGGAAGCAGATGACTTGCCTTGCCTCCCTCCTCGTTTTCTCCAGTGTCGGCAGCAGACATACAAGAACTCTGAGGAAAGGAATCATGCGCATCTTTAATTTGTTATTTATAAACTTGACATTCCATATCATTAAAATTGAAACCTCTAGCTTGTTCCTGCCCCAGTTACTTTAACAACAGTCCCTTCAGAGATTTCACAGCCCTGTGCCATGGGCAGTGCAAAAGCGTACGTACAGTCTAGGTGATGAAATGTGTTTACTTTTGGCGGTGGTTTTCATTGTGTTGATTGACTAATTACAGTTGTGAGGAACTCACCAGCTTCAGTTTTTAGAAGTTTGAGGGTCATATTTTTTTTTAATGTGGTTTGTATGGTTTTGAAATGAATCAGAAAAAAATCTCAGAGAAATTAGCTCAGCCAAACAGTGAAGTTCAATTTATTTACTATCTGCACCCATTTACCTCTATCCCCGGGGGTCTAAGTGGCTGTCTCCTGTTCCAATATTTCTATCCCCTATCCCTTTCCTATTTCCTACAGTGGGGTCTGCTTCAATAGCTTGCAACAGTCTCTTTATTCAGCTTCTTTGTGGGATATCATCTGGTTTGTTTCCCAAGTCATGGTCTTCAGGGGGAGCAAAGAAAGGCCAAATCCCATCTTTCTCAGGACGTAGGGTGACTTCATCATCATTATCTTCCATTAGAATCATTTTACAGAGGGGCAAACTGAGAAATAAGAAACAAAAATGGCCTCTATTTTGGGTGCCCCAAAGCCCAACTTGAGATGCCTGAGGTGTCTATTGTCACTTGTGAAACATGGCTGTGATTGACGTGCTCGAGGCCATACAGAAAACCTGTCCTACAGCCAGAAGCAAAACCCAGGTCCTCTGAGCCCCAGTCTTATATTTCAACCACAAAGCCACCCTTCTTTACCTCAGGACTTGTCTACACAGAATTACAACAGTTTGAAAATGGCTTGAAACAGTTCCAAGTTAGTTTGCCTTAGGGGACTTTTAGTGCATGCCAGGAGGTTATACACAAGCCATTTGGTGTGCCAAATGTTGGTGGGCATTCAAATTCACATTCCACTGGTGAACATTATCACACCTTGTACACAAACCTTTAGTCTCTTGACAGCTGTTAAATCTACATATGAATAGGGAAGGAATCAGACAGCTTGCCTGTAGATGCACTAGGAAAAGAGGCACAGTGAGCAGATTTTCTGTACTGCATTCACCATTTCAAGATGCACAGCATAGAGGCAAGCCAGCTGGCTACCCCCTAGAAACCATTAGAAAAAGGAGGAGATTCAGGCAATGATAATTTTCTACAAGCTCCCCACACAAGGCCTGAGCAAGTTAAAAAGGACCAATTGATTTTATATGCTGCTCTTAGAGGAGAGCCCATTTGAAGATGAAGATCAGGTGGGCAGAGGTAGGCTGAGCTTCTAAAAAGTCAGGAAGTTGAGAACAGGAAAAGGCTGCACGTAGGAGCACTGCAGTTCCTCCCTAGAGCAAAAGGGGATTTGGCTGGGGCAAGGAGGAGTTCTACCAGGGGGAAATCCTGGGATACTGGTCTGGACTACAAAGTCTGGCAAGAACCTGAGAGGGATGAAGTAGCCCTGGGAATGGACGAAGCTCAGGCTGGTGAACATGGAGGCAGGAGGAGAGTTAGAAAGGAGCTCAGGGAAACAACAGGGTCTCCTATTGAGTTATGTTGATAGGTATAGAATTCCTGGGCTGAAACCGAGGGTAGTGGGAAAGTGATACTGAACCTATACTTGTACTGGAAAAGTTGTTGATACACTAGATAGACAGCTGGTCCAGCGGGACTTTGACATCCCAGCAGGGGAGGACTAAATAGTGATGTGACTGGAGGGTTGAGTCACAAAGAAGGGAATGGAGGTTATTTTATAACTCTGAAATATTTGCAAATCTGAACAAAATGATATGGTTGTTCTGTCAAATGTTTACAACTGAACATTAATGCAACTTTGAAACTTTACTATACAGAAGAAAATTCTGCTTTCCTTTAAAAAAATGAGTTTACATTTAACAGAGTACACTACTCTATTTGCTAATTTTTTTTGTCTCTGCTGCTGACTGATTGTGTACTTCTGGTTCCAGTTGAGGTGTGTGTTTCACTAGCTTGTAACTCTTATGTTTGTTATTCTGAGGCTCTACTGCATGCAGGTCAGAATATATCATCATAGTAATCCCCTAAAATCTATGATTATAAATCTTATAAATATTTCTGAAAGTTTGTGTGTGTGTGTGTGTGTGTGTGTTTGTCCGAAAAGATCTCCGAAAAGGTAAGAGCTAGTGTCAGCTGACGGTCAGGGCAGTGAGTGGTGTGTGTGTGTGCTATACACCCGAGACTTCAACTGCTGAGACCGGGGTACCTTGCAGCGGGCAACCTGGAGGAGGTTGACGAGCGCCCCAATAAGTTTGCAGGGATAGCTTATTACACTTCAGATTTTAGCTGCTAGAATCTGTGATTCCTTTGCAGCGGGCAGCCTGGGGGAGGCTGAGAAGTGCCCCAATGGATCTGCCACCTGGGAGTGACACAAATCCAAACGCCCAAGCTCTCCCTATATCTGTCCCTTAAGACCGGCTGAAGTTCTTTTAAATTGTGCCTGGTTCTGTTACAGCAACTGAAGGAGTCAGGTTAAAACTTAAACAGTTACGGGTTTATTGAGGAAGCTTGTAAATCATATGGTTGCAATGGCTATTGTTCTATTTCTTAACTGCTAGCAAAACATAGATCTTAAAAATGGTTACAAAGAAGATAGATAGGAAAACAGAAATAATAGTACCAAGTAATAGCTTAACCTTTACTTAAGACAGAGGACCACATCCAGGTACAATTTTTACCACCTTCTGTGCCTCTCGACTCCAGCGTGTCAGGCCAGGGCCGGTCCCTCAATTCCTAGGAAAGACGAAAATATGAGGTGGGCGTCCCCATAGAACCTCGGGAGGTCAAACACCTAACCCGACCAACAGGTAGAGGGTAGAATGACACTCAGAAGTGAGAGTGCTGCTGTACCCATCTTTATACCCATGGGGTCACGTATTTCTCTTTCTTATCTGTGATGCCAAATAGTTCTGGTCTGCCTTTTGTGAGACCAGTTCTTACAAGGGAGTTGTGAACTTAATTTACACTTGTAAGAGAGAGTTGAGAGGATTAAATTGGAAGTACTGGGCATTCTTTTCTCAGTGGGGGATTCCCCTCCCAGGGACGGCTGTGTGTGTTCGTATCAACATGGGTGCCAGCCGGGCACTTCTCGCAGCCTCGAGGCCAGCTTATTGCCTTAATCATTCTCTCTTCATATCTATGTTTTCAGCTTCTCAGGATCAGATGAGCCAGCATAGACTATGCTGATTTTATTGCTCCTTCTCTGTCCTGTATGCTTCAGAGAGGCAAATAAGATGGATGAGATGGGGGAGGGAGGGGGGGTTTGTCTGGCTACAGCTAGAAGCACCGAATTTGGCACAGACACTACTGATTTCCTAACTTAAATAACTGGATTGGTTATATTTCTAAATCGGTTCCCCCAGAGCTCCAATTGGGCCCACTGATAATTAGCTTTTAGTAGCGCCTGATCATAGGCATTTGCTGGACTCTTCTGTTAAGTGTGTCACATAAACTAGAGGATAAAGCATATGGGCACCTGCAGCACCATCAAAAGAGAGCCCATGGGGGAGAAGCTGCAGTGGGGCAGAGAATCAGCAACCTCCCCTATACTAGGGCACCAGCAGGTCTCCAGGATAGACCCAAATGTGCCTGATGCTGGCTGGGGTCTAGCCTTGCTAATTGTGGCTGGGAGAAGCCTCCAGCTATCACAGCCTCTGAACATCTTCACGCAGCCAGGCTCCGACTGAACCCCTTCTGGAAATTAAAGTTGCTTCCCTCCCCCCACAGCCAAATGACCCATCCCACCACTCGCCCTCCTTTGGGCTGCGTGCATTCTCCTGGCAGGGCTGTGAGCGTTATCAGCAAGTGCACGGGCATTATGCACTTTGCAGGATTCAGCTCACAGTACAAGGAGGAGGTGGGCAGGAGGACAAGGTTTGAGCACCATGGAGCCTGATGAGGATACTGACGAGGAGTTCAGGTCTGATATCTGACACAGTTGTCAATTGTCCATCTCTAGTAAGATCCAAAACTGGAAAGAGGCTTGGATAGGCGAAATTTTCATGAGAACATCTTGCAACATTTTGGCACTCTTAAATCTGAGGATTATTTTTAAACCATGAATTATTTTCTCCTTGTACTTCAACAAAGTATTTACTTACCATTAGTTTATCAGAAACTCAGTAACATGGTTTATCTTTTCTTTGATCACTAAACTCAAAGGTTGTTCCACAAGAATGATTCCCGTTAAGCTTCCATAAACTTCCTCTGTAATGTCTAACATTAAAAAAACCTCAGCATTCTAGCGAATCAATGTACTGTATGTGGTTCCACATCTCTTCTTCAATCACGAGAGTCACTATGTGTGATTTTAGAGTAACTTACTGCCATAACTGCAACCATAAAGACTAAGGAGATGATGCTGATGAATTGTCAAGAGACACGTCCATTATATCTTATTAAATATATTCAATATTTGTAACTTCTTGTGTTGAAACTTTATGTTCATGAGGTGCTCAGTGCCCTATATGAGCACACTCATTGATATATCCCAGGTGAAGTCTAGTCTCCTATGGACTGTGATACTTTGGACTCACTTTGGTTGGTGGGTTTAGTATGTAGGTGTTGTGTGGAAGTGGGGACTTGTGATATACAGGGAGTCAGATTACATGATCTGGTGAACCCTTGTAGCCTTTAACTCCATGGCTAGACAACCCCTCTTCTTATTGGAATGTACATGGACTGGTCAGGTGAAAGCGTAGCAACTTCAGATACAAATTATAATACTCCAGACAGAGCATCTTTGGGCAACTATAACACCTAGTTTGATGTTGCAAGGAATTAGGGTGAAAGGCCAAATGACTTTGGCCACTTGAGAAATGCAGTCATTCCCTGAAAATGCATTGCATTGTATATTATTACTATTACAAAATGGAATTCATGAATAAAAAGAAGGCAAGTGGGCTGGGAGGCAGATCTACCCATGCATGTAGTGGCTATTATTAAAATGGGTATGACATCAGTCACAGCCAGTCAGACTGGCTCAGTTACGTCCAACGTGCTAAAGACATTTTATAATTAAGTAATGAGACGTGACAGGGTGTGAATGGTGTTGCATTAATTCACACCGAGTGTGTTGTTGTACGGCAAGCGATGGAAGGCCGAGTGCCATCAGAGCAGCCAACTGAGAATTAATCCTGCTCTATACTCACAATGGAGTCTCTTATTGTGGTTTTATGAATTGTTAATTTTTAAAATATTTATATTGTTAATTAAGGGATGAGCTTCGAAGCTCTGACTGCAATCAGCACAATTCACTTAAATAGTTCTGCACAGTGACTTGTGTGGATCTCTAGTCACTGCTTGGAATTCTAGGCCAATCAAACCAATTGTTTTCTCTGGTCCATTTTATAATGTATTCTAATAGTCTGTTTCTTAATGCTGACTCTCATGTCTGCATTCATTTGAAAATAACAAGCATCTAAAAGTCAGTAATGATTCGTGCAGGTTCCACAGTGCTTTGACCATAGACAGTGCTAGGTGATGCTACATAGTTTTCTATTTACTGTCCAAGAAAAAAAAATCCACATGTAAGTAAGGTGTATTATGTTGTCAGCCAGGACTTTGTGCTTTCTGCTGTGGCTAGCTGTATCTTTCACTATTAAAAGTAGGGCTTCTGCTTTTCAACATTTAATTGCAAAATTGAGGCAATAATTTTTTGCTAACAAATAACACTCAGGTAAAACCCACATATTAGAAATATTTTGGCAATTTTCCATACTGCTCCTGGCCATTTTCACTCGTAGATGATCTAAAATTGCTGACTGGGGCACTTATGTCTTTATTCTACATATACAACTCTCCATGGGCTCATTCTTGATTCCTTTGAAGTCTAATGGAAATGTTGCCATTGACTTCAATGGGAGCAGAAACAGGCTGACTCATTTGTCTGGAACATGCATTCCTGGAGGAGCTGCAGAACAGGAACTTATTTCTGTGAGCATAATGAAAAATACAGTGTGCTTATCTCCTGTGTAAAGACAAAGGGAAACACCTTGGTGCCATGGGCAGTGAGTTGGACTGGCCTGTCATTTTAGGGCTCCACAAATGTTGGGGCCAGGTCTGTCCCTTGACCGCACCTCCTGGCCCCTGGACACCACCCCAAGCATCCTTGCCAGCTGCCTTACCTGAGAGACCTGACCTGTGCCCTGCCCTTCCTGCAGCAAGCAGCTCTGCTCCAAGTGCTCTCCCTTGCTGGCTGCTGCAGCCCAGCTCTAGGGAGCAGCCCCCACAGCAGGCTGAGGAGGGAGAAGGGGAGGAAGCAGATGGCATTCCCCTACCCCCCAGACAACACTGAGTGAAATCCTTCCTGCCTGGGGCTTAGGTGAATGTGAGTGGTACCAGGAGTGGGAGGAAGCGGGGGAAGGGAAGGGAAGGGAAGAGAAGAGTACGTGGGAAGGGGGCCCTAACCCCAGCCCCTCTCACACTGCAAACCCTTCAGCCACACCCTAGAGCCTATACCCACCATCTCAAGACTGTGCCCCAGCCCTGAACCTCTCACATGACCCACATCATTTATCCATACCCTAGAGCCTGCGTGCCAACTCTCTGTCACAGCCCTGAGCCTTTCCAGCACCCCAAGCCTCTCATCCCCTGCCTCACCCCACAGCCAGATTCCTCAGCCTGCCCTTATAAGACCGGGGGAGGGACGGGGGGGACAGATTTGGAACAACTCTGGGCACCACCATAAATTATACAAACCTGCTGCCTCTGTTTGGCACCCCTCCTGAATGTCACTCTCACAGTTTCCAGTGGATTTAAACCCAGAACCACTGGGCTGAATGCTCCCAACACACTGAGAAAGTGGTGGGGATATTATAAGGGCATGGGACAATCTTTGCACAGGCTGGGCTCTGTGCATCACCCTGCCCTCACCTGGCAGATCTGGGCCAATCACGTGGTGATTCTTGCTGTCCTTGATAGATGGTTGCAGCAGTGGCAGCAAGGATGGCAAGACGGGTTGAGCTGCTTTTGTCTACCAGGCCTCTAGTTGTCCTAAGCGACTCCTCCAATGGGCCTTGCACAGCACACAAGGCCAGACAGTGCCATTGCCTCTAGTGCCAATGGCATTTTGACAAACAGGGCTAGTGTTGCTTTCATGAGGAGTCAGTTTAGTACACATGAAGTAGCTAGTCATTCCCCTTTTCTCAGTGCAACCTGTCAGCCATGCAGAGATTTTTGCAGAAGGGGATGCTGGAGGCTACTCAGTGGGGACAGGTTCTCCATAGCCACCCTTCCCTTCTGTGTATCCCCTATGGCTTTTTCCATGGGTTTGTTCCCCTAGGCATTGTACAGCCAGATAAATCATGGCTTTTGGGATATGTTTTGGATGAAGAGGAAGTGTAAGTAAATATTTATTATTATACCCCCTACATTGATTTTATCAGCATTTTACTTCTAAATCCTGACTTTAAAGGTGCCAGCTATAAATATATTATAATGAACTGGCAAATGTATATGTGTCTTCTACTATAGGGTATGTCTACACTACCACCCTAGTTCGAACTAGGGTGGTAATGTAGGCAACCAGAGTTGCAAATGAAGCCCGGGATTTGAATTTCCTGGGCTTCTTTTGCATCTCGCCGGGCGCTGCCATTTTTAAATGTCCGCTCCGTGAAACGAGGAGTAATGGTAGCTCGGAATAGGAAGCCTAGTCCGAACTACCTAGTCCGTGCCGCGTGTAGCCGCGTGGCACGGAGTCCACACTAGCAGACATTTAAAAATGGCGGCGCCCGGCGAGATGCAAATGCAGCCCAGGAAATTCAAATCCCGGGCTTCATTTGCAACTCCGGTTGCCTACATTACCACCCTACTTCAAACTAGGGTGGTAGTGTAGACATACCCATATAGAATTAGTACTTCTCATTAGCAGGGATCTTAGAAATCTATATGCCACAGAATAACATGGAATTTGTGTTGTTGTGGATAACGTTTAGTTTTTACATTTTGTGAAAAAATAAAAACATATACAGTGGAATCCTGATAATTCAGTCTAACTGGGACCAGGGTCAGATCATATAATAAAAAATTTAGATAAACAGAAGAATGGTCAGGGCTTGGATTGTCAGCTTAAAATGTATATATAAAAAATCATAATTATAAAAAAGTCAATAAAACATTGTGTTTGACTGATACCTATATATATTGTGGCCAGGCCCTACCTATATAAATTGTGGCCAGGCCCTATCAGAGTGGGGGACAGGAGAACCATTTGGCCTTGGGTCTTAGAAGACAAAGAAGCCTTAAATGTTGACATTTTTCTATCAAATCATTTCCATTTATTATATACCTTGCAGTTCTAACAGAGACAACAAAAAAGCTATATATACTTGCAAAAATTGATTTAAATCATTATGAGACCTCGGGCCTTTGCCAATTTTTTGGTCACATCTGAGTTTTCTTTGTGTGACTGGAGACTGGAGTAGTTTTTGTGTTTAGTGATCCTATGTTATGAACCACTGTCTACAGTCTTTGCATAATTTGAAAGTCATAATTAATTCTGTTATTATAAAGTGATTTTTCTTGGTCTGAGGGCAAGTTTAGACTTAAATTAGATGTTTATCTCTGCATAGGAGATTTTCATATTCCTATTTTTTGTTGTGTGCCTTTATATACAATAACCATATCAGGCTCAGATGTAAGCTACCTCTTCATCCAGTTTTAGATTCACCTTTAAAGGCTTTTTTGTGATAATGAACTTTTAATTCTGGGTGTTTAATAAACTTTATATCTAATCTAATCACCCTTGTTCATATTTATAGTAATGCATCAGTTATTAGAGGAATTCAATAATGGGAACATGTTAGCAGATGAAATTTCAAGACTTTGAAATAAGGCTATAACGGCATATTAAATAACACCCACAAACTGTTGTTATATAATATTAATTGAGAAGTATATACAATTAAAATTTTGTATAACCAATAGCCTTTAGCAAATTCATTTATGTGTTACTATGTTTTAAAAGAACCCCTTTATAAAAAAAGAAGTGAAAATTTGAAAGTGGTGCAAGTAAGAGATGGTGAAAGCAACAGAGTGAAGCAGTAGTTAAAGAGTTTAAGGACAATAACATCATTTCTAACAGAAAAGATGCCTCAGCCATTAGACGGTGACCATACTAACAGTGACTGATGATGAAAACTTTGTATCCACAAATGACATTTTAATTCCACTGCCTCAAAATGAGGAGGTCATTAATCAATACACAGAAATGCCAACAGTGGTGATAGATGCAGAATCTATGCTCAATTTAGAGACCGGGTAGGCAGAAAATGGGGACTTTGGAGATGCTGTGCAGCAAGTACAGGAACTTACGACTAGCACAGGACACAGTGTAACAGAAGTGGCATCAGAATCTGATCTTAGACTTCTTGATAAGAACAATGTTGCTCAAATGCAGTTGTTTCTCAAAGTTATTTGTTGTCAGATTCCAAGTAATACACTGAAAGATGCTGGAAATCAGGCTTTCCCCACTCGTCTGCTGACAAAAACTCTTACAAATGGAGAGATTTACAGAAGAGACTGGCTCTGCTGGAGCATGGAAAAAGCCTGTTTCATTTTTAACAGTAATACTTCAAATGCATCAGTACTGTCTCATCCATCCAGTTGGAGCTTTAGTAGACATTGGAGGAAGTTGAAAGACTGAGTATCTGCACATGAAACTTCAGTATTGCATTAAGATAACTATGTTACATGGAAATCAGCTAGTGGAGCAGCACTAGCTGACAGTTCAATTGAAAACTTACTCCTGAGTGAAATAAATATAGACCTGATACCAGGAAGAAACTCCTTGAGTGCATATTGAATATCATTCTTCTTTCTGAACAGGGATTGGCTTTGTTTGATTCCAGTCAACGTATCAGTGACCCTACAAACAGAAACTTCCTTGATATGCTTGAACTTCTTAGCAAGTATGACGCACTTTTATCAAGCCATGTTAAGCATGTTCGTGAATCACAAGAGAGCGGAAAACATATGCAACTCCATTATCTGCCTACCAGAATACAAAGTTTATTGAGCTGTGTGGGACATTTGTGCAAAAAGAAAATCTTGAAGAGATACAACATGCAAAGTACTTTTCAAATATTATTGATGCAACTCCAGACTGTTCTCATAAAGAACAGATAACCTCAGTTATTCAATATGTTAAAATTGTAGGAAGTTCTAAGGTTTCAGTTGAAGAATGATTTATTTTGTTTGATAATTTCATGAACAAAACAGGAAAAGAAATTGCTGCTCATGTATTAGAAATTCTGGAAGACTTCAAATTAAATTTTAAGCTCTGCATTGGCCAAACATATGACAATGGATCCAATATGGCTGGGAAGTACAGCGGAGAACAATCAGTCCTTCTTGAGCAAAATCGAAACTGTATTTTCTCCAGTTGTAGCAACCACACACTAAATCTTGTTGGCGTTGATTGATGCTATTGGTATAATGACTTAATTGTTAATAAATAAATGTCTCAAGTATTCATTTTCATATATTCTTTTGGTGCAAGTATAACCCTGTGGATGAGAAATTAGAAATGTTGGGGGTCTGGGGAAGAGCTGACTTGGGGTCTCTAATCTCAATGTGGCCCAGGCCTTTGTCATTTTCTGAAAGGGTGTGATTGTGGCTAGGGAAATTGAAGTTCAGGGTTTTCATTTTAATCACAAAAACCCTGGATTTTTATTTATTTGCCTTTTATTCAGAATTTTTTTTATCATGGAAAACCAGGATCTCGGATCATTAAGAGTGCTAATGAAGATGCTCCTTCAGATCTAGGAGTAGGGGCCTGTGTAATTTGGGGCAAATAATATGGGATCTGTGTACTGCTTCAACATTGTGAAATCCAAGATAGTATTGTGAAACAAAACTGGAACCACACTTCTGGAAATAAGTGTTCCTAGATGTTTATTTTATAGACCAGGATAAATATAAATGAGATTAAGTAATAGCGCCAGAAAAAGCATCTGCTCAATTTATGGCACCAGTCAAAACATCTAACAGTGTTTAGGCACCATTAGGAAAGGGATAGAAAAGAAGACAAAATATAATAGGGACTCTATACAAATCCATAGTATGCCCACAACTTAAATACTGTGTGCAGTTCTGGTCACCATCTCAAAAAAGATATACTAGAATTGGGAAAAGGTGCAAAGAAGATCAGCAAAATGATTAGGGGTATGGAACATGTGAGGACAGATTATGAAGACTGCAACTGTTCATCTTACAAAGGAGACAGCTATTGCAGGGGATATGATAGAAGTCTATAAAATCACGAAGTAAGAAAGAAGAGTCATTAATCCCTTCCAGTAACACAAGAACCAGAGATCACCTAATGAAATGAATAGGCAGCAGGTTTAAAAGAAATGAAAGGAAGTATTTCTTTACACAATTCCCAGTCAACCTGTAGAATCATTAGTTGCCAGGGGATGTGGTGAAGGTAAAAAATATATTGGTTAAAAAGAAAGAATTAGATAGGCTCAGGGAGGATAGGTCTTCAGGGCTATTAACGAAGAGGGTCACAGATGCAACCCCATGCTCTAGGTTTCTCTAAACCTTTGACTGCCGGAAGCAAAGACAAGAGGGGATGGATCATTAGATTATTGCTCAGTTTTGTTCATTCCCTCTGAAACATGTGTCTCTGACCACTGTCAGAAGACAGGATTCTGGGATGGATAGACCATTGGTCTGACCCAGTATAGCCATTAATATGTTACGTTGATGCTATAGTTGTCATTGGCAGGTTGATTACCTAGGTTTATTGTACATTCCCAACTCTATTCTTTCATAAACAAAACCAAAAAATCATAGGAAATCTGTGAAGAAAGTAAATGAGCACACAGAATACTTTAAAACATTAATAATAATCACTCACATTTATGTAGTGTAATTCACCCTGAAACACCTTGTAAACTTAAACTCACCTCTGGTATTTAGTTTCTTTGGAGTGAAATGCAGCAGCTGTTTAACAATGCACAGTAACACATACATAACCCTTTGGGACATCAAATGAAGAAGAGTATTATATGCATTTGAAATTGCAGGTGGAATTTAGATAGAAAAACTGCAATTACCTAGACTGGAATGATTATTTATTATTGTCGTCATAGGAAGCCAGCCCAGATTCTGCGGGCTCAAGTAGGGTGGCATGGGCCAGCTGCAAGTTTTTCTTTTCTGTGCAGACATTCGCAATGTGCCTTATTCATAAAAAGCCTGATCACAGTAGGTATTCACTTCCACCTCTGAAGCACTTAACACACTTATCTCCCCTTGGCATCAGAGAGATTTGAGTTTGCTCAGTTCTAATGAAAAAGAAACCTTTTCTCAGATGTTTTTGTTTACTGAAAACCAGGCTTTCATTAATAGAAAAAATGAATAATGTTTTTAATCATTTCAATAAAAAAATGAAAATTTAGCCAAAAATGGGGGCAAAGGCAGAAAGTCATCTGCTTTTTATAACATGTTTCATTTTCCAAATAAAAGGCCAAAAAGGTTCTGCTTAGTCCCTCTGCTCAGCACCCGACAGCATCGGACCCTAAAATAGTCTCCTGACGTTTCTGTGCCATGCAAGGCCCCAAAAGACATTGTTTGAATGTTACTATGTCTGACGTGGATGCTGCAGTGGTGCAGATAATGGACGGATTTTTCACTCAATAAAGCTCAAAGTGCTTGTTTGTAATATTTGGATTCTTAGGGCCTTCCCAGAGTCCACACCATTGCTGTGGCTCTTTCTGTTTGAAGCTATCCATTGACATCCCTTTATGACTGTGTTTAGGATATCTGAGAGGTCATTCCATTCGAGACCATTTAACTTCCTCTCATTTCCCTTTCTTCTTTCTGTGCTGAGAGAGAGAGTGGCTGATGCTTGGGAATCTGTAGCAGTGGGCACAATTTGTGTTTTAATTACTGAATTATTTAATTACCTTATGCACAGCACAGAGATGGCTCTTTTTTGTAATGGGCAAGAAATAAATTATTTAAATAGATAAATTAAAATAAATAGAATTAAGACATTTGTAAATATGCATGAGCCCGACAGTAATTCTAGATGAATGTTATGTTTTCACTGTACACGCTATGATTTGTTCTGCCAATTTCTCAGGCTTTTATACTTAACTATCTTGTATTTCAACAGGCTTGTTTTTTTCAGGGCTCTAAAGACAGTCTTATTCACTAGGTTTCTGACAATAGATTGTGTTAAGGTGGCCAGTACACAAGACTGCCACAGAAATACCAGAACTCTATATTTTGTTTTAATTTAATATTGTGCACCAAATAAAATTAGACATAGAAATACTTTTGTGAATGAAAACCAATGCAAACTAATCTATTTTTCCTCTTTACTGACTTTTAGTTCTCAAAACTCTGTTTCAGGCTGACTCCTAATTTTTCTATTCACTCCAAGCTTTCCTCAAATACACCATCAGAGTTTGTTCCTAGTTTTTCCACATTTCTGAACGGATAGTAGGGATAGCCCATGACCAATCAGACCAGTTTGACAGTCTGTTGTCATGAATATTTACATCACTATGGCTACAGCACAATAAAATATTAAGTCTCATATTCTCATTTCTTAAACAATCAAAACATACTTGTAGATTAATTTTAATGCACCTATATTTTTTTCCATTTGAATACACCATGATTAAAAGTTCATGACCTTGATTATATTATGCAACTTGAGAAGTAGCCAACAATGTCCATGATGATTAAATATTCCACTTTGTAATTATTTTGTAACTTTTGTTCTGCTCTTTGCTCACTCCAAAATTATCATAAAATTTTGAAAGATGTCCTCAGTGCAGAATATGTCCATAAAATATTAAATATTCAATTTTCCTCTATCATGGCTTGAAAAATTCATAATTACATGATGATCCACATAATAACTCATTCTGAAAAGTCATATATGGCACTCCCCCTGTGACTGAGTTAATAATTTACTGCTGTGTGGGATTTTCACTCCGCACTGTTAGTCTTGGGAACATTTATTAAGCAAATGTTCATTTGCAAAGATCAGAATGTGAAT
Organism: Pelodiscus sinensis; assembly: GCF_049634645.1. Taxonomy (NCBI): domain Eukaryota; kingdom Metazoa; phylum Chordata; order Testudines; family Trionychidae; genus Pelodiscus; species Pelodiscus sinensis. The sequence goes on from NC_134711.1 coordinate 264,947,529, forward strand.
GAAGAGGGTAAGAATTTAATGAGGAGTGACAGACAGGTGAACTGATTCCATATAGTTCTTTTACTACACGAGAAAGCAGATAGCTTTATCTTTCATAGCCTCAATAGACATGGGAAATGAAATATAGAAGAGAGAGGGCAGAAGCAAGAAAAAAGATACTTCTCTAGAAGGGCCAATGGAGGGATAAATCAATGGAAGTCATGAATGCAATTCAGACCAGTTGCAATGGTTGTTCATATACCAAACCTTTAGATTTCTACAGCAAAAGCATTCAGATTTTTATTTTAAGTTATTTTCATATTTTGAAGAGTTTTATGCATTTAAAAAAACCCTCCAGTCCAGGAGCACAAGATAATCTCATAGAAGAATATTGCTGAAGTAACAAGATAGAGAATCCCCAAACACTTTCTTTTACTTTAAAAAGCACTGGGGCTTGGTTCTGGTTCTGATTTTTTAGGTAAAGGAAGGATTGCAAAAACAATAGGAAAAAAAGACAAATATCCCAACAAATTCGAAACAATCTCTTAATAAATGATGAAAGACTTTGTTATAGGCTCTCCATGACACTGTCTGTTTTAGACATAATCCTATCATATGCAAATTAATATGGTTGAGTTTGTCTTCATTTGGATGAGAGACTAAGAAAAACCTAGATGCTGCAGGCAGTTGATAACAGTAATTTAGGGATCAATACAGCAAGATGTTGATCATTGTGGCTCTAATCCAACTAAACACTTAAACATGTGTGCAAATTCCATGGATTACTCATGTGCTTAAAGGTAATCACCTGTGTAAATTCTTTGCTGGATTAAGGTCATAGTGCTCAATGCCTTCAGAATGATCCCTCTCTAAATTGAACTGTTCTCCTGGAGTTAGTGTCATAGCCTTTGTGAAAAACTACAGGTGTCAGTCATAATGCCCTGACTATATTCTGCCTAACAAAATAACTCCATGTCAAAACCTACATGTTTCCATGGACTTTTCTGAGTTCTAAGATGGAATTTCTAGTTTGTATTTAGGGCACTCACTTCTGACGGGGGAGATTCACGTTCAAGTTGCCATTCCACCTGCGTCAGACCAAGGTCTTGAACATGTGCCACCCACATCCCAGATGAGTGCCCTAATCTCCAGGAATGCTCATGCACTTGCTCTTGTCTCTTCTCTCATATATTGAAGGTGTCAGAGTCATCATAATGCAGAATGAGGGCAAAACTGAGAAATCTCAAACATTTTGCAGAATGGAAAACTGTTTCCCGCCCAGTTTTAATTAAAATAGTTTCATTCTTTGCTTTTACCGGTGCTGTTAGTAGCTACCAAATTTCACTCCTGAAGAGGTTGTACTCATTCTCTCTCCCACACCACACTGTGTGCGTGCGTGTGTGTATTTGTGTAAAAAAATCTGTGAGGTGCATTGGATTTTACTCAAAGTTCCATCTGTATAATTTTTATTGCTGACGCTCATGGTGTTTGAGAGCCAGTGAGATCCCAGCTTGGGGTTCAGATGTAAGCTAGAGTTTGCATGGCTGCCATTTAGGAAATTATCACCTTTTCCTGCTCTGTAGTTATTGGCAAACAATAAAAATGGAACTTAAGACGCTATTTTATGGCAACTGCACTTGGGCAATGGATAATACATAATGAATGTCAATTGAATAAAGATTTCTGGGATGGAAACTGAACTGTATGGAATAATGCTAAATGCCTTTGAAATGTCAAGACCCAATTCATACAGGCATGAGTACATTTTTTAAAATTTCATGTTATTTAGACTTTTTGTACATTTACAGAATGCTTAGTACATATGGGAGACACTACTGGAGTTGGTTGGAAAATGAAGATTTTTCAGCACACATTCTAGTACTGGAATATGTCAGCTATATGCAGAAATATTTTGATGTACAAATGCTGCCACTGTGCATTATGGGATTTGTAGTTGGAATGCTCTCCCTAGGCTGGACTCATGTTTGGACTACAGCTCCTGTGATGCCCCTACAAGTCCTGTAATGTACCACTCCAAATACTGCAGAAAGGGTAATAGTGGATCACAAGATAAAGATGAGTCAACAGTGTGACACTGTTGTCAAAATCATTCTGGGACATTAACAAGAGTGTAGTAAGCAAGATATGAGAAGTGATTCTTCCGCCCTACTTTGAGCTGATTAGGCCTCAGTTGGAGTACTGTGTCTAGTTCTGGGCACCATATTTTAAGAAAAATTGGAGAAGGTCCAGAGAAAAGCAACACAAATTATTAAAAGTCTAGAAAACTTGAAGAAAGACTGAAAGAATTAGGTTTATTGGAAAATAAAAGACTGAGAGGGGATGTGATAGCAGTTTTTAAGCATTTAAAAGGGTGTTACAAGGAGGAGGGAGAAAAATTGATCTCTTTGGCCTCTGAGGATAGGACAAGAAGCAATGGGTTTAAATTGCAGCAAAAGAACTTTAGGTTGGACATTAGGAAAAATTTTCTGTCAGGGTGGATTAGCACTGGAATAAATTGTCTAGGGAGGCTGTGGAATCTCCATCATTGGAGATATTTAAGAGCAGATTAGATAAACATCTGCCAGGGATGATTTAGATGGTACTTGGCCCTACTGCGAGTGCAGGGGCCTGTATTTAATGACCTCTCAAGGTCCCTTCAAGATAGAATCCTAGAATTCTAAAAGTAGAAGAGGGGAGGTAATGCATCACGGGAGTCTCTGGCCATAGCGCATAAGGGGAGATGAATTTCTAAATAATGGGAGTCTTACTCTGACTTCTGCAAACCTCATTCTACAAAGAATAATGCCTATTCTGAAATACATCTGGGTATGTCTACACTACAGCGCTATTTCGAACTAACTTAGTTCGAATTAGTCAGTTCAAACTAAGCTAATTCGAATTAGCGCAGCTAGACTTAAAAACTAGTTTGAATTAGCGTTTTGCTAATTCGAACTAGCATGTCCACACAGAGTGGACCCTGAACAGAAGTTAAGGATGGCCGGAAGCAGTGCCGGCAGGGCATCAGATGAGGACTTAGAGTGTGGAGCTGCTGTCTCAGGCTAGCCGAGGGCTCTGCTTAAAGGGACCCAACCCCCACCACGGACAGACAGTTCTCAGGGTTCCCCGCTTGCAAAGCAGTCCTGTCTTGGAGTGCCGTGAGTGCCCACACGCGGAACATCACAGCACTCGGCCATCACCCTGGCTGCACTTGCCACAGGCTGCCATCCGGGAGGAGGGGACAATCGGGGGGGGGCAGCAGGAGAGCTTCCACACCGAGAAGCCTGCAGAGCCAGCCCAGTCCTCCCCATCGGGGTGCGTACCCCATTCCTCCCTCACCTCCTTCCACTTACCCTTCCCTAGCCCCGCTTCCTGATGTACAAAATAAAGAAAACGTGTGTTCAAAAATAGAATCTTTCTTTATTGAACAAAACTGGGGGAGACTGGGAAAAAGAGGTGGGAGAGGGGAAGAGAGAGGCTGGGAGAGGGGAGGGCAACTAAAATGATCAGGGGTTTGGAACAGGTCCCATGTGAAGAGAGGCTAAAGAGACTGGGACTTTTCAGCTTAGAGAAGAGGAGACGGAGGGGGGATATGATAGAGGTCTATAAAAGCAAGAGTGGTGTGGAGAGGGCGCATAAAGAAAAGTTCTCCATTAGTTCCCATAATAGAAGGACTAGAGGACACCAAAGGAAAGGAATGGGTAGCAGGCTTCAAACTAGTAACAGAAAGTTGTTCTTCACAAAGCACAGAGTCAACCTGTGGAACTCCTTGCTGCAGGAGGCTGTGAAGGCTAGAACTAGAACAGAGTTTAAAGAGAAGTTAGATCAAGTCATGGAGGTTGGGTCCATGGAGTGGTATTAGCGAGGGGGTAGAAATGGTGTCCCTGCCCAAAGTTTGTGGAAGGCTGGAGATGGATGGCACGAGACAAATGGCTTAGTCACTGTCTTTGGTCCATCCCCTCCAGGGTCCCTAGGGTTGGCTGCTGTCAGCAGACAGGCTACTGGACTAGATGGACATTTGGTCTGACACAGTACAGCCATTCTAAGCTCAGGGCTCAGGGTCAGGAGTCTCAGTGGACCACCTTGATTTTCATGCACACCTGCTCCTGGTGGCCAGACTGGCAGCTCTCCTGCCCTAGATGGCACTTTCCTGTGCCTAGTGCGGAGTTCGTGGATGAGGTCCACGATGTCTGCACTAGACCAGGCGGGTGCCCACCTCTTGTGGTCCTGGCCAGGCTCCCGAGAGCCGCCAGCCTGGTCCCGGGAAGAGGCGGAGGGCTGGGGGGCATCGGGTGGCTGGCTCATGGCGTGCCAGGTGCAGGGTCAGCTGGCTGGGTGCTGGCAGGCTTGCACCTGGCACGGGCACCGTAGCCAGCACGTGCCCCTTTAAGGGCTCCGGGGCCGGGAGGGGGGCATATGAGTTTCCCTGGTGGTGCCCAGAGTGGCCACCAGGGAAAGCTGGAGAGGGCTAGTAAGTTCGAACTAGGCTTAGTCCTCGTGGAATGAGGTTTACCTAGTTCGAACTAAGCGCTCCGCTAGTTCGAATTAAGTTCGAACTAGCGGAGCGCTAGTGTAGCGCCTATGAAAGTTAATTCGAACTAACGTTCGTTAGTTCGTATAAACTTTGTAGTGTAGACATACCCTCTGTTAGTCTATAAGGTGCCACAGGACTCCTTGTTGCTTTTGCAGATCCAGACTAACACGGCTACCCCTCTGATACTATTCTGAAATAGTTACTTTAGATAGTTGTAAATCGAGATAGCATCTCTAAATTAGGGAAGCCTGCCTCAGACTAATTTTGAGGCTTCCCTGCAGTGTAGATGTGCTATTTTGAAATAAGCTATTTCAGAATAACTATTCCAGAATAGCTTATTCTGAAATAAATATGTGGTGTAGACACAGCTTATATGTATCTTAAGGCTCATATCCCTTCCAAAATTCTTTTTAATACTTAGTATTAAAATTTTAAATGCTTTAGTTTTTAATACTTAGTATTAAAATTGGGATATTGTAGCACTGTTTAACCTAATACATGGTGAAAAATTTAAACCAAAATTTAAATTAAAAAAAACGTAAACCAAAATTTCCAATTCTTTTGGAAAAAAATCCAGATTTGGGTCATCCAAACTATTTTGTAACTGTGTGTCTCTTTTTGATAATAGATAGTTTAAAAAATAAATTCTGAAAATGTCAAAACATTTTATATTTGAAACTGTTTCACTTTTTTATTTGACATTTTATTTTTTTTAAACTAATAAAGGAAAATAGCTCCATCAAAATGAAACATCTTTTCCATCCTGTTTTTAAAAAAACTTTTCATGGAGCCAAAAATATTATTTTCAGTTTGAGCTATTTAATTTTTTGGAATTGCCAGTGAAGTGAAGAATCCATTATTTGTAAGGCTGTAGTCCAATGTTTTTCTGTCTTGGTAAACACTTGGCCTCAATGATATCTTGATGCAAGGAGCTCTACATGCAAATTGTGTGATGTGTGGAAAAAAGCATTTCCTTTTGTGAGTTTTAAATTTATCTTTTAAAAGGTGAATAGCTGTTCCAAATATATATTTTCTGTATCATATATGCACTCAGACAGCCTAAAAGATGCAGAATCTAGCTATAAGGCTCAATTGAAGGCTACCCAGTGGGTGTAGAATCAGTGTTGTTAAATGTTACACTATGTTCTATGTTGCTGCCTCCCTGTAAGGGAGGGAGGAGCTGCCAGAAAGTAGTGCATGCTAGCTGTCTTCATCTAGTATACTCTAAACTTAACCAGGGTTAACAGAAGCAAAAGATAAGGGAACTGTAGTCAGCTTTCTGCCGGTCCCCATTCTCTGTTGAGCCCAGAGGAATTTAGGAATAGCAAAGAATGTCAAAATTACAACCTCCGCCTTTTTTCCAAAAAAAAAGGAAGCAACATAAAGCCCTGATCTATCTCTTAGCTGTTCAGTATCACAAGCATGGTAAATAAAAGGTAGAAGGAGAGAGGTCAGAAGGCATTTAGACCACTTGAGATTGCACAAGTATTAATGAAAATGCTGCATGCTAATTTCACCCAGGCCGTGTCCAGACTCAGGGGTTTTTTCGGGAAAAGTAGCCTTTTCCCAAAAAAACTTCCCCTGCGTCCAGACTCAAGCCGCGTTCTTTTGAAATTATTTCGAAAGAACGCGGCTTTTCTTTCGATGGCGGTAAACCTCGTTTCACGAGGAAGAACGCCTTCTTTCGAAAGTTCCTCTTTCGAAAGAAGGCGTTCTACAATGTAAAGAGGCTGTCTTCGAAAGAGAGCATTCAGACTCGCTGGGTGCTCTCTTTCGAAAAAGCGGATTTCCTCTATCGAAAGATCCGCCTGCAGTCTAGACGCGATCTTTCGAAAGAGGCTCTTTCGAAAGATGCTTTCGAAAGAGCCTCTTTCGAAAGAAGCTTGCAGTCTAGACATAGCCCCAGTGACTAACCAAACAAAAACCATCCAGAGCACTGTGAAAAAGTGCAAGTTGGTTCCAAAGTTTAGTAAGAGAAATTACTCAAATTAGTTTGTACCTGATGATGATCTTGGATAAGCTAAAAGCTGTTTTCTTTCGATCTTCTGATAATGCCACAACATATTTTTCAGGGACATGACACAAAACACACTGAGGATCCTAACCTGCCAAAATCAATAGCACCCATTTTTTCCCTAAGAGACAGAAATACTAGCTAATAAGCGAAACATGCACACTATAGGTGGAAGGAAAACTTGCTTGTGCCTAGTGTGGTAAACCAGCATAATTGTTCAGGAAGGTTTCAGCCTTGTGAAACTGTTACTTCCAACACTGCCATGGTCAGTTTCTACATCTGCCATGTATAGTTAAGAGCAGATTATGCAAGACAGGCCTGCCTGAGGGCCTGTCTATCTTGCACATACACATTTCCAAAACAATTCTATTGCTTTCTTTTATGAATCAGTATTTTTGCCCATTTTGTTCACTTTCACTCCTCCCTCATTCATTATAGCTTTTCCAGCTTGTAACGTCTCTTTAATACATACTGGCCCAAGTGTCTTCATGCAAGATGTGATATTAGTTTCATGTAACTCTTCACATATTGTTTTCCAGCATCTATGAAAATTGATTTTCTGCACAGTATAATAGAGAAAGAGCTTTGGGGGTAGGGATCATGTACAACACCTAGCACAGTGCAGTCTTGGTCCATGAGCAGGGCTCCTAGGTGCCACCCCTATGCAAATATTTATTAATTACACCCCAAAAGTACGTTAAAGGAACAAGAAGGTAGCAAAGTCAAGCACTCCAAAGTTAGGAACTACCAGAATTAAGGTTACCTGTACATTCTGAATTTGATACCCTTGCGTGTCTTTCAGTATGTGATGGCATATTTTTTCCACAGCATCTCAGCCTCACTCAGTGCACCAGGATGGACATTGCTCAATTAATGAGCAGCTATTCAATATTTGGTGTTATCCACATTATTTAATGAGTGACTTTTGGGTGTATTTGTGGCATACTATTCAAACCCTTACTGTAAACACAGAGTTATTAATAACCTCATGGACTTTTTATGGCACTAATCACTGTAATGTCCAAGAATAGTGATAGAAATGTAGCCGTGTTAGTCTGATGTAGCTGAAACAAAAAACAGGACTATGTAGCACTTTAAAGACTAACAAGATGGTTTATTAGGTGATGAGTTTTTGAGGGCCAGACCCACTTCCTCAGATCAAATAGTGGAAGAAAATTGGCACAACCATATATACCAAAGGATATGTCCTTTTCATATGTGTTCATTTTTTTGATTATATCCTTTGGTAAATATGGTTGTGCCAATTTTCTTCCACTATTTGATCTGAGGAAGTGGGTCTGGCCCACGAAAGCTCATCACCTAATAAACCATCTTGTTAGTCTTTAAAGTGCTACATAGTCCTGTTTTTTGTAGTATCCAAGTGATTCACACACACATTAGTGGTATTATTTTCACAACACTCTGCTGAGGTGAAGGTGCGATATTATCTCCATTTTACAAATGGGGAACAGAGGCATAGAGAGGGAGTCAGTGCCAAATGTGAGAGAGCTAGAGCCTGATTTGTCAGAGTGGTTAGGATTATATAGCATTTTCTATGTTCAAAGCACAGCTCCCATTGACTTCAGCTGTAGCTTTCAGTGTTCAGCACTTCTGCAAATCAGACCCCAGGCTGTCAAATCAGACACCCAGAAAATGAAAAACATGCAATTAACAACCACTTGTGAAAGGTTTGATTTCAGTGACTCAACATTACACAGGAATATTTAAATCCCAGGCTTCATTTGCAAGTTCGAATGCCTACATTAGCCACCCTAGTTCGAATTAGGGTGGCAGTGTAGACATACCTAGACAGAACCAGAATGGTGAGACTATGGAAAATGCCCAAGTACTTACCTCTTTCCCCCAAGATCTGTCCCTTCTGTCACATCCCTTCCAACCTGTCCCAGTCATGCTGGGTGGATGGTGCAGAAGGGGTAGATCTTGGAGTGTATTGTCACAAGAACAGCAAAATGTGCATCATTGGCACAAATCCCTGCTCCAGAGCATCTCATGAAAAAGATTGCCAGAGTTTTAATACTGCATAACAATGTATTTTTCCCTAACTTTGCTTTTTGAAACCACAGAACAGTTTTACCTGAAACTTTTCAAAATTCAGCCTGAGGTGTACCTTAGCATTGCAAAAAGTACAGAAAAGGGTGACAAAAATAATTAGGGGTTTAGAAGGGCTGCCATATGAAGAGAGATTGAAAAGACTATGACTTTTCAGCTTAGAAAAGAGATGACTAAGGAAGGGGGATATGATAGAGGTCTATAAAATCATGAGTGGTGTGGAGAAAGTGAATAAGGAAAAGTTATTTACTTCTTCCCACAATATAAGAACTAGGGGTCACCAAATGAAATTAATAGGCAGCAGGTTTAAAACAAACAAAAGGAAGATTTTCTTCACTCGGTGCACAGTCAACCTGTGGAACTCATTGCCTCAGAGGATGTTGTGAAGACCAGGACTTTAACAGGATTAAAAAAGAACTAGATAAATTAATGGGAGGTAGCTCCATCAATGGCTATTAGCCAAGATGGGTAGGAATGATGTCCCTAGCCTCTGTTTGTGAGAGGCTGGGAATGGGTGACAGGGGAGGGCTCACTTGATGATTATCTATTCCATTCATTCCCTCTGGAGCACCTGACACTGGCCACTGTTTTGGCTATGTGTACACAACAGTGTTATTTTGGAATAACTGACATTCTTCCAAAATAATATAGTCCACATCTACACAAATGTCAAAATAATGTCGATCTGGAGGACTTCTTACTCCAACTTCTGTAACGTTCAAAAAATAAGAAACAAAAAATAAGGTCTTCTAAAGGGAAATGTAGCGCACCCTAAATAATAGGCTACCAGCCTTGTCTATGGTAAATTATGTTTAGATGCTTAGTTTTAAGCAAACATGTTTAAAATATTGGCTTTGCGTGTTAGAAAAGAAATGTCAGAGTAGAGGAGTAGTGGCATTTGTTGGATTTGGTATAGCTATGGGTTTTATGAAATTTCACAAGCAAGGAGAAACGTTTAGGATATCAGTTGAGAGATTTATTTTATCATGGGGTAATCCTGCTTCTACACTGCACAGGTGTTTACTGCTAAAAGACAGTGAAATTAGAATTCACAGGGAGCAGGTTGTGGTCTACCTACCTTACATGGTATAGAGCTGTACCTCATAGGTGCTCTGTCATAAGATGGCGCGTGTCCAGGGCACCTTCCATTCAGCTGCATCATGACTGGTGCACCTGTCTCAGTTATCCTTTCACTGTTTTCCAGAAACAGTCAAACAGTCTTCCTGAGTGTAAATAGCTCTTGCTTTTTCAAAAGAGAAACCCCAGCATCAGCTGTCCATCAGAGAGGCTGCAGGCATCTCTCTGCTGCTCTCAGCCTTCAGACTGATCTTGCCATGGTTCTCTGGTTCAGACTGGTCAACAGCCATCTTTCCTGGCTTCTTGTGAATTCCTTTCTCTTTCCAGATAGGGTCTTTAGAATTGTCTGCTTGCTTCAGGTTTCCCCTGGCAACTCTCTGCTGCTCCTTCTTTTCTTTCAGGGACCTCTCAGGCAGCTCTCAGCTCTTTTACTGAACGACTTCATCTACACTCTAAGGCAGCTCTGACTCGCTAGGTCTCCTCTCTCTAGGACTGAGGCACCCTCTTTTAAACCCCCAACTTAGAGTCAGGTGACAAATCACAGGTGCCTAGCCTCTTCCCTCTTAAAGGGCCAGTATCACCCTGGTGGATCTGTAATTACGCACACCTTCAGATCAAGGTCTTCTGTGCAGAATATGGATCAGTAGCCAGTCAGAATACTGGGGCCCTAATGCTTCAGTAGACTCAGAAAGGCTTCTAGCACTCTGCAACATGGGAAAGGAGAAATCAATAATGTCCTTGTCTATAGAACTTCCTTGAATCATCCCAGTTTACTCATGTTTGGCACTGAGACTACGATTTGACCCATAATATAGATTAAACAGTGCTGTTAAACGATTCATATTCGTCTTGAAGGATTTCCCATTCAAGAGTTATACTAAGTTAATCTTATATTTATATAATCATGTTGTAGATAACAACAAACAGAAATGTATAAATCTCTTCCTCATAATCACATAAAACATTTACAGAAAGAAGAACAGATCAGCCATAATGTATGTTTAACTGCTATAAATGTATTGATTTTTTCCAATGGTTGTACTGAGTATATTATAAAAAATGTCTTGTTGCTTTTGAATAAGCCAACTATGATATAACAGCATAATGGATGCTATCGTGGAGCAATTAGTAACTTACTGTTAAAATTGCGTTGTATGATTCAGTTGAAGAAAGATTTTTAAAAGCATGAAAAGAAGCATCAGAGCAGCACCACATGAGGTACTGTTTTGGGGCCTGGTTCTCTCTTCTTACACACTGGCTGCATCTAGACTGGCAAGTTTTTCCACAGAAGCAGCTTCTTTTGCGGAAAAACTTGCCAGCTGTCACACTGGCCACTTGAATTTCCGCAAGAACACTGACGATCTCATGTAAGATTGTTAGTGTTCTTGCGGAAATGCTATGCTGCTCCCGTTCGGGCAAAAGGCCTCTTGCGCAAATGGTTTTGCGCAAGAGGGCCAGTGTAGACAACGCAGTATTGTTTTGCGCAAAACAGCTCTGATGGCGAAAATGACGATCGGGGCTTTCTTGTGCAAAACCGCGTCTAGATTGGCACGGACACTTTTCTGCAAAAAGTGCTTTTGCGGAAAAGCATCCGTGCCAATCTAGATGCTCTTTTCTGCAAGTGCTTTTAACGGAAAAACTTTTCCGTTAAAAGCATTTGCGGAAAATCATGCCAGTCTAGACGTAGCCACTATGTTTTGCATTTACATCATGGTAAATCTTGCCTCCGGAGTTGATCTTGATTTACAGCAATGTCTGCAGAATCAGGATTCTTTTTTTAAAGACAGAGGTAAATCTGTTTAGGACTTTCAGAGAGAGTTAAGTGATTCTTTTTTAAATTTCAAGACAAATGTCTCATTTTTGATGGGATCATTCTAACGTGTGTGTGTCTGTGTATAAAACAAAGCACTTTTCAGGTAGAGAATTTTATGCACGGGCTATTTCTAAAAAAAAAAAAAGTTTAAACCATTGTCAGTATTACTGTCTATTTATATTTTGGAATCTGTGGTTGAAAAAATATCCATCAATGCCAATGATTGGACATTTATATATCAAAATTAAGGAATTTAACCTTTTAGACATCAGCTTTTGTGTGTGACAAGAGAGAACTCTTATCAGATCTCAAACCTTGCAGAATGTGCACCTTCCCCAACTGTTCAGGTTGGTCAGTGTGTGGATTGTAGGCTCTCTCTACAATACGAATGCCTCAGTGGCACATCTGTACTGTTGCAGCAGCACTGCTGTAGCACTGTAGTGTAGACATTTCCTACAGTGACGGGCAGGATTCTTCTGAGGCTGTAGTAAATCCACTTCTCTTAGAGGTGGTCACTACGTTGACAGTAGAAATTCTGGTGCTGTGTACACTGGGAATGAAGTAGCTGGGTCAACTTTAACTTTTTAGCGTAGGCTGGCACTAAGAAGTGTGCAGAAAAGACTCACTCCCAAAGTACATTACATTAGACCATCCTTTTTCTGCCTGCAGACTTCTTCATTCTCTACACTTCTTTCAGATTCTAGAGTGGATGAGTCAGAGTTCCTGCAGACAACAACCTCACTCATTCACAGCACAAGTTGAATGAATTGCCTGAGCACCAATTGAGGTAGGAATCATGTGAGAAACTAGTATGTTACCGCTATTAATATATTATTGATTATCTAAATCTCTCTACCTAATTAACAGGCAGTATGTCTACCAGTCTGTTCACTTGCTAATCACTGATTTCCAATTATGCAAACAAATTTGGTGTCAGCCTGGCTGTTTTTATCTAAAAACAACTTATGCACGTTTTCCATCGGTCGATGTGCTAGATATGGTGCAAGATACAAATACTCAGAATAGTACCACAAATGAAGATGAGGTCAACACAGAGGTTGTATAGCTGTGTATATATGTAAACAACACATAGGTCATATAGCTGTGTATATATGTAATTTTACCTACATGTCACTTCTCTCTCTCTCTCTCTCTCTCTCTCTCTCTCTCTAATGACATTGTGTATCTGCACGCGCACACACAAATATCTCATTAAAAGTTTCATACAGTTTGTACCCACACAAATATTTTGTGGCTCTAAAATGAAAATATTTTGTAAGGTATGTAAACTGCAGTCAAGGCTGTACTGAACTGCTCAAAATTATTTGGTTAAAGGGTAAATACACCTTGTACATTATAATGAAAATCTTATAGGTAGGGTGGAGATTAACACTGCAGGCTGTCTACAGAATATTAATAAAATTCAATATATTTCCTAAAAGGTATAATTTATATTTTGTGGAAATGAGACTCTTTTCTAATATAATTCATCTGTCCTTCATTCTGTTCATATAATTTTTCTATAAATCATCCTGTAGGAATTTTTTCTAAATATTCATCTCAGGAAGAACCTATTTAAATAAGCCCTCTTAGCAAGATTTTTCTGAATTAAAATTATACCACGAGCAATACTTTATCTAATATGCTTCCTTCTATAGAATTTCCTTGTGACTAAAACAATATTTTGTTGAATTATATTATGTTAAAATAGCTGATTTGGGGTGATGCTTCTAGTATATAAATACTATGTAAAAAAGATCAACAAATTATCTGTAACCATTTTAATTTAACCAGTCCCTGAACCTGTGGAAATGTAGCTGCTTTTTTCTTCACATCTACATATATAGTGGAAAAAACCTAAGGCCACTGTGCTGAATTTCTCTCTTAAAGAGAGAATAAGAAAGGAGAAAAGTGCTGTTGTTTATAGTTGTTTTGTCTTGTTTTCCAGTAAACTAGAACACTATGACTTATAGTCATTTAGAAATCATTTTATTAATATTGTCTGATGTCCGGGAGATTCTTTGTTTTGTTCATATGAGAATGAATATTTTTAGAGTGGAAAGTTAGAAGCAAGATCAAAAAGAAGACCTGCCTGATAAAATAAGTTCATACTTTTTTGTCTGTTGAATCAGGGCCAAAAGCTGAAGAGTGTTCTCAAGTCTTTAGTTCCAGTTTGGGAAATCATCTCCATTCAAGCTAGTAGGTTTGCTACCACAAAACTGGATGGATTTAAGCCCAGGCTAAAGTGTTTTCCTGAATCACATTATACTGAGAAAAAAATCTTCCAATCTTTTCAATAGGAGGAGAAATGTCCCTTTGGAGTCCAGTCTCAGGGTTTGGTCCATAATTTTCTCTGTTGTGCTTCTACCAAAATATAGGAAATATATAAACAGGTTTTACTATATATTTTTTTTGAGGTTTTATCTGGTAGAGAAAATTATAGTTGTCATGTGCTCTTTAGAAATTCTACTAATGTTATAAAGAAAAGATCTCTGTGACACAAAGGCAAGTTTCCAGGAGACCTTAAAAACTGTGCATTAGTTAACAAAGACAAAAACTTACGTGTGCTGAATGATTGGGCACAGCAAAAGATAAATGTTCAATTCCTCTGCTTCTGTAATGGTTGGTTTGCACCAATACATTATGGCTGTGTCAAGACTGGCCACTTTTGTCTGAGGGTACGTCTAAACTACAGGCTTTTGTCGACAGAAGTTTTGTTGACAGTATCTGTCGACAAAACTTCTGTCGACAAAGAGCATCTAGACACATTCAGTTCTGTCAACAAAGCAAGCTGCTTTGTCGACAAAACCCTGTAGTCTAGACACAACCCTACATGCAATAACACCTTCTGTTGACAGAACTCTGTCGACAAAAGGTGTTATGCCTCGTAAAATGAGGTTTACCAGCGTCAACAAAACTGCTGAATTCTGTCGACGTTATGTCGACAGAACTCAGCGGTAGTGTAGATGCAGGTATAGTTTTGTCGACAAAAGTCCACTTTTGTTGACAAAACTCTGTAGTCTAGACACACCCTGAGGTACACAAAGCCATGAAGCAGATGAAGAACAACAAGGCAGCAGGTCCAGATGGGATCCCTGCTGAAATCTTTAAAGTTGGTAGAACAGAGTTAATTTGGCAGTTTAGCCTGCTTATCCTTAAAAACTGGATAAAGGAGGAGATACCCAGTGAAATAAGATTGCCTTGATTGTTACCCTCTTAAAAAAGGAGATAAAGCAGACTGCAGAAACTATCATGGTATCTCTCTTCTTGTTGTTGCAGGCAAAGTTCTGGCATGGGTCTTTGCAACCCATCTTCTGCCTCTGTCAGAAGAAATTTTATGAGAGTCACAGAGTGGGTTCTGACCATGTCACAGAAGTGTGGACATAATCTTCATTGCATGGCAGCTGTAAGAGACATGTCAAGAGCAAAACTGACCATTGTACATGGCTTTTATTGATCTAATTAAAGCCTTTGACTCAGTGAATCTCTGTGCCCTTTGGACTGTACTTTTGAAAACTGGATCTGTGTCCTAACACTATGACAATATGAAAGCGACTGTTCTGAGCAGCACTTGTTCCCAAAGTGAACCTTTCAAAGTACCAACAGGAGTCAAACAGGGCTGTAGCATTGCCCCAACCAGTTTATAGTCTTTATTGCTGTCATTTTTTACCTAATTGCTGGGAAGCCCCCAGCTGGCATTGAAATCATCTACAGAATGGATAGAAAGCTGTTTAGGATTAGCAGGCTGAAAGCTAAGAGTAAGATTTCCACCACATCTATCATGGAACTTCAGTATGCTGAAGACAATTCGGTTTTTGCCCACTCTGAGAAAAATCTTCAGGCTAGCTTGAACGTGTTTGCTGATGTTTATGCATGTCTCGGTCTCACCCTCAACATCAAGAAAACCAAAGTGCTTCATCAGCCCTCTCCAAATGAGGTACCACATGCCCGATCTATTAAAATAAATGGAGAGGCACTGGAGAATGTCAATCATTTTCTCTATCTTGAAAGCTATCTTTCATCCAAAGCAGATATTAATGTAGAAATCCAACATTGTCTGAGCTGTGCCAGTGCAATCTATGCTCATTTACAGCACAGGGTTTTTGAAGATCATGGCATCTGAACAGACACCAAACTTCTTGTCCATCAAGCTGTCATTCTCCCAACACTATTGTATGGCTCTGAAACCTGGATAACCTATAAACATCACTTGAAAGTCCTTGAGAGGTATTACCAATGCTGCCTTCACAAGATCTTGAAGATCAAATGGGAAGATGGGCACTAACATCAGTGTTCTGGAAGAGTAAATACCACCAGTACTGAGACAGTGATCATCCATCAGCAACTTCACTGGACTGGTCACATTGTTTGGATGACAGACCATCACCTCCCAAAACAGATTCTGAGAGTCTTAGCTAAAAGAAGCATACTGTAATGTGGGAGGACAACAGAAGCAGGGCAAGGTGAGCAAGGTGGTTGCCTTGGGCCCTGCATCTTCAAGGTTCTGCACCACCCAGCGCCCACCCACCCAGCTGCTCACTCGCTGCCCTGGCTGGGAGCTGCCCGGCCACGTGGTGCAGCAAATCTCAACATGCTGCCTTGGGCCCCACAAACTCTTTGGCCAGGACTGAACAGAAGCATTATAAGGACTTGCCAAAGGTAACTTAAAGAATTGCAACATTGACATTAACACTTGGGAGACACTAACCCAGGATTGCTCAAAATGCCGACAAGTCCTATGCAATGGCTCCCTGCAATTTGAATTTTCCCACCAACAGGCTGAAGAGGAAAACAGGCTCAGGAAGGAGGAGAGACTGGCTT
Source organism: Pelodiscus sinensis (assembly GCF_049634645.1). Classification (NCBI taxonomy): domain Eukaryota; kingdom Metazoa; phylum Chordata; order Testudines; family Trionychidae; genus Pelodiscus; species Pelodiscus sinensis. The sequence goes on from NC_134711.1 coordinate 264,963,834, forward strand.
CTAGTCATTGTCAACTGCCTCCTGTTGTTCCTGGAAACATGCCCTTACTGTAATAGAACTTGTGGTTCAAGGATTGGCCTTATCAGCCACCCAAGGGTCCATAATTTCCATGGAGGATGATCATAGTCGGCAATGAGTGATCACCCCATCATCATCATCACTGACCCATTCAAATAATTCTAGGAGATTAGTTAGACAATTTTCCTTTGAAGAAAGTGTGCTGATTAGATACTATTGTCTTATGATCTTCCAAGCTTTCAGTTTAAAAAAAAATCATTTCATTCATTAGCCAGATACACATGTAAGGCTTAGAGGACTACCATTCCCTGGATCACCCAGAGACCCTTTTTAAAATGTAGGTAAAACATTTGCTATCCTCTTTTCCTCTGAAGCTAACTCATAATACTTTCAAGCGAGTATAGACTAATGGACAGGGCATAAGACTGACACTCAAGATAGTGGTTCAGTTCCCAGCTCTCATCCATGGAGGGGTCTAGGCCAACTCATTTCACCTTTTTATACCTCAATTTCCCCACGTGCCAAATGAGATTATGATACCGACCTCTTTTCTAAAGTGCGGTGAGATCTAATGGTGAAAAGTGCCACACAAAAACATAACATAAGCATAATGCAAGTCCATGAACTTGGAAGATCCAACCAATGGCTATATCCTGTCTTCAAACAGTGGCCAGTAGCCTATGCTTCAAAGGGAACGAACAGAACAGAGCCATCTTCAGTTGATCCACCCCTTGTCATCCAGTCTCAGCATCCAGCAGTCAGAGCCTTAGTGGTACCCAGAGCATGGAGTTGCATCCTTGATAAAAGTCATTGATGGACATATTCTTCAAGAGTGAAGCATTACTATTAGTTTATGAGTATCTGCCTGCTATTACTCTAAATAAGTCAAAATGGGAAATTTATCAAAATACAGTAAATAGCACAACAGTTATGTGAATTGAGAAATATTTACTTGACTATTACCATAATATATTGTACAATGGTAGTACTTAAAGGATTATACTTGTTAGAAAGGGGTAGCTTATACTTGCAGATGTCTCATAATTACACTGGTGACTCCAGGGATTGATTTACACCTATGCACAGCATTTTCAGTGCCCTCCTTCGCTTTAATCCATTGGTAATCAGTATCCCTCCTAGTTATATGGAATGAACAATTGAACTTAAGTTAAAAATAGTTACCATACACAAAGTAAATCTAGTTAGAATCTTTAAATTTTAAAATGTTATTGTAATATCAAAATTGAAGGCAAAAGTAAATGTTAGTGAATATTTTTTGCAAAAATGTCCTTGAGCTTTCTTTTTCACTAGGTCTATTACAGTTACTAGTACGTATCACAATCATTCATTCATGTATGTGGATAGTCTAGTTTGCTATATTATCCAGCAGATACTTTCACTTCTTAGGCTATGGCTACACTACGAACTTTTTCCGGAAAAGGAAATGAAAATGGAGCACTCATTTGCATATCTCACACTCTCATTTGCATATTCCATTCCGATCCTTTTTGCAAAAGAGGTTTTTGTGCAAAACCCCCCTTTTGCACAAGATCCCTTCTTCCTCAAAGGAAGATTAATAAGGAGGTTTACACTTCATATTTCTGACTTTAAATACAAGAACAATGCATGCACACAGCTAGAATATACATATTCAGGGGGTCAAATGCTCTTGAATGATAAGTTACTTGACCTGTTTTCAAATTCAAGTTATGCATATTTACATTCAAAAACATATTTCCATTAAAAATATGGAGTCATAGTGTCATACCACTTATGTCCCAGTGTGGTCTTTTTCTTACAGGATTCACCAATAATTTGTTTCCTTTCACTACTGATAGTACATGCTAGTAATAGTGTAGAAAGAGTGAGTTCCAGATAACTCAGTAACTCAATTATAAATCAGAGATAATGCGAACAACTGGCTAATATTCGAGCATGCAACGTAAGGGTACATCTATACAGCAGGGCTAAAATTGAATTAAGCTACACAACTTCAATTGCGTAGCTGAAGTCAAAATAGCTTAATTCGACTTTTGGCGCTGTCTACACAGCAGGAAGTCAAAGGAAGAACATTTTTCCTTTGACTTCCCTTACTCCTCATAAAATGAGGAGTTGGAATAAGAAGTCCTTCAGCTTGACATTATTTTGAAATAAAAGCTTACAGTGTGGATGAACTCTTTGTTATTTCAGAATAATGTCAGAAATAACACTGCTGTGTAGACCTGCCCTAACTGAATAAGCAATGTAGGAACACTTCTTTTGAGTGCAAGCTACTGAGATGAAGTGAGCAACAGGAAGTGTGAAAACTTCATAGTATCTTAACAGGAGCTCTGTCAACTATAAGTTTCCGATGACTTAAAGTCTTCATAATAACACAGTTTTGGCCTGTCAGAGGAAGAAAGATTAACTTATTCATACAATGCACAGTTAGCCTGTGGAACACCTTGCCACAAGAAACCTCTGCGGCCAAGTGCTCAACAGAATTTAAAAAGAGATTACTCATTTTATGCATAAGAAAAGTATCCAGTATTGTAACAGTAAATTTTAAACATAAACATGAGTTTTGGATGAGATTCACAGACACTAACACAAGCCGGTCTAGAAAGGTGCATGACGAATGCATCTTTCAGAAAACTGGCCTCTTCAGGAAGCTGCAAGTGGGAACTTTTTTCTTGGAACAAAGGATCACTGTAGGGGAAATTGAAATGCCCATTTTGACCCTGGGAGACCCTGCTTACCCTTTAATACCATGGTTCATGAAGCCTGGGGGGCTTGACAGCAGCAAGGAGTTTAACAGCAGGCTGAGCAGGTGTAGAATGACTGTGGAGTGTGCTTTTGACCCTTTAAAATTCCAGTGGTGAGGTTTTTATGGGATGCTGGACCTGGCTGATGAAAACATCCCTATGCTTATAGCCATGAGCTCTACCTTCCATATTTGTGAAGGTAATGGTAAAAGCTTCCCTCAGGGCTGGGCTGCTGAGGTTCAGTACCTGGAGACTGAGTGGACCAACCTGAGGCCAGAGCAGTAGAGTAGCACAGCATGGGGTCACAAGGAGCTGCGGTGCTTTGCGGCAGCAATTCGGTGCTAAAAGTCAGTCATATGTGTTCCTATGCACAGGAGTGCAGTGGCTGCAATGCTCGTGGGTGACACAGATTGGTCCATACAATGCATGTAGTACAAAAGTGCCTGTTGCTTTGCTGGGGTGTGCTTGCTTGCTTTCATGCAATGGAACAGAGATTGCGTTCAAACCCAAGAATTTCATGTATTTGAAACAATAGAAGTAGAACACACATGGAGCATGACACATCTGCACTTTGTGGGAGGAAAGGGGGAAAGAGAGGCATGCAGAACTGGTCTTAGGGGCTGCCATTTTCAAGGGGCTGCTAACAGAGCCCGATGGAAGCCCGCTCGGGACATGCAGCAATTAAAGGGGCCGCAACGGCATTCCACGCACACCCCTTTTTTTTTCGCTCGACAAATTTTCCCCGGCCATCGCTCGGGGCTGACAATTGGTTAGGACAAGCCCTGCCGGCATGTATACAGATTTGTGGATGTCCAGGTATCATATGCAGCCCTGCTGTGCTGTGCAATGGGTGCTGAAGTTCAGCAGGATTAAACTGCACAGGTCAGGGGGTGGAGTGCATTGGTTGTCTGCGGGAGTCTGCAGGACTGGACGGTGAAGGGGCAGATGTGGAATGCAGGTGGGCGCTGCCTGTGGATGGTGGCCAAAATGTATTGGCAGTGGGAAGGGGAACATGGAAAATGGTTTTGGGACATGGGCTGCAGGGAGGGGTGGTCCTAGAGTTGCTCTATCTACAGTGCTAGCAGTGACTGGAATGTGTCAGCTTGGTGCTCCATAATGTGTAAGAGCTGCTCTGTGGCTTCGTTCTGGTGCTCAGTGTTCTCCTTCCATTCCTTCCTCTCATCGCCCCTCCACTCCTTCAGTTCTTTCTTTTCAGCAGCAGCCTGAAGAGTAACTTTGTGCATCAAGTCATCTTTACTTTTCCAACGCCCCTTTCTTGCGCTGCGCAGCTATTCAGCCAGCAATAGTAAGGAAGGCTGGGGTCCTTGGATTAAATCTGTAAAGACAAAATGCAACATTTTACAGTGTTAAAACTAGACAGCACAAACGCGACCCAGCTTAACACAAGCACCATTCACATACCTATCATTGACTGGCTGTCTCAGGACAAGCGCCCATAAGACATGAGACCCCCAAAATGGTAAATTAACTACTGGGGCAGGGGAATTCATTGGTACCGGGCTTTACAGTAGTCTGGACACATGTCTTGGAGAGAGCCAAATTTACAGGGGGGCCCTATAATCAATAATGACCACATTTTCCACAGGCTGTGTTCATCCTGGAAGATATTTTGCTGATGAAGACAAGGGGATCAAGGGAGTTCTTCTGCGAGACTGCCACTTCTGTCCTGGCCCTTACATGGCTTGCCTATGTGCAGCAATGGTCCCCTGGTCTCCGGGCACAGTGGTGTGGGAATGTTACTCTTAATACTATCAGGAACAAAGCAGCTGTGACACGGAACCTTCAGAGTTGAATAGCCCAGTATCTGCAAAGCACTTTCGATGAGCTCTGAGGCCGATTACTGTGAAGTAAGAGAGTTCATCAACACCCTGTTCTGAGTCTGACTTGCCCTGTGTCGGTGATAGCACCACACAAATCTAATCCTGCTTTCTGCTACCCTCCGGTCCCCAACAACTTGCTTAACAGTGGCATAGCAAGGAGGGCAGATGGAAGCAGTTTCCCCCAGGTGCCACACTAGGGGGGCTGCAATTTAACTGCCTGTGAATAGCCCCTGCAGCACAGCCTGGGTGAGATAGCGAGACCCAACTTCTTTTTATGCTGACAGCCTCTGTGCGAGATTGGAGCAACCCCACCATAGCAAACCTGAATTCAGGGATGGAAGGGTGGCAGCTGGAGTTCAGGGCTGACTCCGACCTCTGCCCTCTCCTGGTCCAGCTGGAGGCTGGGGTGAGGCAGGAAGCTGGGCAGACCCTGGAGCTATGAAACCCCCAAGAGCTGCAGGGACAGTTGCAGGGGAGGGCTGATCCCTAAAGCTAGGCCTCTCCACTCGCTGGAGGGGAGCTCCTGGAATCCCTTGCCACTGTGAGGATTCCCCGCAAGAGCTGCATCACATTCACCTCTGGCCAGCCCCGGTAAGCTAGCCCTGCCTTCCAGCTCCTGCTGTGAGCCCTTCACCTCCCACCACCTTCCCTGAGTCCTGCACCTGCACCCCTGCCCCTGAGCTCACCCCCAAACCCAAACCCCTGCATGACTCCTTAACTCCACCCGCGCCCCTCCAAACACCAACCCACTGTCCCGAACCCATCACCTGACAGTGGAACCCCCTGCCCTGAGACCCCCCACACGTCCCATCCCTCTGCTGAAGAACACAAACAAAGCCGGGGACATTGCTCCGCATGCTACAGATACTGGATCCCACTCTGGCTATGCTGCAGCGGCTGCTCACAACGCAATGCCACCTGGTACCCGCACAGCAGTTTTAACCCTCATCTCTTTGCAGCCCAGCCTCGTCACCCTCCTTTGGAAGTCCTGGGTCCTGATCTTACCATGAGCCACCGTTACGCTGCCAGGCTTGGCGTGGACACACTGGATGCACACAGCGTGCTACCCCTGTGTGGAGCTCAAGCAATTCTCCAGCCTCAGCTGCCCACGTGGGTGCAATTCATTGTCACTCCAAACCACCGGGCCCCGCTCACCTTGTGGGCTGCAAGCTCCCGCTTCCCACATGGCAAATTCTGCACTTTGGCCAGAGAGGGGCATCAGGGAGGGTCCAAACCAAACCCTGTTTGCACGTTCCCCTCCCAGTGCAGATTGGAATGTGTAAAGTCCCACAGGTAGTAACAAATGATTGGGGGGGAGGGCACAAATTTTGCCTTGGCCTCCAGGCACATAACACCCTCGCTATGCCTCTGTCACTTAAGCACTTCCAGAAATCAAAACTACTTACCAGATGCATCCTCTGCTGTTTGTGCTTCCCCAGCCACCAGCTGCTATAATTGGTTAGTCTCCTCTGGCATAGAAAATAGCTTGTGACTGAAAGCCATCTGTGGATGCTGAGTCATCCTCTGAATCTGGGTCCTCCTCCCCATCGGGCACCTTCATCCATGATTTCCTCTTGGCTCAGTCCACTGTAGAATGTTTCCTGAGCCCCCAAAGTATCCACAGGAGAATTTTTGGAGCAGAGGTGAAGTTATCACCAAATATGTCATCCAGCTCTTTGTAGAACCAGCTGCTCATGGGTGCAGCACCAGAGCAGCAGTTTTCCTCCCATGCTCCGGCCCCATGGAGACAATGTGTGCTTTTGACAATCTGGCCCATACTGTACAGGTTTGTCTGAGCTTTGCATATGAACTGTTTCCTTATTCTGCCAGGTTCCCCTAGCTCCTCCTCAATCCCCAACCATGGGGCCGACATCAACTTATTGCTGAGTTGGCTGCCAGGCCGCATGGCGCCAGGGAGAGGGGTGTTTATAGGGTTGTCAGATGGTTTCAACAAAAATACCGGACACACGTGACATTACATCACAATCTACATGACATCTTATTTAGAAAATACCAGACATTTATATTTTCTCAATTTGTTTCCTGAACAAAAAGCTCAAATACTGGAATGTCTGGTTCAAAACTGGACACCAGGCAACCCTAGGTGTTGATTATTGACTCCGGCTGCCAGGCCACACTGCCACAGTGAGAGGGCTATTAATTACTGACTTTGGCAGTTAGGCCGTATGGCCCCAACAAGAGAGCCATGTATTTAGGACAGGCAAGGAAGAGCTGAACGCATGGGGTTGGAGCTTGATTTCAAGAGCCCTAGGGACTCAACTATACCCCCTGGTGGGAGGAGAGACTACCACTCTGTGGTAAGCAAATATAAGTACCTGATTAAAACAAGGAGTTATTTACCATTTAATACATTCACTTTTATTGTTATACCACTGATATATTAGTGACAAATGGCTGAGTAGCTTCTGAGTTTTGTATTTCTTGACATCTTATGGCCACGTTTTCATCTTTTTTTCTCTTATTTTACTCTATGTCTTCATTTTCTGTCTTAACATATTTTCTCTGATTTTTTTGTCCATAAGAATTCATCCTCTTTTTTCTCGCTTTCATTATCAAAGTACAAAACCATGGAAGTGTACTTTTCCTATTTTATTTTAAATGTGAGTAACAATAATCTATTTCATAGCATACAAAAATATGCTATAATGCTACTATATATCTCCAGGAATACATTTGATTAGAATAGAATAAAAGGAATGTGATGCTTTTTTATTGTCTATTTCATAGACATATATTTAATTAGGTTATGCTACTTCTAAAATTCAAAAAGCTTAATCTTTTTCTGTCCTTAAATTAAACTCCCTGTGCTCTACAATGACCAAAACAAATAATCTATGACCTACAAACAAGACACTTGCATTCCCTAAAGACTTACTTCCTTTTCTCCTCTAGGTTGTACATCTTTGAACCTCTCTTTTCTGTAACGACCTTCTGGTGCTCATTAGCATGCTGATTACCATTAACACAGCTATAATGCAGCAATTTTCTTGGTGTATGTCGAGAAGAAATGCTCATCTGAATGCAGTCAAGGGACAAAATTAACTGCATAAATCTACAGCACAAACTGGAGCTCATCCAACTTTACATGAGTCTTCGTCCCTCTGCTAGGTGTGACATCACCATCTAGCTTCCCACTGATGGCTTAATAAGTATCTCAGGGTTTCATACTATTTAATTTACCTCTTATCTGAATTTTACATTTCTATTCCCCATTTTAGTAATGTCAGACCCTGCTATTGCCTTCCCTCGTAATGTATATTTACCTTTTTATTTTTCATCTGTGCCTCCTAATGACTCTACAAACTATATGTATAGTCTACATTTATAATTCTTTAAAAATATATTGGACAATGGAGTAATACATTTTACAACACAGAATACATTTATATAGCTAAGAATTAGGTTGAGATATGTGAGCTAAGCTTACATCAGTACCCTTTAAAATGTACTGTTAAATATTACAGTTCAGTAACAGAAGCTAGTGGTAATAATCATCAGGCTTAACAGACTCTGTTCTGCAACTTTAATCTTTCTCATGTTTCCTCCTTGCTGTAACACAGTTTTGATAAATACCAAAACCACAGCAGTCACATCAAATACATGGGTGCACTTGTCAGTTGCACTATTTAGAACTGGTTCTTGAAAGAGGCATCAATGAGGTGGCTGAATCAAGTTTTAAAAGGTTTAAAATATTAAGTGGGCCATTTTGTAAAAGTTGAACAAATTGAGAAGGTATAATAACTGTTAATTAGACCCAAGGCCATTCCTCTGAATACAGCTCCTCCAGACCTTCCATGTCATTAAAAGGCCAATAATCACTTATTTGATCCCTATTTCAATGAGTCTGGCAACAAATGTCGACATGTGCCAAAAATCGTGGAAAATCATCTATACGCAAATTTGAGGAATTAAACCTAATAAGTAAATAATTTGCCATAAGCTCTAAAAGCAGAACAGTTTGCAGGAAATTGATAGTACTTCTACTTTAATCCGAGTGTCCTCTTTCACTGGGTGAAGGACAAATATGTGGCCAAAATAATCAGAATTGCCAAACTGAAAACAACATATTTTAAAAGTACATTAGCAGCCTTAAGAAGATAGACAACTTAAAAGTAAAATTGCATTTGATATCAAACCTCTCCTCGGTGCTCTTGAAAAGTAGAAAATATGGAACAGCATGTAACAATGTATAAGGAAGACAGTTGAGGGGGAAAGCTATTTAAGACTTTTGTCAATTTACACTGAGCAATGGAGCTGGGCACCTTTTAGTTCCAATTGATATTTGGCCCATGGCCTGTAATGCTACAGAAATCTCTTGAGACTTTTAAAGGGTGGACAAATATTGGTGTCAAAGTTCTACTCACCAAAGAATGGATAGACAATACTCACCACCTTTCAACTCTTTAGCAAAAGCAACAGCCTATATCAGCTTCATTGCGTGACCTGGAAAATTCAAAAATCAAATAAAAAATCGTAAGAGAATGTCTATTATGGATTTCCTGGAGCAGTGGTGGACTTGCAGAATAAAATAGATTTAAGGCAGTGAAGACTTTACATAATTTAAGGAAAAGCACATTTATCATTTCAAATAAGCATTCTCAGTTTAATAAATGAAAACACCAACACACAGGTCTCATGTTAATTCCCATAGGCATTGTCTAGACTGCAGGCTTCTTTTGGAAGAAGCTTTTCTGGAAGAGATCTTCCAAAAAATCTTCTTCTGAAACAGAGCTCCTACAAAGCAAAAGCACATCAAAAAAGTGATGTGCTTTTTCAAAAGATAGCATCCACGCTGAATGACTCTATCTCGCATTTCAGCTGTGATTACTATGGACAAAGTGGCCACCAGGGCACCTGTGCTTTTTCCTCTTTCCTCTTTGTTCGAAAAAACTCCTTCTTCCCCATCCACACAAGCCTTTTCTTGAAAGAGCTCTTTCAGAAAAAAGCTTCTTTTTTGTAGAAAGAGGTTTACCAATGTCAGAAAAACCCCTCTGGCTTTTGTGTTTTTTTGTGAAAGAACACAATTGCAGTCTGGACATAAGTGTTTTTTTTTTTTTGAAAAACAGTTGTTTTTCTGAAAAAACTTTGCGGTATAGACATACGCATATTTAACAATCTGGAATGGAAGAAAAAGCTATGTTAAGAAACATGCTCTGTCTAGACAAGAGAAAAGAAACAACCAGAAAGCAGGCAGGGAAAGCAACTATAGACTGAAAAGGGGGAAAGAGTGAAGAGAAAGTTTAAGGGAGAAAATCAAGAAAGAAGATGTTTTAAAGGGTTAAAACTGAGAGACTGAAAAATGGAGAGAAGAAAAAGATAAAAAAAGGAAGAAAGGACTAGAGAAGTAATAAAGGAAAAATAGAAAACAAGTCAGCTGTGTATGAGAAGGGGTTCGGACAATGTTCATGGAAGTGCAGAAGGCACTAAGGGGAGTGGGGAAGAGTATGTGTAGGAGGCAAGGTTGAAGCACACACAAGGATGTGCACAGGAGTGGGATATCCTAGGGAACAGTAGAAAGGAGGAGCAGGTATCGGGGTGTATGTCTGATATAACTATAACACCACACGCATACAAATATGCACCTAGAGCAGGCAAGCAACAGAGTGAGACAGTGGATTTAAATAAATGAAAGACGTTCTATTATTGTATAGCCCACACATAGTCATCTGACTTTGGGTAGGTGATACACCTGGGCTGTGTCTAGACTGGCCAGTTTTTCCGGAAAATCAGCCACTTTTCTGGAAAAACTTGCCAGCTGTCTACACTGGCTGCTTGAATTTCCACAAAAGCACTGACGATCTCATGTAAAATTGTCAGTGTTCTTGCAGAAATACTATGTTGCTCCCGTTCGGGCAACAGTCCTTTTGCGCAAAACTTTTGCGCAAAAGGGCCAGTGTAGACAGCCCAGATTTGTTTTCCACAAAAAAGCCCCAATCGCAAAAATGGCGATTGGGGCTTTTTTGCGGAAAAGCATGTCTAGATTGGCATAGAGGCTTTTCCGCAAATTGAGAAGTATCTACACAGCACTTATTTCAAAATACAGCACTCTTCCTCTGACTTCCCTTACTCCTCATACAATGAGGGTTACCAGAGTCAGAGAAAGAAGTCCTCCAGCTTAACAGTATTTCAACATTATTTCACATTAACTGCCTGCTGTGTAGACGTGGACTAAGTTATTTCGAAATAACACTAGTTATTTTAAAATAATGTTGCTGTGTAGATGTACCTTAAAGGTGCATCTACACAGCAGTGTTATTTTGGAATAATGGCCATTATTTCAAAACAACAATGCGAGCATCTACACAGCAATTCCATTATTTCAAAATACATTCCAAATAACGGATGGCTTATTCTGACTTCTGTAAACTCATTCCACGAGGAATAATGCCTATTCCAAGATGGCTATTTTGGAATAGCAGGAGTGTGGAAGTTCCATTGCATTTCGAAATAGCTCCTCCCTGCGGCCACTCAAAGTAATTACTCCTCAGTGCCTCCTGGGGCTCTAAATCAAGGTAGCACATCCACATTAGAGAAGCCTGCCTTGGACTAATTTTAAGACTTCCCTGTAGTGTAGACATGCTATTTCGAAATAAGCTATTTTGGAGTATTTCTTCCAGAATACCTTATTTTGACATAAGTGTGCTGTGTAGATGTACCCTAACAGACAATAGATTATCCATTTGTCACTTGTAATATTGGCAGAGAAATTTAGCAATCAGTTTAGTTCATGATACAGAAAATCAGAAAGAACTATCATAGCAATTCATCAGGAACCCAGAAACTTCCAGTAGGGTATCTAACATTCAATCGAGTCATTCTAACTATACACATACCACACTGTAAAACAAGTTCTTACTGTCATTCTGCCAACCTTGTCTTAAGACAGTTGAACCAATGATTTTTTTGTATGTGCCCTGATAAGTGGTTTGCCCAAATTGACAGCCAGTTGGTTCTATATTCTATGCTTCTTCCCTGATTTTAGATAGCTCAAATGGCATAGACTGACATTTAACAGTGGAACATATCAGAAGTTCAGGGTCAGGCTAAGCAGGACAAAAAGAGTGAAAGGGGGAAAAAAACCCACACTTCACCTTTACAATAATAAAAACAAACATGAATGCACATGTGGTAGTCGAGAGAAAGGAACACTACTAATGGCAATGAACTTGTCCTATTGGTCCAATGAGTCCTAATTATTACATTTGAAAGGAGCTCTGTAATACTCTGGAGGATCTGGTTACAGCTGGCTCAGCAGCAGCATCTACCGAGGAAAAGCTGGCAGCTTATCTTTCATAGCCAATGTTAAATGGAAGTAGTGATACACTCTAAATACTAATGGGACCAAAATCACATCATCGCAAATGTGGTAAAAAAAAAAATTCACAAAACACAGAAAAAGGGTTAGAAGTTATTAAGGTTCATTTGTCCAGCAGGCACTACTGAAAACTTTGTTGCTGGCAGGTAAAATTACTCATTTTTCATGTAGGGAATATCTGATTTGACAATACCGGTATCTTAACTAACTTAAACAAAACCTTTTTAACTATGATTTCATAATATACAGGAATTTGACCCAGAAATAAAATGGGACAGCAGCAAGATAAGCAACAGCATGAAGGCTAGTGATGTGGAGAAAGGTATTGGTTGCCTATGTTTCAAAAAGTAAAGAGGAGCTACCTTTACCAAAACAATAGAGACTAATGGATAGATTCAGCAGGTGCCATAAATTAAGACTATGGAGAGAAGAACTGAGAACCTCTGTAGGCAATTCTGCAAATACCTTTGATGATAGTTCTGAAGGTGGTGATGTTCCAGCTCTATGGCCACTTACAGCTAAGATTCCATGTGATTACATAGCATATTTTCAAACTACACTCTAATAGAGTTTTACGAACAGCATGCTGATTTTCTCACTCACTTTTTACTGCATCCATACACAAGCAAACTCTCATTGAAGGCCATATAAAAATTCCCATTGAAGGTGTCCATATAACAGGTAGTCTCATTGGGAAATTGAAAATCTTATTAATGAAGATACAGCCTTTATTTTCTAACCTGCTTAAATCTTTGGAATGTGAGATATTGCTTTGCAATCCAAGAGGGCAGAATTCTTCCCACTGCTTTGTGATCTTTCAGGCCAAACACTGCAGTTAGTATCTTGGGAGCATCAGACTAGATATAATCCTTGGTTTTCATTCTTATAAAACCATGGCACTCATGAAAACTCTCAATGAGTTTAAATGGGCTTTTGACAAACCTTAATAAACTCCCATGGGACCGATTGAGAGGGATAGACATGCTAGTCTGTAACTGAAAAAACTAAAAACAGCGAATAGTCCTTCAGCACCTTAGAAACTAACAGAAATGCAGATGGTATCATGAGCTTTCATTTTTTAAATTTTTTTCCAAGGGACTGGTAAGTCTACTAAAATTACAAAGAAATCCCCTTTTCCCTTTTCACACCCTCTGAGCCTGATATGAACTTCCAACTAGGACTCGTTGAAAATCTGTAGTCACAATGATCTTGCTGATGAAAAGTTCACTTTTTGTAAAACTATAATTTTTTGAGAGAAAATTTATGTGTTGCTGGGGAAACAATTGATTTTTTCACATAAGAACAATCGAAGTGACAGCTTCCCAGCTGCTGAGTTCTTGTTAGTTTTACATTCTTCATTCTAGTAGGGCTGTTGAGACTGCGTGCCCTGACTCTTCCTTTCTGGCTCACAACCCTTCCCAAGCTGCAGAGCTGTAGAGGCAGGGGGGTACTCAGCATCTCCACAGCTCCATGACCAGTAAGGCTAAGTACCCTGAACCTCCGCCTCCTAGAAAGGGAAATTCACAAAAGCCCTTCAGGAGGGTAGCCTGGGAGCTGAAAAATTCAGTGTCCAGTCTCCTAAAAATGGAATTTTCTTGAAGTCTCCTTTGGCAATACTGGTTTTGATATGTTATGGAAGTTCAAAATGTTTCCAAAATGGGAAATATTTCAGAGGAAGGGATTCCAAGTAGCCCTGCTTCACACCTTTCTTCCATCTTAATAGAGCTCGTTTGTTTGTTTTGAGTGTTCAATCTAGGGCATCTCCTTTATTTTAAAGAATCAGAGTTATTGGGGAATTCCAGATTGTGACAAAGCAAAATATTATTTAATATATTGGAACTTAGTCTCTCTAGTGATGTTTTCCTCATTGTTTCAAAATCATATAAAATTGAAGCCACTCATATTAGAACTGCTTGTCATGGGGTCTTGTTTACCCTCATCACTTGTAAATGTCCCCACTCAAAGTACCTGGCTGTGCAATGAATACCAACTAAAAATTCCATCTCCCAATCTTTGGTCCTGTGTAATGGATTTTTAATATGTGAAACCAGTAAAATCATTTATCGGTGTTTTCTATTTTCATGCTCCACATGGGAAACAAAGCTTAATTTTTTTTTATTCTGATGAAAACATAAATTTCAGGACTTATAACTTATTAACCCTGTGCACAATTTATTTCAAATCTGATGGGACCTCATCTGCCAATTATGAGGCAGCTATTCCACTTGTTGCTTGTGGTAGGGAAGGCAACGCAAAATGTGTCCACATATTGGAAAATGAATTGCACTTTTAAATATATAGAGACTGGCAGTGAAAGACAGGGTAGATAATTGGCCAGGTGAAATACAGTTTTGTTAAATGCATAGTAATAAATATTGGAAAGCGTACTCCCAACTATACATGCAAAATGGTGTCTAAATTAGCTGTTTCCACTCAAGAAAGATTTTTGCAGTCATTGTGGATAGTTCTCTGAAAACATCCATTCAATGTGCAATGGCAGTCAGAAAAGCAACTGAATGTTGGGAATCATTAGGAAAGGATAGATAACAAGACAGTAAATATTATAATGCCATTATATAAATCCATAATATACCCACAACTTGAATACGGTTTGCAGTCCAGGTTATTCCACCACAGAAAATATATATTAGAAATGAAAAAGGTGTAGAGAAGGGTAACAATAATTAAGGGTATGAAACAACTTCCATATGGGGAGAAACTAAAAGGATTGTGACTGTTCAAGTTGGCAAAGAGATGTCTAAGCGGAAGGATATGATAGAGGTTTATAAACTTTTGAATGGGGTGGAGAAATGAATAAGGCAGTGTTATTTACCCCTTTACATAACACAAGAACCAGAGGTCATTAAATGAAATGACAGTGAAAGCTCTGTTATCCGGCACTCGGGGAATGGCAGTTGCTAATTAACTGAATGTACTAGATAACAAAGCAGCCCTTTCCGGCTCTGCTCCAGGGCAGGATGAAGCCTCCTTCCCCAGAGCAAAGCAGGCAAGGACCATGGGTCCCATTCAGAATGGAGCCAGCAGTTCATCCAGCACTCTGTTAATTTCAATCTTTGTTAACTGGCGGGGGGGGGAGGGGGGGGGAGGGAGGGCAATGCTGGTTAACAGACTTTTCTGCTTAACAGAGTGCCAGATAACAAAGCTTTTACTGCAATAGGCAGCAGGTTTGAAAGAAACAAAACAAAGTCCTACTTCACACAACATATAATAAATCTGTGAAACTCATTGCAAGGGGATGTTGTGAAGACCACAAGTATAACTGGATTTTAAAAAAACTAGATAGGTTCATGGAGGATAGTTCCACCAATTGC